>NW_005187449.1:3264415-3286501 GCF_000239375.1 Pundamilia nyererei
TAAGTTGCCTAATAATTATGCACAGTAATAGTCACCTGCACACACAGATATCCCCCTAAAATAGCTAAAACTAAAAACAAACTAAAAACTACTTCCACAAACATTCAGCTTCGATATTAATGAGTTTTTTGGGTTCATTGAGAACATGGTTGTTGTTCAATAATAAAATTATTCCTCACAATACAACTTGCCTAATAATTCTGCACTGCCTGTAGTTTTGCAGTAGTCTGAAACATGTCTGCAGGTTTCAGTTGTGCAGTCAGACCAGCTGACCTCATCGACCAGCGACACACCCAGCCCTATTAAACATGTGTGAGGGAGAGGAAGGAGGGGGTGAGGGGGTGGGTGGGGTCACTCAAATGTAGGTCAAACTCCATCCGTCATCCTGTACAAGGCGGGCGGCGCACCAAACGCCCTCAACACATACACTGTACAAATGTTTTCTTTTTCTGTGGTGCTGCAGAGGGGGAAACAGAGGCTCAGAGCAGGGGCCGGACCGAGGGCTCTCAGAAACCCCTGTTTTCCTTCCCTCCTTCTCTTACTTTGTTTCCTTCTCCTGGCCTTCTTCACTTCGTCCTCCACGGTCAGTTCATCAGTTTTTATTTTTTTGCTTTAGCTGAGTCAGTTGATTCCAGGCCAGTGTAAACAAACATTTCCTGTGTCGCTCATTTCCTGTTTGGCCACTTTAATGACGCCTGGTGGATGGTCCTGGTGTGTGACAGAGGGAACAGCAGAGCAGACATCAAACTGCAGACGCATCATCACAACAACGCTCACAAGAACCGGGTTTAATCCTCAGAACTTTACACTGAACTTAAATGTTTTCATATTTGAAGCTCCAACTGTGATTAAAATAGGAATAAAGACAGAAACGAGGGAATCAGATGGACAAAAACAACCCCTCTGATTCTGTTTTTACAGTTTAAGTTTTGAAATGAAACTGTATTTCCTGTTTTCCTCTCAGACGTGCTTTAGTCTTTAGTCTTCATGCAGCAGCATTAAGTTGTTTTTTTTTGTCGGGATTAAAACTGAGGATAGAGTCTGAGCTTCAGAGCAAATCAAAAATACATCAAACCTTTAAGGCTTTAAGGAAGAAATTTCATTTATCTACGTTTTAATACGGACATTAAACAGGTAAAAACATTCCACAGAATATGAGTGTTTGTATTTGTTCTTGTGTTACTTTCAGTTTTGGGTCTGAATATTTGAGTTTCTGCTACATTAAAAAAAAGTGTTTCAAGCTTCTTTCTCTGACAGTTTGTGATGAAGTTTTGGTTTAATCTCTGCGTCCAGCAGAATAGAATCAAAGTCTGTGACTCTGAAGAAGAACCTGAATTTCTTCTTTGATTTCAGTCTTTTTTTAAACAATGTTTTTAAAATATGCGACACAAACATTAAGTTTTTCTTGGTTTTAATTTAATCTGATTTAAATTCTTTACAGCAAACAGACATTTTCCTTTTTTTCTGAACAAAATTTAAATCTGCACTTTACTGAAATAAACCCTGAAATTATTCATTTCTTTGGAGCACCAGAATGAAAGAAAAAATCTTTGAATTTCTTTGAAGTCAGTGGTTTTTAAATAAAATCTTCTCATTTAAATCTGACACACTGAGACGTTTAAGGTCAACTGGTTTTTGTTTGGAAATCAGTATCAATAATTCAGAAAAAAAGATGTTTGTAGTTTTGAGAAGAATCTTTTCCTGATTAAAAAATAATAATTCTACTTTTGGGGAAATTAACGAAATATGGACGGTATATTCTGACCTGCAGTCTGATTTATTAGTTTATCGATCACTGATAGATCTATCCTACCTCAAGTTTTATCCTCTGAGAGTCAAACTTTCTTCTTCTGTGCAGTTCACGTTCACCAACCTTAAACACAGCAGAAACAAAGTGCAGACGTAGTCGATAAAATTTTACTGACATGAGAACAAACAGATTATTATTTCATGAGGTAAAAATGGCTTAAAATTCTAGGTTGAAACTCAGTCTGAGAATTTCATGTCCTCTGATTTTTAATTTCTAAGTTTGTTTAAATAGGGGTCAGATGACAGAAATCCTTTGCAAAGAGCCAAGTTTCTTTCCAGGAACTGTGGAGTGAAATCTGGACTTCTTCCAGATGTTTAGTTCGTGATGGCAGGGGAGTTGATGTGTTTAAGGTCCATGCGGAGTTGGCTCTTTGAGCGCTGAACTCAGTTTTCAACAGGAAGTGTGGTTTTTTTGAAAGTTTTTTTTTTTTAAAAAGCTGCAAAAACACAAGTTAACAGTCAGCACACAGAACTGAGCCGAGAGAGCTCATCTGTTTCCTGAGGATTATTTAAATATTATTAGAAGTTAAAAAGACAGACCTGAAGCCTCTCCAGTTAAAAGATTAATGCAGTAGTCAGTTATTTAAACTACTCGTTTAGTGTGACTTCTTATTTTCTGAATCTACAGCAATGGTGATGGCACGCTGCAGGTTAGTACTTGAGTAAATGAACGATTTCAAACTCAACCGGGAAAAAAACAACCTGAGACTTCTGAGGCTGAAACAACAACAACCTTGCAGTCCCCAATACACTCCCATGTTAAAACTTCACAGCAGAAATAAACATGTTTACAGCCTGATACACAAATTGGTTGTTCTCTACAGAGAATTTCCCCCTTCATAACACCCATTTTAAACTTTTGCTACAGAATAAAGAGGAAGTAAAAGAATAACCAGAAGGGTGTCACTATATGCAGATTACATAATTTTACACATTGAAGAACAGAGTCTAACAGTTTGTTTGGGTTCATATCAGAAGTAAGATACAGATATCACAACCTGTTTAAATTGTATTAAGGCTTAAAGTTTGCATTATTAGGAGTGTGGCCTTTTTGACTGACCGGTGAATGACAAAACACAGGTGCCAGTAGCTGCTAGCTGTCTGCTAGCAGATACCTCAGCTAATTAGAGTCCCTGAACTGGACCTGTGGGCTATGTTTGTGCTGTTGGGGCACTTTTTAATGATCTCACTAATAACATGGATGCTGTGCAATCTCATCCAAATATGGTGAGCACTGGAAACAAAATGGCATCAAAATGCAATAAAAAAATTTTTTAAAAAAAAGACTGAGGATTGGGAAAAACCAAAAGGTGATGTGACAGAAGCGAGCTCTGTCTTATACACGATGGTTACGATCATGCGTTTAGAAAGAAACAAAGCTTCTATTTTGTCAGATGCTTGGAGCTGGTGACCAGGCTCCTTGTAGACATTTTTGTACATCGTCTGCTGCGCCAACCAATACAGGAAGTACTACTCACAAAGTACTGAAGCTGAGATGAACCAGCAGGCCTTGAATGCAGTACGATGGCGTTTATGGCACACAGAGAAATTCAATAAAACATTTACAGCTCAGAGTTCATCTGAGGACTCGATGCCAGTGTCAACCAACTGTAAGTGAATGCAACACAAAGCTTCTTTGATGGCTACTCTCTGTAGTATCACCATGGCAACCTGCCCAACACTGTAATGTTACCCTAGCAACAGCTGTGGTAAATGAAGGTGGACAAACAACTGGTGAAAACAAATGAATGAAGTTAAAAATGAAGCATGAGATGCTGCTGTTACTTTATTGTATTTGATTCTACTTTCATTTTATTTTTGTTTTCTGATTAACTCAAATGACCTGCAGAGGAGAGGCCATAGCAGCAGCGACTCGATGGAGCGAGCACACCTGAAGTCAAACAGTTGGCTCAGGTTGCCTCAGACGTCTTCTAACTTGGATGTCTTTACATAGTTTTAGAAACCAGCTGCAGCACATCATCAGAGAATTGCTATCCCAGAAAGAGCTGAGGAGAGCCCCAGATGAGGGGTCACTCAGCAGCCGCGGAGCAGAAGCCGGGGGGGGGGGGGGGGCAGTGACGCGCCCGTGAGCTCCGTCGGCAGGCAGCTGTGCCTGTGACCGAGCCACAGGCCGAGAGGCTGACAGCACCCCACCCCCGAAGTGGCCCGAGTGAGCCCCAGGCTCCAGGCCCCGACAAGCAGCCACCAAGGAGTGAGCCGGTGTGTACCTGGACGCCCATCCCCGGACACACTGTAATATCCTTTATCTATCCAGGTGAATGTCTCATTGAGATTTAAAACTTTTCCAGTGGCCATCATGGCAGCAAAAGTTACAAGACATAAGTAAAAAAACAAATACATTTATATGTAAAAACATCATTAAGAGCGACATTAAAAACAGTCACACTGACTAGAAGAGTTATTCTCTCTTTAAAATGGACTTAAACTCCATTTTGTTCCTTCTATAGATAATTCCAAGAAACAGGCACAGCGTATTTCAAAGTCTCTTTTCCCATGTTCTGTTTTGATTTTAAGAAAAAAAAAATCATTTGTATGACGTTGTGAGAGTGAAGACTATATTGGTTGTGGTTTTTACACATATAAACACAAAGATAAGTTATGAGCTAAACCTGCACAATTCAGGGGTTTATAGTAAGAAAACATTACAAAAGGTCACGTGTTGGCCACAGTTTCTTCTTCTGCAGGTGGAAACCAGAGGTGAGCAGTTCCGCTTCCTCAGGACTGACACAAGTAACAGACCAGAGTAAGACCTGAAACACTGCTTCACCTTTAACCTTTGGTTGGTCAACAGTTAGGGTTAGTACAGCTGTTTCTGCTGCTGCTGCCGCCATCTGCCCAGCAGCAGAGACAGCTGTTCACAATCATTTCAATCAAGTCAAGATATATTAGCAGACTGTACATGAAGTAAAGGTCACCCTGTGTCAGATGGAGGTCAGCTGAGGTAAATAAGTCCTTAGCTCCTCTAAACTACAGCTGCCTCCACCCTTCATACTACAACCGCAAGCTGTTTTCTAGCTTCTGAAGCCAGAAGATCTCAAACTCGCCCAAAAAACATTCAGCTGCAGAGGGAGGAGGAGGAGCCACAGAATCAAGCAGCCAAAAGAAGCTCTGAGCTCAACTTTTCCACAAACATCTGGCCAGCTGCTCGGCGCTGCTGCTGTAATGGACCTCAGCAGTTTCAGTGTGTGCTACCTGTAACAGGCTGCTCTCCATTAGTGTGATTGAACATCACCTCCTGCTGGTCACTCTTAGTCAGTGCAGCACTCCTGTTCATCCACGGCACACAGGGCAGTCCCCTGGAGAGTCACACAGTCTGCTCAAATATTCAGGACAGCAAGTTTAACAACTTTAAATCTACACAATTTAAAAGCTTTTCCAGCTCCATCCACACACACGCAGAACTACACCCTCATCACATGCCACACATCCATTAGTCTTCCAGGTACTGCGTGCTCCCCGCCTGCAGATACCATTCCCAACCCGATGCTGCGACTCTCCATCAGATCCTGTTGTTCAAACTACAAATCTTTTCCTCCTTTAGAGAGATCTCTCTCCTTTTTAGGAAACGCTCTGATCAAATTTTCTTCCTATTGACAGAAAAATCAGTTTTAATGCAATTAATCAAAGACAAGAGCAGCCCTTTTAGGTTTATTAAAAATGTCTTTGGTTTAAACAAAAACACGGAGGTAGCAGAAACAGCCAAATGTCCCACAGATGCTGCAAGTTCTCAGCTCTTCCTACTTCGCTGCCGCTTCCTGTGTGAAGCCCAGGTCCCGACTGAAGCCTCAGCCGTCCTGGGTGATGTCCGGGTCCTCCTTGGTGACGTCCGGGTGTTGAGTGAAGCCTGGGCCTCGGGTGAAGCCCCGGCGGTCTCAGCCGAAGACCCGGCATTGGCCTTGCTCTTCCCTCTGTACAGTCTGGTGTCAAAGATCCTCCTCTCCACACTCAGGACCTCCTCATAGAGGCAAAACGGCTTCACGTCCAACATGAAGGCGAAAAGCTGCAGCAGCCAGATGAAGGAGCGTGGCAGCGTTGCCTCCACCTCCTTGTAATGACTGTTGTAGCACCTGCAGGAGGAGGCAAGATTTAAGTGTCAATGCATCGTCATGGGAACGTTTGAACAGATGAGGGGAAATTTGGCATTATGATGTGGGATCAGTTTGTTGTCGGGCCTAGTCACAAGTTTGAGGTCTTCCAGGAGATCTCATTCAGCAAATCAGTTTAAAACCCACTAATGAGCATCGAAGGAATCGAAGGAGCTTGGAAAGAAAAGCATCTGGACTTCTTTAAGTTTCTTGAAGACGTTTCGTTCTCATCTGAGAAGCATCTTCAGTTCTAAGAGCAATTGTTGATTCCCCAAGAGAAAGGATGCCCCAAATGTCTACATTTTGGACAGAGAATGTCTTCTCTGGTTTGAAAGAGGAGTGGAAAAAAAAGCCATCTATGGTCGTGTCCAAATTCATGGGCTGCATCCTCCTGAGGACCCAGCCTTCGCGATCTACGTGGGCCGGGTCCTCAGAAGGTTGGGTAGGCCGGAAGTAAACGGCTGGGGAAATTGGACGTCTAGCCTTCTAATTAGCGTCACCGCTGTATCGGTGGAGTTTAATAAACTCAGCCGTCTGCTCCTTGTAAATGACCCAGATTATTTGTTTATTTGATATTTTTCAAACAGTTAAATCCCTGAACGAATTATACCTTATAATATAGATTAGACTCTTATTTTGAAATTCGGAACGGGCAACTTCCGGGAAGGAAGATCGTACCGCAACTGCTTGCCGCAGAAAGGATTAATGAGAAGGTTATCGTTTTCCATCCATCTTAAAATTAGCATCTAGCTGGAAGGCGAACAGGTATGTTTGTGTGTTGTACTTGTTGTTTACATTTCGGACAATTTGTAAATGTATTACTTGATTGTTAATAAGTTTATGAGCGATCTAGCAGGCTGATGCTAGCACCTCCTGTGCCTTTTCTGTGAATTGATTAGCATAACAGAAACGTGGTTATATCAAGTGAATGTTTATTTGTTTTATGTTATGATTACAGCTCTTACGATGTGTCTATGGCAATTTGTGAATAAATGGGTTGGAATACCCCACCATGGTCCATCCGTAATGATCATTGAGTGCATCGTCTGAATAAAGTCCGGCTGGAATGCTACACTCCTTGCCGTCTAAAATATAACAGGACACTGGCGTAAACTCTCAACCGTCTCACACTTCTGTTTAATCAGTTTTCTGTTTGACGTTTATTCAGCTGTGTGAAGATCCCGGAGGAACCCACCCGGGGGATTAATAACGTTTTATTTTATCTATTTTATCTAATCTAATAACTTTAATCTCAGCCAAACCGATTTACTCACAAACAAATAAAACACTGAAAAAAGCCCAACAATAACATTTTTAGGTTGTCTAAGTGAATTATATATTACGTTTAACCTGAGTAGCGAAACTCTGCGGTGATCTGAAAATGATGTGCCGGGAGTTGTGCCGTTCTCGGCGGCTTCAGTGACCCTCGAGCTCCCGGCTTCCTATCAAGCTGGTGGGTAGCAGATGCTCAGAAAACGTCGAAGCACTTTTGCAAATATGCGATATCTTGATAAACCGAGCAGATATTTGATGTTTCCATAACTACTTTCTCGCCTGAAAATATGTTAAAAGTTCATTTTGTGACCCAGAAAGATTAGTATGAGTAATTTTAAAACTTAGTAGCGGCCGCCATTGTTGGAAACTGGAGTTTGGCTGGGCCGCGCTATGAATTCTGGGATATGGTAGGCCACGAAGGACACACCCGACCCATCCTTCAAATTCGGGAAAAGGAGGACGCATTTGTCGGCTGCTTTCGGAGGAGTCTACAAATTTGGACAGCCTTCGGCGCGTCGCTGTGACGTAATCGGTCTACAAATGCGGCCTCAGGAGGATGCAGCCCATGAATTTGGACACGACCTATGTCTACTTTGAACAACCATCTTTAAACAAAGGGCGGGTCTTATGATACCAACTGTCTGCCATCTATAATCCAGTTTTGAGATCCTTCCCAGACACTGACATCCGGGGCCATTTGACTTCAGTAAGAACTGAAGAAGCTTCCCAAGAAATTTAAAGTCCAGACGCTTTTCTAAGCTCCTTAGACTATGATGACCTGGATGACCGAAACCCTTCACAGACATGAGGTAAGAAGCGCCATTCTGTAAGCGATCGAACCCAGCGTCCAGTCTGTGAGGCAACATCAGTCCAACCTTCATGACATACAGAACACCAGTACATCTCCATATATCACCGCTTTGTCATCACCCTGAGGGGGAAACTTCAACCAGCCAGTGAACATCATAGAGCTCACAACTCCTAACTAGAGATGGCACGATACCACTTTTTTATGTCCGATACCGATATCATAAATTTTGATATCTGCCGATACCGATATGAATCCGATATAGTGTGTTTTGTAATCAATAAAACTGTTTTTTTAATATCTTGCTGCATTTTGTATAAGTTCATACTCAAGTTTAAATAAACAACAACACTAAAGCTATTCTGTTATACCTGTATGTAAAAAGTACAACAAAATATTTCATAGTAATAGCAATACTGATCAATCTAATAAACTTAAACCTACTCCATCCTCCCTATTCTGGTATTTTAAAGAGTACTTAGCAGAAATATTAAGCAACCTAACTAATAGGGTTGCAAACTCCCAGCAAAAAAATAGGGAACCACCACCCATCCTCCACCTCATGATGCTTAATCGACGTAATCAACTTTAATTTGATGCAGTGTGGGGGAAAAAAATTCATAGAAATCAATTATTTTTCAAGAATAATTAAATAGATTCAACATCTTTCTTCTACAGAATTGCAGACTGCACAGATGGTATCTTCCCAAAGAAAAATGTAGTATAGCTTACTAGGGTATATTAGACTTAATAGTTAATATATATACAGTGATGGACTTTTATTCATTTTACATCAGATTAAAAGCAGGGGAGGGAGGAAGAGAGAAGAGCCAGTCGCTCCATATATCGGTTGTTAAGCTTAGCGTGGGAATGCTTTACAAACATTCAGAGATAAACTTAGACACTTGCTTTACTTCTCTCTGGGATCACTTCAGAGATGAAACGCTGGTTTGGTAGTGAGGCTACAAATACACACAGCCGCTCTATCACGTGACGCATACTGCTCCGACATGCTACGGTTATGAGCCGAGTTGCGCCGTGTTGCAAGTTTTGTGAGGTGCTTTTCTGATATTTAATGGATCGGATTACATTTTTTATTTCTCTCCGATATCCGATCCAGTAATTTAGGTCAGTATCGGACCGATACCGATAGGTAATATCGGATCGGTCCATCTCTACTCCTAACCATCACATTACTCCACCACGCTGGCAGGTAACTTCCTCCTCCACCCAATTTTTTTCTTCCTGACACTTCACACTAAGATTCTTTGTTCATGCATCGCTATTTTCAGTCCTCTGTCATCAGCTCAGTTTAAAATGACTAAAGCCTTAAACGACCAAATAGACTCACCAGAACTTCTGTCCTCTGAGAACAACTTGTCAAAAGATCTCAAGCCAAGATGTGTACTACTCCCTTTACTGGCCATTCTCCAGGGTTTAAAACCATAAATCTCAATTTTTTACTGAATTATTTCATAAAGCTGACTGCTGATGACCAGCGATCTACAAGCGCTGATGTTTATGTCGTGCAAACTTCTATTTTTGCTCTATACAAGCAGCAGTACACTCTTAAGTGTGAAATCTTCACTTTCCTCTTTGGAAGTTTCTCTCTTTGAGGCAAGTTTCTGGAGAAAATATTCCTCTTTGGTCATTTTGAGATTTTTGTGTATTTTGATATTTCAACTTGAGACTGAAGCTGTGAGTGACTCACAAGCAGCGTCTGAGCGCCGGGTGCCAGTATATGTCGTTCAGCGGAGTCAGGAAGTCGTATCTACGGGTCACGACCTCGTCCAGCTTCATGTGGTGCAGACTGGGACCGTCTGATTCCTCCTCGTCCCCCCAGCAGAATATGAAGCTCGATGGTCCTACGTCCTGGAGCCCCGATGGACAGGAAGTCAGCTTCTCGAAACACAGCTGGACCTGCTCTGCAATTCCTGCACAAACAACAGAGGGAGCGTGTCGCATCTCAGGATGTTTTTTCATGTGCTTCAGATTCATTTTGCAGAGAGAAATTAATATACAGGAAAGGACAGGACTTCACCTCTCTTTCACAATAAGATCAGCCAATTTAATTTCTTACTTTTTTTTTTAATCATCGAACACTTTTCTTTCTTGTTTGGGTAAATTTGTTTCTTTGACTTCCACTGCTTCCTGCCGGGGAGAAAAAAAAAAAAAAAAAAAAAAAAAAGCATATCAGGAACTCTTCATCAAAAACAGAAAGCACGGGTTTAAAAGAAAAATAAATAAATAAATAAATAAAATCATGATTTTTTATTTTTTTTAAGGGAACACAAGCAGCTATTAAGCAGCTTCAAATGTCTCCACATCTGCAGGTGTCCGAGTCAGACACCAGAGTCAAACTCACATTATTCACATAAAAACACAAAGAAAAAAAAAAGAAAAAAATAAGAGCCCATTATTCCTTAACGTAACGCACAGATTGCAAACTTCCTGTGTGCAGATACGCCAATGACGTCACGCTTTAAAATCAGGACTAAAATCTGATTTCTGCACACAGATCCACATCAGGGGAAATACCGCTGATGTCCTACCTGGAGACATTCTGGTCTCTCCTCTCTTGAGCTCGAATCAGAGCGGCCTGCATCACTTTGTACCACCTCCTCAGGTTAAACACCTTACCTGTGGATCCACACAGAGACAGAGTCGCACACAAGCCACGTCTAGAAGGGGTCACGCTCAAAGGTCAAAAGGGCAGAAAAGTTCCAAGATCAGACATAGTTCGTCATCTGTATACAGTCATTCACAAACACGTGCAGTCAGCCATTGATTTTCAAACTGATCATGTTATCGAATAGCTCCTTACATCTGTGCCATGTTATTTTTTTAATAAATAAAAACCCAACCTGAGTCCTTCTGTCGTCCAAGATCATTGGACAGATGCCTGAAAGATAGAACCAATCACAGTCAGCACACCTGGAGCCCTGCCGGAGGTCGTCTGACGGCGTGAAAGATACGTACCACTCGGTCATGTCGTCCAGGCAAAAGAACAGCTTCAGAGTGACGATGATGAGGGCAGCGGCTTGCACGTCATACCGTGGCAGGGTGGGGTGATTGCGGGGGTCAAATGTGTGGAGCGTTTGATCCATCATACCGGTGTGCTCCAACAGCCTGCAGACCCAGGGGTGGAGCTCATCTGACAGGAAACAGGCGTGTACAGGTACACTGTCAGTGTTTGTATGTAAAGAAGGTCGCCTCCAGCAGAGACCATTATCGGTCAGAACACTGAAGTAGTCGTTACCGGGCAGGTTGACATCGGACAGGTATCTGAGGCTGAGCAGCGCCGGGTGCAGCAGGGTCTGCTGACTGATTGGAGGAAAAGCAGGCAGCTGCAGGAACTGAATGAGAGTCTCGGCCTCTTTATGAACGGCGTGATGAGACGGGACCGTCTACAGAAACCAGGTGAGAGCCAAGTCACGCATCATTACCGGGGCCAGGTAATAAACAAGATGGCGGCTTTCTCACCTCAACTACAAAGATGAGGGAGTCCTTCCCCGTGACTTTCATCTCCTCGGGAAGCTGCTCATAGGCGTTCAAGTACGGGATGTGACCCTCATTCACAAGCCTGCAAAACATCACGTTCATCCAGGTGAAACACACTGGTTAAAACCCCTCAGCCACGCAAGTGCAGGTGGGTGCAAGTGGTACCTGAGCAGGTCGCTGAGCGTCAGCGCCTCACGGCTCCACACCAGAGCTAGGTAGATCAGAGACAGTGTCTTCTTCATGCTCAGCAGACTCTGGCTCCGCTTCTTCCTGGCCGACAGGTAGGTGAGGGTGTCCGAGGAGCCGGACCAAAAACCAGAATTCTCTGAGGTTAAACGAGCAGTCAACTAACGCAGGAAACCTCATCTGGTCATATGACCTGACACTGAAACTTTTACAGGAGCTTCCTGTCAGACTGAGGACGCTTCCAGCACCGTACCTGTGTTTGAGCCCGCCGTGCTTGCTGGGTTCGACTCGCCATCTGTGCAGCTGATCCCCTCGCTGGCGCTCTCCAAGTCAGAGCCCACAGCTCTCTGAGAATTTAGATTTAATTATTAAATCTCAAAAAATGAAATAAATCGAATGAAATCAATAACCAAAAAAATAAAAAAACTTAGTAGATGAAGTAAAACATAGAAAATCAAATAAAATGATTAAATATACAAAAAGAATACAAATTTAAAAAAAAAAAAGTGAAATAAGAAAATAAAGACAAAACTAATCAACATTAAGGATTAAAAATACACAAATCAAATAAAAATACAAAAAAGAAATGAAAATGGATTAAAAACAAAGGTGAAACTGCCAGGAAATAATTTTATTTATATATATATATATATATATGAATGACAAGCAGTTTCCAGGCACCACCATAAAAACTCACCACTCTGAACTTGCAGCTCCTCACGGGGTCGTGGGTGTAGGCCTGGCGACTTTTCTGCAGGTAACACCTCCACAGAGGACACAGCACATCATCCTGAAACAGTAACACCAGTTAGGCCTCTGATTGATTGCTTTGTGGTTAACAGAGAGGAGGCGGACCTTAAATTGAGGATGGACTCCAAGCGCGAGCAGAGCATCGGCCTGGTTCTTCAGGATGAACTGGAAACCCTCGCAGACCATCCACACGTGACCACGCTCTAAGACAAACAGACACGTTAAACACGATATGACATCATCGATTTATGCTGCTGCTGATCGGACACTGACCGGCCTGCTTCTTGCGGGGTCCTCTGATGGTCGACACCCTGCTGGACAACTTTAAGAAGGACAGGTCCACCACCTCCCGGGTCCTCTGAGGACACAGTCACATGTTAGGCAACAGAATAAGGAGGTACCCTACAGGTGGGCTTAACCACCAACACCATATTGTTAAAAGAAGCATCTTAAAGCATGTTTATGGGGTTCAATTCAATTCAATTTTATTTATATAGCGCCAAATCACAACAAAAGTCGCCTCAAGGCGCTTCATGAATTCCCTATATCCCCATAACAAATTCATACTCATCCACCTGTGTAGTAAAAAGAGTGTCTCTGAAAGGGCACTGAAGAGACCCTGACACCTCAACCTCCAGTTACAGACCACTGTACAGGTCATAATGACGAAGATGTTTTTACCTCGATCACGTTGTGGCAGGACCTGCAGTAGAAGCGACCCTCGTCCGAAATGCCCCAGTCCACTGCTGAACACTGGGCACAGGGCACCGTGTACTCGGCCTGCACGCGCGCACACATACACAGACACACGGTAATGCTCAGGTGTTTCTGTAAATATTCTAATGAATAAATTAATCTTTCAGTCTTTAAAAAAAACAAACAAAAAAAAGGTACTTCATGTTTTTATTAACTTTATATTCGTGCATTCAGCTCTTAATGAACAGCGGAGGAGAAATCAGAGCTAATGTTCACGTTCAAATGCCTTTGAAAACAAATTTATGTACAACAGCTGGTGAAACTGTACAGCAGCGCCCACGGGAAAGAAGGTCAACAATTAAACCTCCAGATCCTAAACACTTCACACACAAAAGTCTAGACGTCATTAACAACGATTGCTAAAATAATCCGTCTATGTTTATCGGGAATATTTATTTGCGTTTTCATTTGTTAACTTTAAGGCTTCTTTGAGACTTTCTGAGTATTTCGACACACAATGTAGTTAAAATCAAAATTTAAATCAAAACTCATTAAGCGTACACAGTTCACAGGTACTGGTAGAGGAGTTTATTTTGAACATTATGGATAAACTGTCGCTGATATTACGCTAACGGATTTTAATTGAAGAGAACAGTTATTAAATGTGTGCCGATTAATTACTCAACGGCTGCGGAGTCACACAAACCTGTTAAATGTCTGAAGTTAAAGTTGGAGACTGAATGTCGTGCCAATCATCTTAAAACACTAATATTTTTAATTGAGTTTGGTAGGACCGAACTAGCTGACAACTGCGTTCACCGTAGGTTGCGTAAAATGAAACGGCCGGTTTATGAGAGCACTGGGAGACTCACCGTGTGTTCGTCATCCATCCTGAGTAGAAAACTGCAGCTTTAACACGAAAGTTTGGATTTTGTCAGCACTTTGTTACAACCGCACGTGCCTCTGGTTGGAGACGCTGGGACTCTTCTTCTTCGCGCATGATTTCTGTGAGACTGAACGCCTCTCTGCTGCAACCACAGGCCAGATTACATACTTCAACTACTTCTACTCAGCTGTAAAATAAAATAAATATGCTTTATTTAAATATTGTTGTAAGTAAAAATAATACACGTGCTATACTGTGTTAAATGTGTTTAAAATAACAAATGATAAATGTGTCTTTTATACTTTTTATTTTTTTTACATCTCCTCGTATAAATATACTAAGTATTAATTTTCTGGATGTTTCTAAATCACTTTAGTGAGAGTTTTTCTTCCTCCAGATGATGATGATGATGATGGGTTCCTGATGTGCTCTGTGTTTCTAAGCGGATTTGATGAGGTCAGAGGTTATAAATAGATGCCAGATGTCTCTCTGATTCTCTTATATAAGGTGACCCCCCCCACACACACACACACACATACATACACACACATATACGTACAGACAGAATGATGGTTTGATTGATTTTTTATTATTGATCTAGCTGAGGCGGATCAGCTGTTATCAATCACTGTCACGGGAATGGTTTCGCGAGCTTTTTGTTGGACTCGCGTGCAAAGCTTACAACAAAACAAACACAAACGCCTGATAGATTTTCAAAATAAAACATGTGCGGGTAAACGCTTTTCTTTGTGAAACATTTCTAAAACAACTGAAGGTTTGATTATTGCTTTGCTATTAAAAGCAAAGCAAAGAGGGCTATACAACACAGACATCCCACTAAACAAAAGAAATTGATTATTTATTAATTAGAAACACATTTGTATGTATACATTACTATTTGTATTTTAAATTTAAATTGTATACTTTTATTTGTTATTTATTCATCAAGTTAATTTCATTAAATTAATTAAATGTTGTATTATATTTATTACTTTAAAATGAACTTTTTTTTAAACTTGTTTTAGTTTTAAAGTTAAGATGACAGCACTCCCCCTCCAGTCTAAAAGATTTCCATCATTAAAATTTATTGAAATATTTACTATTAGCTACCGTGCGTTTGTTTTCAACAGTATTGATCCATCCATCCATTCCATCTTCATCCGCTTTGTCCGGAGCCGGGTCGCGGGGGCAGCAGCCTAAGCAAAGAGGCCCAGACCTCCCTCTCCCCAGCCACCTCCTCCATCTTATCCGGGGGAATACCAAGGCGTTCCCAGGCCAGCCGAGAGATATAATCTCTCCAGCGTGTCCTGGGTCTGCCCCGGGGCCTCCTCCCGGTGGGACATGCCTGGAACACCTCACCCAGGAGGCACCCAGGGGGCATCCTTGTCAGATGCCCGAACCACCTCAGCTGGCTCCTTTCGATGTGGAGCAGCAGCTGCTCTACTCTGAGCCCCTCCCGGATGGCCGAACTTCTCACCCTATCTCTAAGAGAGAGGCCAGCCACCCTTCGGAGGAAACTAATTTCTGCCGCTTGTATCCACGATCTCGTTCTTTCGGTCACTACCCACAGCTCGTGGCCATAGGTGAGGGTAGGGACGTAGATCGACCGGTAAATTGAGAGCTTCGCTTTTACACTCAGCTCCCTCTTCACCACGACGGACCGGTGCAGCGTCCGCATTACTGCAGCTGCAGCCCCAATCCGTCTGTCGATCTCCGGCTCCCTTCTCCCATCACTCGCGAACAAGACCCCGAGATACTTGAACTCCTCCACTTGTGGCAGGAACTCATCCCCGACCCGGAGTGGGCACTCCACCCTTTTCCGGCTGAGAACCATGGCCTCAGATTTGGAGGTGCTGATCCTCATTCCCGCTGCTTCACACTCGGCTGCGAACCGTTCCAGTGCGAGCTGGAGGCCCTCACCCGATGAAGCCAACAGAACCACATCATCTGCAAAAATCAGAGATGAGATTCTGAGGCCACCAAAGCGAAAGCCATCCGCCACTTGGCTGCGCCTAGAAATTCTGTCCATAAAAATTATAAACAGAACCGGAGACAAAGGGCAGCCCTGGCGGAGCCCATCACCCACCGGGAACGAGTCCGACTTATTGCCGGCAATGCGAACCAAGCTCTTGCAACGGTTGTATAGGGATCGAATGGCCCGTAGCAATGGGCCAGACACCCCATATTCCCGCAACACCTCCCACAGGACACCCCGAGGGACACGGTCGAATGCCTTCTCCAAGTCCACAAAACACATGTAGACTGGTTGGGCAAACTCCCATGCACCCTCTAGTATCCTGGAGAGGATAAAGAGCTGGTCCAGTGTTCCGCGACCAGGACGAAAACCGCATTGTTCCTCCTGTATCCGAGGTTCGACTAACGGACGAACTCTCCTTTCCAGCACCCTGGCATAGACTTTCCCAGGGAGGCTGAGGAGTGTGATCCCCCTGTAGTTGGAACACACCCTCCGGTCCCCTTTCTTAAAGATGGGGACCAACACCCAGCGCAGCCAGTCCACAGGTACTGCCCCTGATCTCCACGCAACATTGCAGAGGCGTGTCAACCAGGACAGCCCTACAGTATTGATTATTAATCGAATTAATACTTTTTTAATCGTACCCTTAAAATCCCTTGCTTTTACTGTGAAAGCCCTCGGGCCTACTTCCGCCCTGCTTCCTCGGCTACGGTAGCTTCACTCGGACGCTCTCTGACTTCCTGGTGAGTGGGGGCGTTTGTTCTGCCCGTTTCCAAACACAACAAAGACTCGAGTGGGGTGAGATTTAGTGAGGTCGGTCCAGAGATGAGCTTTAAAGCTTAAGTTTGTGTCTGAGCTGCGGTTGGAGTTTAATCTGATGCTAGGACGTTGAAGCGGGCGGCGGAAGGTCTTCATTCAGTCCGCCCCGACGGTTCAACATGTGGCTGCTTTTCGCCTTTTTAGCCGCTTTCACCGCTTTAACGAAGGCCGCCGTCCCCCCGGACACGACGGAGCAGGACTTCAGTGAGTGTTTAAAACTGAATTTAATCGTAAATGTGTCCTTTGTGAGAGCCGCCTTTCCGCCGGAAAAGTTCATGTTTGAGGCAGAAGGTATGGAGGACCGCTCATGTCAAACAAAAGTTTAATTCGCATAAAAATCACAGATAATTAAATAAATGGCTGAGTGCAGGATTATTCAACTGGATCATGATAGTAGTTTATTAAATGGAAAATCAAGTCAAATGAGATTAAAAGTTAACATTTTGACCAGATATTTAACTATTATAAAAAAATCACAATACATGAACTTAAAAATAAAAAAGTCATAATAAGAGAAGTGTAGGGAGTTAATTGTGCCTTTTAAGAAAGAAAAAGCAAAACCAAGAATAATGCTGTGCCATAACGATGTTAGCATATGTCACTGGTTTCTAATCATGATGTCATCATTTGACAGGAAATGAGATGATAAAAAGTGCAGAGTACTGAAGTTTAATATTTTAACTTCGTTTATCGTTACAAACTTTTTCCTTTTTTTTCATAAAAGGAAAAAATGGATGGAAAAACTTACATTTCTATTAAATATAAAGTCTGCAGCATTTCATTTGTGTTAATTATTAACTGATGTGTTGAGTTTGGTCACTTGTTGGCGTGTGGTAGAGCTGAGGTATTTCACAGGATTTTCAATGCTAACAGGCAGGTCTGCGTTCCCTCCGCAGTGTCTCTCAGAGCGATGCTGGATGACTTTGATGTGCTGCCTCTCTCCAGCCTGCAGACGCACTCCGTCCGCCGTCGTGACGTCCAGACTCAGACGCACGTAGAGAAGCTGATCAGCTTCAGCGCCCTGCAAAGGTAAGATGGCGGCGTCCGTCCATGCAGCTCTGTGCCATTTTAAAATCTTTGATTTGTGAACATCTCCTCCTCGTGTCTACAGGCATTTCAGACTCTACTTGAGGACCAACGATGAGCTCTTCACCAGCGACTTCAGAGCCGTGGTTATCAGCGAGGACGGCCAAGAGTCGACCTACCCGGTCAACAGGCACAACTACTTCACTGGACACGTCATCGGTAAACTATTTAAGCAGAGCCTTTGTGGGAGGTCTTTGGGGGTCCTTCTGGTGGTTTTTTTGTTTGTTTGTTTTCTTTGTTTTGTTTTTTGTATTCCTCTTGATGGAGGCTTTTAAGGTCCTTGTAGAGGTCTTTTGGTTTCTTGTAGGGATATTTGGGCTCCTTGAATGGATTAAAGAGGTCTCATGGAGATTTTAGGTGTTCTTATGGGGTTTTTAGAGTCCATGTGGGGATTTCACGTGTCCTCAGAGGGTTTTAGAGTCTCTCGTGGAGGTTTTTGGGGTCCTCTGAGTTTTGAGAAATCTACTTCATGGTTTCTTGTAAAGCTTGCAGAGTAATTAAAAAAAATCCCCAGATGTTCTTGAGAAGGTTCACAAGGCCTTATCGGGCTTCTTGTAGATGCTGGTCCAAAGTACTTCAAACACACGTGTGGAATGTGTGTGGTGACCTTTAGCTGAAAGGATTAACATGGAGTAACTGCTCCTTTAATGAGTTTTTGTGTTGTAGGGGAGGAGAACTCCCGTGTTCAGGCGCACATCGAAGATGACGAGTTCTCCGCTCACATCCTGACTGATGAGGCCGAGTACAACGTCGAGGTAAACACCTGAGACTTGGAGTAAACGCCTGCTGAGTGATCAGTCCCTAAACCTTCATCTGCTCTCTTCAGCCTCTTTGGAGGTTCACATCGGCGCCCTCTGGCGGTCGCCTCCTAATCTATCGCTCGGAAGACATCCGCAACATCAGCCGCCTGCAGCAGCCTTCGGTCTGCGGCTACGTGACCTCTGACCCCAGTGACTTGCTCCCTGACAGCGTAAAAGCAGCTGTGATGGAGGAAAAGGAGGAAGAAGGTGAGAAGTGAGCTCCTCACCTGAACTTAGCACTGCGACTGCTTCCTGTTTGAGGGTAAAGCTCACACTGACCCAAAGTGACCACGCCCAGGTGACACAGGAACCGCGTTAACCACAGAGAATGTGAGAACTTCCTGTCACTGCTCAGCACAAAGGTGCCCAGTGAAACACCTTCATCTGAACTGAGTACAGAGCGAGCGACACAAACAGGAAGTCAATCAGAAAAAAGACTTTTAATGTGAAAAAAAATCACAAAGTAAAAGCTGTTTAAACAAAAGAGAGCTCGCCATTCCAACCGAAGGAAAAGTTCGAGCTTTAAATGAAAAAATACAAAATCTGAAAAAATATTTTTAAGGTAGGGGAAAAAAAGAGAAGAGAGATTTTACTGTAAAAACATATATTTTAATATTTGACACATTCAAACACTTATAAATAATAACAAATAAAAAAAGAGCTTTCAGTTTCAAATGCATAAATAATATTGTGTGACGTGTTTCGGTGGTTTCTTGTTTAGAGTCGGCGTTCAGAGTGAAGCGTCACGTGCACGACCACAAGAAGAACTCGTGTCCTCTGCTGCTGGTAGCCGACCATCGCTTTTTCAAACATATGGGCCGCGACGAGGAGAGCACCACCCTCAACTACCTGGTCGGTACCACCTGTACATTCATCACCCCCGCCTCTCCCATCCACTGACACTGAACCCTGCCCCCTCCCAAATGTGTTTCAGATTGAGCTGATTGACCGTGTCGACGACATCTACAGAAACACGTCATGGGACGAGGGGTTCAGCGGGTACGGCGTCCAGATCGATCAGGTGAGCACGCTCTGTTCCGCTTCCTGTTTGTGTTTAAACTCGGACGCTGTGATTTTTAACGTGACACCGCGTTCCTGCCATCAGATCATCATCAAGAAGTATCCGACTCCTGTGGATCCCGGAAAAACTCATTTCAACATGAAGGGAAGTCCAGTGGAGGGCAGAGACGTTTGGGATGTGAAGAAGCTGCTAGAGGTAACCACAGGAAGCTGACCCTGCCACGCCACCGAGTAACTGTGTCCATATTCACATTTAGAGAAACAGGTTCAAGATTTAGGTCTGTGAACACAGGTTTTTTTGTGAAAACGACATTTAATTTGAAAAGAAATAGCTTAGTGTGAGTAGAGCAGGCTGTGATGTGGAGTGTGTCGGATGCATTGGATCGGTCAGCTCTCTGAGGTCTCTGCTCGCCATCCTCTCGCAGCAATTCAGTGTGGACATCGCGGGGAAAGCCTCCAACGTCTGCCTCGCTCATCTCTTCACCTATCAGGACTTTGACGAGGGCACTCTGGGGCTTGCCTACGTCGCCCCGTCTAAAGCCGACATCGCTGGAGGCCTCTGCTCCAAAGGTGAGTCCCGTGGCTCCGCCCCAGAGTCCCTGGTAGATGGAGGTGGAAGTGTGACTCACGTTGTTGTCTCCTTCCACCACAGCTAGTCCTTCGACCTTAAATGAGCAGGGAGTGATCTACCTGAACACTGGCCTCACCAGCACCAAGAACTACGGCAAGACCATCCTGACCAAGGTGGAAATGAACCAGGCGTTCTGATTGGTTAATGCCTGCTCCTTTAGAATTGTTTGAGTGTGTGTGTGTGTGTGACACAGGAATTGTTCGTCATCTCCACAGGAAGCGGACCTGGTGACAACCCATGAACTCGGCCATAACTTCGGCGCAGAGCACGACCCGGACAAACCGGAGTGTGCCCCCCGAGAGGACCAGGGTGGGAAGTATGTCATGTATCCCATCGCCGTGAGCGGAGACCACGTCAACAACAAGGTGCAAAATGCTGAATCCAGGATTTCAGTCTTTAAACTCACTGTTCCACCTGCATGTTTATTAGCGCCTCTTTACACATTGATTATGAGTTGAAGCGACAGTGAACCTCTGCAGAATTACAGTCTGTGTTTGCCTCTTGTGTGCTTCCAGATGTTCTCCGACTGCAGTAAGCGCTCCATCGTGAAGCGTCTCAGGTTGAAAGCACCGTCCTGCTTTAAAGAGAGGAAGATCAATGTATGCGGGAACTCCCGGGTGGAGCAGGGCGAGGAGTGCGACCCAGGACTGCTGCACATCAATTCAGACCTCTGCTGCACGCCCAACTGCAGGCTGAAGGCCGATGCTCAGTGCAGGTCAGAGATACACCTGACAGGTGAGGTGATTCTCTTGCGGCGGTGCTCTCGGCTCACCCCTGCTGTCTGTGTTCAGTGACAGGAACAGCGCCTGCTGCAGGGAGTGCAGGTTCGAGGCCAAAGGAGCGGTCTGTCAGGAGCCCATCGATGCCACCTGTAAAGGACACTCATACTGCACAGGTGAGCTCCAGTTACCACACAACACTTTCAGTTGACAGCGTCAGACGACTGCAGATTTTTAAAATTATTATTATTGCTGTTATTATTATTTCTGCTGTAAAGTTGAACAATGTAACATGGGAGCCTGCTGGAGCCTCTATTGGACGATAGAGGAACTGCAGGGTCTGGGATCGGTTGTTTCAATGAATCTAAATCCTTTCTAATCTTTTGCAATTCTCAGTTTAGTAATACGTAGTTGTCTTATTTTAGTCATCACAATGAAAACTTCTAATTATCTTAATAAAATGTTTTTGAACCAATAGCAGAAGAAGCAGAGAGTGAGGTTGGATAAATGGCTGCAGGTGGAAACGCTGATAGTGTAATATAAAGTGTTGTGTGTTGACAGGAAACAGCAGCGAGTGTCCTCCTCCAGAAAATGCTCCAGATAAGACGGCGTGTTTGGACAGTGGCGAGTGTTTGAATGGAGAGTGTATCCCCTTCTGTCAGGCCGTCCTGAAGCTGCAGCCCTGCGCCTGTAACGGTACGACGCTCTCAATTTGCAAACAGTTTAAACTTAGGTTTATACCCCTGAGTTTTCTTGTGGTGAGTGTACTCTGATAGCAGGAAGGCTGTTTATCTCAGCGTTATCTAGTAGTATCTAGTATAATGTTTGGTTATAATGAGCTGTTGTTTTTCAGTTAGCTCATTATCACATGTCTAACCTGCTGACATTAAGCCCCAATATCAGGAATAAATGAGCACGTTTACAGGGAGTGCAGAATTATTAGGCAAATGAGTATTTTGTCCACATCATCCTCTTCATGCATGTTGTCTTACTCCAAGCTGTATAGGCTTGAAAGCCTA
>NW_005187449.1:3288240-3301851 GCF_000239375.1 Pundamilia nyererei
TTCCTTTTTTTTTTTTTTTTTTTTTTTTTTAAAACAAAATAAACTTAAAAAAAAAACCCCAGCTGACTGCAGAGAATCACATCTGCAGTTATGTGTGCAATGCTTCTTCTCTCAAACTCTGTTTTGTTTTTCTCCTGGAGGTAGTTTCAGTCTGTTTCATGCTGCAGCTAAAGCCGTTGTTTCTGCCTTTGTTCCTCTAAGAAACCAACGCTTCCTGTAAAGTCTGCTGTCGGAGCAGCGGCGGCGTCTGCACCCCCTATCAGGACATATCAGGCAGTTTCCTTTTTCTCAGGAAGGGCAAACCCTGTACCGTGGGTTTCTGCGATGGAGCGGTGAGACCATCGCTAAATATTCAGAGCTTTTACACTGAAGGCGACAGGAAGTGATGACCGTTTCCTGTGCCTGCAGGGAAAATGCATGAAGCAGGTGCAGGACGTGGTGGAGCGTCTGTGGGACTTCATCGATAAGCTGGACATCAACACGTTCTGGAAGTTTCTGGCTGATAACATCGTGGGCTCAGTGGTGGCGTTCTCGCTGCTGTTCTGGGTTCCTTTCAGCATCCTGGTGCACTGTGTGGTGAGTGGCATCTGTGATCGCATCTGTGGGGGGGCTGGAGGGTTCGGGTCGCCTTTGAAGTCTGAATTTTGTCGCACTTCTTTGGTTTCAGGACCGGAAACTCGATAGGCAGTACGAGCAGACCACCAAGTCACTTCTGTTCCCCAGCGTGAGCACAAATATCTGAGTAAAGAAGGTTTTTAAAATTTAATTCTCGGACATGCTCTCACACACGTCTCTCTGTTTTCCCAGAATGCCGAGCTCTTGAGCAGCCTGGATTCGGCCTCCGTTCGGATCTTCAAATCTCCAACGTTCTCCTCCGGCCCCCTTCGCTTTCATCCCAGTGGCCCCGAGCAGACTGGCGCCGACCCAGCCCAAAGCCCACCTCCTCTGGACAGCCCCCGCATGGCCACCATCCAAGAGGACCCCAGCTCAGACTCCCACCTGGAGGAGGCATCCCTTGAGGAGGCGTTCGGACGTCCAGCAGGGGCAACCCGGCGCTCCTTCGAGGACCTGACAGAGAAGATGAGTCGCAGTGAGAAGGCAAAGGTGTTCAGGCTGCAGAGGCAGCATCAGATCGACAGCAAGGAGACACAGTGCTGAGGCGGCGAGTGCCTCCACCTTCATAGAATAGCTCTTTGCCATTGTACATGTACAACGAAATCCCGGCTCCACCTTTAGCTGCATCTTCGTCAGGATCCGTTCCAGACTGCAGAGTGTCATACTCTGTAAGACAAAAGCCTCAACAGCTGGCACTCAGACCACAGACGTATACAAGATGGACTTAGCCCCGAAAATATGTTTTAAATACTGATATAAAAAACATGGTAGCCTGCTGGCGCCTCTATTGGATGATAGAGGAACTGCAGGGTCTGGGATCAGTTGTTTCAATGAATCTAAATTCTACGTACAACAGAAAGTAAACTCAAAAAGTAAAACAAAGAAATCTTCAGATAACGTGCTTTGATTTATATCGTTATTCACTATCAGTGGACAAAATGTCCTTATTACAATATAAAAACACTGTAGTGCCTTAAACCTGCAGCAGTGACCAGCAGGGGGCGCCTCCTCAGTGTCTAAAAGAGACTCCTGCTTCCTTGACCGTTGACCTCAGTAAACGACCTCCTGACGCGTTCATGTCTCGATTTCACTTGTTACTCAATAATGGTGTCGTTGGGGGCAGGGCTTCAGTACAGGCATCGCAGCTTTTGTATCTGTTCATTTTCCTTCCAGATGTTTTGCACTTTAGTCTTTCACGCCAGTTCTTTGTGTTCCTCTAAAACAGGTGGCCAACTCCAGGCCTCGAGGGCTGGTGTCCTGCAGGTTTTAAATGTGTCCTTGAGCCAACACAGCTGATTCAACTGGCTATATTTACCTCCTCAACATTTGCTGAAGTTCTCCAGAGACTTGGTAACGAACTAATCATGTGATTCAGGTGTGTTGACCAAGGGTGATATCTAAATCTTTCAGCACATCGGCCCTCGAGGCCTGGAGATGCCCACCCCTGCTCTAAAACAACCCGTCCTGTTCAGTGAAGCAACTCAGCAGCTCCGGGAATCAAACCTGTCAGTGTTCGTGCCTTGCTCAACGTACTGAGCCTCTGTAAATATATGAACGTAAAATATTTTATCCTCCTGCAAAGCCCTTTGGACTGTTTGTGTTTGGAGCCTCATTTTAATCGTTTAAATTAAGCTGATGTGTTTTTGTTTGTTTGTTTTGGGCTTTTTGTTTTGTTTTTTTAAAGCACTTCGTGCATCTCAGATTCAGGATTGGTGAAATTACAGTTTATGGTTTTCTGAATATTTTTTCAAATGTTTTTTTCTACTGTTTTGTAAGGCAAAGTTTAATGCTCACCTTCAAGAGTTTCAAAGTCTACAAGACTTTTAGGAGAAAAAAACCCAGGGAAAATGTGGAAATAAAACAAAACATTTAAAATGAATATTGTTCTAATTTTCTAAAGAAAAGCAGGACTTTTTCTTGCATAAAAACAAACCAGGTTCAAGCACCAAAGCTGAAAATCCATTTTTTTTTAAATTTTATTTAAAAAGCGACAATCAGTCAGCAGTGAGCTCCTCTTATCTGGTATCCTGATGCAATAGAGCCAGTGTTTTTAATTTCATGTGCTCTTCTGTGCAGATGATGCTCTGCTGTATCTACACGTTTACTGTCACATCACTGAAGTGGTGTCGGATTTAATATATCATTACATGTTAGAAAATTCTGCTTTTGGTTTAAAAAATAAAGACATTTCTAAGACTCTGTACTGTTTGTGTGTTGAAGATAATACTGCACTAATTAGCAGGTATCTGTGCCTGTGGAATAGCTGATCACCTAGCACTCCACCCTCTTGTTCAAATGTGGTCTACAAATGTCCATCTGTTACATACAGTCAGTGTCTGAGGCTGTGAAGCTACAGCTAACAGATCTGCAGAACACCATTGGAGATGATGTTTTATGTATCCAGAATAAGCCAGCATGACTGAAATAAGTGTAAACCTTTTTAAAGCGGCCATCGGAGGCTTTGATGGTCTAAAGGAAACAGACTGAGAAACTCAACTGAAGTTTATTTTACACATAAAAAAAGAAGCATTCATTTTTATAGGAAATCGGTACAAAAGCATCTCCTGGAGGTACAAAAGCATCCCCTGTGACATCACTGTGGGTGGCCTGTCAGAAAGCAGGGCTTAGGGCGTCATGGAGCCGATGGACAGCGACTTCTATCATCTCCCTTAGAGTCTCGTCCTCTGCGCATGACACCAACTGCAGAGTAACACACAGAGGTCAAATAAAGGGTATTACATCATTTTCTACAGAAACAAAAAAAATACTTGCATAAATAACATATGTGAAACTATTAATTTCACACATAACCAGGAAGCAACTGTAAGTTAAGCTCAGTAGCACTGACTGTGACTGTATAGTAGTCTGAGAAAATAAGCTTGAGCAAGTCTGAGTTCAGTTTAGCCCTTTACAGGCTTTACCTTACAGGCGCTCTTTAAATGTTACTGTGTGTGTTAGAAAGAAAATTCAAGGGGCTTTTGAAATGAGAGAAGGCGAGCTTTACAGGGATATTTTGTGTATCACGGTATCATGAAGCATTCACTCAATACTGCTGTCTGAACACAGACAGAAAAAAATCACGTGTGTGCTACACATCCCCCCCCAATTCCTCACACATTTTGGACTCCAGAGAAAATAAAAAAATCAGTTGCACTGAAGTTTTCTTCCTGTTCAGCAGCTGACTTTCAGTCTCATGGAAACTGCACAGCTGCCTGCTGGGAGGTCAGAGTCACTGCAATCACACAGACTGCTTAAGGTTTACAAATGATCAGCATCAGATTTAGTAGAAAGCCAGTTTGTCAATGAGTTGCAATCGGTCTGAGTGCAACTAACTAGTCTTTACAACTGGGGACTCCAGTGGTTGCTAACTGGGTGTGTTCCTATATGAAAGCAAGGTTGGCGAGGATCTGTGTTTATTATCTGTGGAAGAATCTGTTTCAGATCTCTGAATGTATGAAGTTAAAGTGAATTTTGGTTTTCAGATGGACACAGACTTTTGATGTTCCCTGATTTATCAGTTAATCTGTGTCATCATGAACAGAGAGCATGCAACTGTCAACTCAACCCAACAACTTTTATGCCGTCATGATGTAATAATGACTGATCAGAGCTGATCTCAGTCGCATGAAGGTCAGGTAATTTCTCTGTGTGAGTGCAGCCTGACAGAACTTCAGCCAATGACATCTCAGAGGCGCCGTCTCTTATTTACATGCTTTGAGGTTTAAACTTAACATAAAGCCCTGCAGCGGGAACAGGAAGTACCCATACTTTCAGGTTTTTCATGAACAGATCGGGTTCTGTAACAGGAAGTCTGAGGATTTAAAACAAAATGATCCTTAACACCAGATTTATGTCACATGACCTTAATGCAGCTTAAACTGCACAGCCCCCTGTGCTAAAGGTCAGAGTTTTGTGTTCTGTCAGAAGGTCTAACTCTGCCCACTCCTCATACTCACTCTGGTCTCTGGGTCTACTGACGCTGTGACGCCGTCCACGGTCACGCTGAGGTTTTTACCATCTTTGAAATTCACGCAGTCATCCCCAAACATGTCGCTGCAACACAATACAAGTTAGTCTACCACTTGGGGACTTTTACTTTGAAATTTTTGAAAATGCTAAGTTAGAAATGAAATCCTTTCTTGGGTCTGTGTGTGTCGGTGTGTGTGGTGTTTGTGTGTGCACATGTCTGTGTGTAGCAGCGACTCACTGCAGCATGAGCGCAAGCCTCTCCACAAACACGTCCATGTCGAAACTTTCCTTCTTCCCCTCCACAACTGAAACACACAAACACACAGATGTTACAGATTCTGCACTGTCCCCAAACATTGCACTTCAAACTGCCGTACTGTGTTTACTGACACTTCTGGGCGTTGGGGTTGGACTGGACCTCGAGGATGACAGTGGCAACGGCGTCAGCGTACATGTCATTGAGCGGATTGGCGATCCACTGAGGAAACAAATCAAGAAGAAACACTTACTTACTTCAATGATGGCAAAATGAAACAGAAATTAGTGAACTAATTGGTAAAATTCTGGATCTGTAACACTTTTAAAAAAAAAAACGAAAAAACAAATTTACAACAAAGAAACAAAAGATCTGAAATTAAAAAAACTTCAACAGCTGCTTAAGTATGAAGCAAAATTAATTTTCCTCCAATTAGTGAGTTCCTGTTTGAAATAAATCTGAACAATTTGTTTCAGACAGAGCACTGAAGCTGCATTCATGAACAACAAAGGCTGTACGAAATCACAGCACCTCTGCTCACATGGGCTGTAGTGTATGTGTGTGTGTGTGTGTCTGACCTCTAGCAGCACCATGCTGGCTTCATGAACCATCGTGATGCTCTTAAAGATTCTCACGGTGATTTTCTCAGTTCCCTCCACCTGCTCCACATCGCCTGAAACACAAAGAGCAGCTCATGAACGCTCTGTGGACCGTATTCAATTAAACTTCAGTTCACTTTTATTTATATAGTTCCAAATAACAACAACAGTTGCCTCAAGGTGCTTTGTATTGTAAAGACATTGTCTCCATCATTCTCTGTAAACGTCCTGATGGAGGTGAAACACCCTCAGAAACTAACATGAACATTTTTAAGCCCACGTATCATCAAGTCTGACATGCAGAAAAATTCACAACCAAAGATCCCATTAAATATTTCTAATGCATCGCCTCACAAAACTTCCGGTAATGGGAGGAGCCAGCTTAAGTTTTACTCTGGATGACCCGAGTCAGGTGAGTCCAGGTGAGCTTTGCTGCTTTCTTACCTGCGAGGTTTCTCAGCTGGCTGACCAGCAGTGAGATGGGTCCGGTGTATGGGATGGCCTGCGTCTGAGTCACCATGCCCATCGACAGGTCAGTGTAGTCTGTACAGAGAGCACAAATGTCAGGAAGCAACAGGCGATGCGTTCAGGGACCAGCATCAGGCTGGAATAATTAGTGCAGGTAAACTGAGTTACTGACTGGAGAGGTCGGAGGGCGACAGGATGTGATAGTTGAAGTTTCGTTTGACGAGAATCCCAGAGACCCGCTGACCCTGAATGCACTTCTTGTCGGCAAGGGAGCCCATCACCTGCAGCAGAGGATGCTGGGAGTTAAGGTGGCAGAAGGTGAAACAAGACACGCTTAAAGCTGCGGATGGTTTTCAGGAGGACCTTGGCCAGTTTCTCTCCTCTGAAGTTGAGCGTGACGGCCTCGGTGTTCCTCGGGTTGTGAACCTCGATGTGGACCTCATCGTTGTCCTCGTACTCGCGGATCAACGCCGCCTTCAGACGCGCCATCTCGTTCTGCTCGCCGTGGACGAGAATCTGCAGACCCAGGATCAGCACACGTTAAACTAAACTCACCTGTTCCCGACATCAGACCGAGTGCTGTGCACAGTTTCAGTCAGTAGAGCAACAAAGAAAAACTCCAGGTCCAGGACTGAAGCTGCATGCGAAGGTCCACAGCGCACAGACGTCTTACTCTCATTAGATGATCTCTGCTCTGCTGAGCGATTGGACTGAGTCATGATTAACAATTATACAGCTGCTACAATTTTAGCACTTTTGAAACGCTGTCATCTGTTTACTGATAAGCTGAGAGTGAGTGAATAAATCTGATTACCACATGAGGAGGCTTGAGAGCTCTGATGAACTCGCTGGTCTGTTGGTAGTCTGTGTGAGCTGAGAAGGAGATGTAGTCCACCGACATCTTCAGAGGAAGCTTCTGACCCGACATGGTGGTGATCTCGTCGGGCTCTGTCATGATGTGCTGAGAAACGCAGACAAACCGTTAGACCTCGAAGGAATCAGGAGAGAAACTCGGCTCTCTGAAGGCTTTAGATGATTGTGTCATTTTCACTCTGGCCTGATGGGGGCACTGTTGCCTTATTATTAATGCCTAAACCCTGACACAGACGGTTTAAATCAGAGCAGATCTGCAGGTCTGGGCTTTCCGCCACTCCCCGAAAACAAAATCAGACTCTCAGGAAACATCTTCCGCTCAGAAACGGGAAAATGTTGGAAAAGCCTCAGAAGCAGGCTCACTCAAGTTTGTCCTTCAGGGCAGTTTCCTGACTCCACAGTTAAAATAGTCCAAGCTGACCTCACCTTGGCGAGCGTCCCCTCCACGCAGTATCCGGCGATGATGACGCCATTCCTGCGGTCGGTGCACCAGCTCTCAAACAGCTCTCTGGACAGGCCGCTCTGCATCATACCAGGAGATGCCATCACCACGCTGGGACCGATGTCATCGAAGTGGTCCATGCTCTGAAACACACACATGTAAAAATACTGCATGTATAATGATATGAGCCAACTGACAACCCACGGACTGCATTCACTCACCTTGAGGTTGCTGATGTGCTTGAAGACAAAGGGGTTGTTGATGTTGATAGCCTTGCGGATCTTGTCGTTCATGGCGTTGATGTAGGTCTGGTACACAGCCATGCACTTCCTGGCCAGAGAAGAGGCGTAGTAGATAGGGATGTCGTGGAGCTCCGGGTGGTTCTGCCAGTACTCGTCTGGATCAAAAACACGAGCAGATCAGAGGTCAATAGGGTCGGAGCCGGGCTCATGGGCAGAGGAGACCGAGAGAAGACCTCACCGAGGATGAGGAGCAGCTCCTGAGCCCGTCCCAGGGCGAAGACAGGGATCAGGCAGCGGCCCTCCCTGTTCACGATGTCGTGGACGGTGTTGCAGAAACGAGCCTCCCTCTCCTCACGCTTCTCGTGGATGTGAGTGCCATAGGTCGACTCCTGAACGCAGAGCAGGAAACATTACTGAGTATGCTTGGCTCGCTGATTCATCACAGTTGCATCAAGATTAGCAGTCACATGATGTAGTAACAGCAGGTGTTTGCAGCTCCAGGTTTCACCTTTAGGGTGTGATCTCCACACACGGGATCATGTGGAGATGTCAGATCTTACAGACATTTGAGGCGGTTACACCTCATTCATGGTTTTACTCCGTTTCCTGTCACGTTTCTGTGGTCGATGTTTCTAACGATGACCTCAGAAGTAAATTGATCCCTGTGAAGTTCAGGCTGCTCTAAAATATCAGTTTTTTTTTCTACTCTTGGATCTGGATGATGTCACTGAGATGCTCCACCCATATGTGGATTCTGTGAGGCAGCCAATCAGGAGAAATTAGGCTTAAACTGGGCGTAGCTAAAAGAGGACAAACCAGCCCAGAATCAGATAAAGGAGGATTATTATGAACGACGGATCATGCAAAGCTGCCATAAACTTTGAACAGTTGATTTCTGATTTCAGAATCACTCACTGTGATGAGGATGTCCGGCTTCACGCTTGGGATCTCTGCTGCCATCAGGTGTCTGTCCTCTTGACGGGAGAAATCACCTGTGTACAACAGCTACACACACACACACCATGCGCGATTAGCAGCTGTGGCCATGCTGTCCTCAGTAAACTCACTCATTCACAAAAACAAAGTGCCTGTCTGAGGTGGTCCCTCCGGAGAGACAATAGTTTTGGAACACACCAGCACATTTTCTCTGCTGTTTAACGCAGAAAAACCCGACTGCGACGCGACAAAGCATCACCCCGCTGATCATGTGTTTAAGACAGCCTCGCCCTCATCGTATTCACATGAAGTCACAGGAACTTATTTCACCTTTATTTTCAGTTCTTGCAGCGTCTTTATTTCTTAACAAGCTGCAGTGATTAAAAAAAAGGTCAAAGAATCTGAACTGTAGTTTTTAAACTGCAACTAAATGTCCATAAAAACTCTGAGTGTGTACATGTAGCAACACGCCCACAGAGGCGCAAACACTCAGAGGAGGCTGGATCAATGTCTGAAGAACTCACCTTGACGCCGGCGATCTCGATCATGAACATGGCGGCTCCGAGGACATGGCCGGCGTGGTAACACCAGAACTTAATGCCAGCCACCTCCTTCACCTCGTGGAAGTTGATGGTCTCTATCTTTTCCATGCTGTCCTCCAGGTCGGTCTCCGTGTACAGCATGTCGTCAGCTGAGATGTTACTGCAGACACGATTCAGACAATCAAGCGTCAAAGATTCTAAGCAACTCATCAGCAGCGTCTTTGACGGCAAACAGCACTTACCTCTGCTTCACAACTCCTACAGCAGCTTTGCATTACTCCAGTTTAAAATAACCCTCCTTTGGATGTCTTGTTATTTTAATTTAAAGCTGCTTATCACTGACCTGACACTGACCTTTGCTCGTTCGAGGTAACCCAAAAGTGAGGCTCACCAGCATTCGCCCACACTCTTATTAAACCGTTAAAAACATTCTCAGAGTCAACGTGTCTACCGGCGAGTCTCACCTGACTTTGACGTAGTCGGACAGCAACCACCGGTAGATGGCTTTGGTGGCGTGCGTCATGAACGTCCGACCTTTAAAGCTGGTCTTCTGCAGGAACCAGGGCAGAGCGCCGCAGTGGTCCAGGTGGAAGCTGATGGAGGGAGGAAGAGTCAGCACAAACATCTGCGGTACATCAGTATCATCATGCTGCAGCTTCTGCAGTCATGTGACCACTCGGAGGCTGTGAACTCACTGGCTGATGAGCAGCAGGTCGATCTCAGCTGGGTCAATCAGGTCAATGTAGGGCAGAGCGTCCATCCCCTCCAGACCAGGATGGATCCCACAGTCCAGCTGACACACACAAAGAGACACAGACCTTTACACACACTGAGGCTTCACGTTCACAGCTGGAAGGTTCATATTCACTATCTCACCATGATCTTTCTTCCTTTGAACTCCAGGATGATGCAGGACCGTCCCACCTCCTGACCGGCCCCCCTGCACATAGACACACACTGAAACCACACTCCACACCTCACCCCAACATCCAGCTCAAACTCACTTTAAACCAAACTCCATTCAAAAATCAGTCAATTTTTATTTGTAAAAGAGCAAAACCCTGAAAGAATTGGAGTCACATGACTACACTCATAAGATTAAATATGCACTGACAGACGACCTTATATTTAATTATCAGCTGTGTCGAAGCTGGCAGGGAGATCTTTTCAGATTATAAGTGTTGTTAAATGAGTTCTGAATCAAAGCGCTTCACTGGAAACTTCCGCGGACCTTTTTAAGTTGTGTGTTTTACGCGTTTTATAGTTTATTTATGAACCCTGAATGAGTGATTTTCTGAATGTAGTTCTGTGAGGAGGGGGAGCCCGCACACAGAAAGAAGCTGAAGTTGCCGTAAACTCACAGCGGGCGGATCAGCAGCTGGTCGCTCTCCTCCGCCGGAACCGTCGCGTCGGGTTTACGTTTAGCCGCCATGTTGTTTACTTCCACACGCCGAAAAACAAACAAACAAACTCCGTCATCACTCCGTTAGTTAGCCACCTGCTATCAACAGCGGCTCCACAAGGTTTACTAATATGTAACTTCCGGTCCCCGGTGAAATCTTTCCGTGTAGTAACATTAGTCCTAACTTTTTGTTCCGCGATGAATCCCGGAGGAGAAGTGTGCTTTAAAGCAATCTAATATTTTTTTTTAAATCAGATTAATATGTATCAAATAAATAAATAGTATTCATCAATAAATGCTCAAATTAATTATTAACTAAATATATACTACTAATAATTACAAACAAAAATTATTTTCGTTTTTGTATCTTTGCTCTTTAAGTCTATGCACTTTTAATTTAGGAGATTTTAAAACTCTTTAAACAAATTCATTCTATAAATTGGCTTAAATTAAATTTAAAATCATATACATGACTATGTTTTTGTGTATTATATTTGAGTATTTAAATATTTTGTACTCAAGGTATTAAAAAACAATAATAAATAAATAAAAACAAATGGTTTACATAAAAACATTGACAAAATGCATCCTGCTCTGCTCGCTGATGCTTCCCCCCCTCACTGATTTTCTTCTAGAATAATCAGGATGAACATCAGAGCCACAGATATGGCATGAATATTATTGATCGTTTTCTAATAAAAGGTGGAAACAGTTTGAATTTCATACAAGTTCTTAAAAATGTTTCACAATAAAAGCTCTGTCAAGAAAGTTATTTTGACCAGCGAGACTTTATAGGACTATTAATTTGAAAAGATCCAGGATAATTCGAGTTTGTATAAATAGAGTGATGCAGTAACTTTAACAGATTTGAGAAGTTTAGAAAGAGTGATGTAGGAAAACACGGACACCGAACAGCTCACAGCGAAAAGCTGTTTGTGTTAAACTCGGCTCTTAGTAAAGTCCTCAGCTCCGAAGCTGCTTTCAGGTCTTGAAGTGAGAAACTCTTTTATGCACTAAAGGAAACGTTTAGACTGAACTTGAGTATTTTTGTGTGAACCACTTTGTTTATAGAACCACGTTATTCCTTCCTCAGCTTGGTTCGGTGTTTTACACCAGCTTTTTATTTTGACGTGTTTTCTGTTTTTATTGATTTCAAAACCTATTTGTTCCCCTGGAAATGCCTTTTTTGTTTTTTTTTTAATGCCGTTTAGTTTTCACAGTTTGTTCATCCTGTGTGTCCTTGTCAGTTTTCTCTTGTGTATCGATTCATCATCTCCCAGTTATTAGTCTATTTCACGTGTCAGAGCTTTACAGGTCCATCTCAGAACAGGGGTGCTTTCTTTGACTACAGACTATGTTTCTGATTAGTTTCAGCCCTAGATCCTTCACAGATCATCAGTAGTTGTTCTGTTCCGTATGGCTGTAATTCCTGCTCTGACCACAGTGTGGTGTGGTTAAGATGGTCGGTGTAATTAGCGATGTCCTGTTAGTACACAGGTATGTCTGCCTGATTATCTGTAATTCCAGCTGGTCTGAAAGTCCAAACTGATGATTTTCCAAGTATGTAGAAAATGAAAAGGCTCCGCTCACATAAAACTGAACATATGTCATTGTTTTAGGTAACACTCATATGAGAGTAAACTGAAATATTTTAAGTGATCGCAGAGTTTGACCATTTCTTTACATTTGATTTTTTTGCCAATTATTTGTCTTCCAACTTATGAAATGCTTCAGACTGCTCTTCACTGAATCACAGAAACATGTAAAATAATAATGTAAATAAAAACTGAAGCAGTGAAGCGTCTAAACAAATCTGTGCCACTGACAAAACTTGTGGGAAATAAATGAGAGTGAAAAAGTGAGTGCTGGGAAAGAAAAACAGGACAGACTCTCACAGGTACACTTATGATGATTTTAATAAGTCGAAAATACATTAAAATTTAAAGGACACTCAGATTTTCTGCTCAGATTACATGTTTGATCTTAAAATAATAAAAATAATTTCATCCTGAAGCTTTTACAAACAAGCTGAATGTTCCTGATGTAACACAGCTAGATCCCAGCAGCAGAACCACAGAAATGTACATCACATCCGCCAAAAGTATGTGGACGCTGTGCCGGTGCGGTCATCCTGACAGAATGAAGATGAAGTCCTTTCATAGTAAACTGATTATTTCTATAAATGAAGCTGGTTTTGTAACAGGAAGCAGAAAAAAACAAAGCTGTTGTTTCGTCGCGTTTTTTTAAGGCAGTGAAGGATTTTACTGTAACTGTGTTAAGCTGTAGTTCCTGTTCTCTGTCTGTGGAGGCGCTGTACTAACGTAGCTCTGCTGTGTGTAAACGTATCACTGAAGAACACTGTTCACATACTTTTGGTCTGGTCTGCCCTTTTTGTGTCCGCTGCATAGCTTTTAGAACATTTCAAACTCAGGCCGACAGCTTTTGAGGAAGAGCATGAGTGAAGATCGAGACCCCAATCAGATCTCTTTGGATGTCGGACTCTCCTCTCAGGTCCACAGGAGGATCCAGATGTGCCCTCAGTCTGACCACAGTTGGAGGCACGAATCACTCCGACAGGAAGTGAACAAAGGTGCGAGGAAACACTCCCCGCCTGGTCGGATCGCTTTCGATGTGACCGATCTGAAACGCAGACGGTGGTTAAATCACAACCTGGACAACGGGTCAGGATTCTTCTTCAGGTGGGTTTTCATCTAAACGCACACACATGCTGTAATAAATGTTGTGAAGTGAATGAAGTTGTGCTGATGATGCGTTTCCTGTGCTGGAGGCGTTTCTCACTCACCCACCACTCGCTGTCCTCCTCGCCGTCCACCACGATCAGCTCTCCCTCGCTGAACGTCAGCTCGTCTGGACTGTCCGCTGCACAGTTGTAGATGGCCCTCACCCTCTGAGGCCTCTGCTTCTACACACACACACACACACACACACACACACACACACACACACACATTTAGCAGTAAAGCTGTGTTACATGCTGGACTTGTGATGATGACTGTGTCTGTGTGCAGAAATAAATGAGGTGGTGTGTTTGAGGACTTACAGAAAATGTAGTTCTGGGTTTGCGGGGTGGAGGAGACGGATTATGAGGGGACACGATCGGACGACCTGCCAAAGAGAGATAAAGCCCCCACAGACTTCAGAAAAAAGTTTCTCTTCTGTAACTTCACCTTTGTTTGAACCAGATCCGGAGGCAGACATTTGATACACCCGGGGCTTAGGCCTAAAGGGTAGTATGCATGTGGGATT
>NW_005187449.1:3302021-3327810 GCF_000239375.1 Pundamilia nyererei
TCAACCAGACCCAGAACTGATCCGGAATTAAAACAGGACACAACAGTTCAAAATCAGGACTACTTAGGATTTAACCAAGACAGAATCAGAACTAGATGATAGTAGCACTAAAAATCATCATAGACCTGCACTACACTTATTTTTTAATTCTACCAAAGTCCACTATTTAGATTGAGAAAAGTTTATATAATTATTTAGCCTTGTTGTGCAAACAATCCTGCATAACTTAATAAATATAGAGTTTGAAAAATAACAAAAAAAAAGAGAAGAAAGAAACACTAGGTACGAGATACATGAGGACCTATGATACGGTGATACTTTTGGTAAACAACCATTTGACTAACATGTGTGTCTCGCCTGCTCTCTCTCCCTCTTTGTGCTGACAATCACGGCAAACATCAACATCATCAAACATACAGTTGAAACCAGATATTTACATACTCTTCAGATAAAAACACAAACACTTTTTTAATTGTAACATCAAATCAGACTAAATGTTTATTTTTTTAGATTGATAAATATAAAAAAAACATATTTGTTAGCTTTAAGAGTAAAGAGAGAAACTATCTGTATTTCTTAATTGTAAATGGCACCAAATTGTATTCAAACTGAGCCACAGTTATGGAGCTCCACAGTTCTTTTCCTGGTGTTTTGGTTGACATCTCTTGATTTTCCCATGTCACAGAAACAGGCTCTGTGTTTTGCCTTATATGCATCCACAGGTGTGTCACCAATTTACTCACATGGACTCTACTAACCTATCAGAAGCTTCTTCAGCTCAGAATGGAATCGTCTGCAGTTTTCTTATTAATTAACAATAAACTTAGTGTATATGCACTCCTACATTTGATGAAAGTGATAAAAAATAGACAGCTCTGTCTCTTATTCCGACATTTAACTAATTCAAAAGATCTTTCAATATTTATTTATCCAAAACAAGTTTACTCTAAATTGATGTTTAACAGTAAAAAATGTTCTTGTGTTTTCCATAAAGTGTATGTAAATATCTGGTTTAAACTGTGAATATACTGCTGTGTATTGAAATTCCTCTAGCCGTTAGCATGTGTCCGTACTAGCTCCCCCGGGAAATCTCGCATGTTATCACGATAACAGCGCATGTCCCCCCCCTCGGCCAACGCGGATGCAGCCAGTGACTCTCTCCACTCTGTAGTCAGCAGACTGCAAACGCAATCACTTCTCCTAATATCAGGGGACTTTAATCATGTCTCACTGAACTCCACACTGTCCACCTTCACCCAGTATGTGACACGCCCAACCAGAGACAATAAAACACTGGACTTACTGTACACCAATGCAGAAGAGGCATACAGTTCATCACCTCTCCCTCCCCTGGGCAGATCTCATCACAACCTGTGTATGAGCCCTTATTGTGCAGGAAGCTACCAGCTGCCCGAACAGTGCAGAGATGGTCAGAGGAGAGCGAGGAGGCTCTTAAGGACTGTTTTGAATCTACTGTGTGGGAGCTGATCTGTGACGACCACAGAGAGGACATTGACAGCCTTGTGACATGCATTACGGACTATATCAACTTCTGTGTGGATAACGTTGCACCCAGCAGGACTGTGCGCTGTTTCTCCAACAACAAACCTTGGATTAACCGTCTTCGAGCAGAAGAGGAGGGCCTTGCAGAGAGAGCTGGAGGACTGATAAGGAAAGGGAAGTTTAGCTACAGGCAGAAGATGGAGAACCAGCTTCAACAAAACAACTTCTCCCACAACTCCACCCAGTGCTTCCTTCAGAAGTTCTCTGACGACTTGGCAATAGTTGGCCACAGTGATGGGGACGACAGGGAGTACAGAGAACTGACCCACGACTTTGTGGACTGGGTCCAGCAGAACTACCTCCAGATGAACACTAGTAAAACCAAGGAGCTGGTGGTAGACTTCAGCAGGCACAAACATCCTCCACTGCAACCACTAAACATTCGATGCATGGACATTGAGACTGTGGACAGCTACAGGTACCTTGGTGTTCATCTGAACAATAAACTGGACTGGACTCATAATTCAGACACCCTCTACAGAAAAGGGCAGAGCAGGCTGTACCTACGGCGGAGACTCAGGTCTTTTGGAGTGAAGGGCCTATTCCTGAAGACCTTCTATGACTCTGTGGTGGCCTCAGCCATCTTTTACGGTGTGGTCTGCTGGGGTGGCAGCATCTCTGCTGGTTCAGGAAGAGACTGAACAGGCTGATCTGGAGGGCCAGCTCTGTTCTAGGATGCCCGCTGGACCCAGCGGAGGTGGTGAGTGACAGGAGAATGGTGGCTAAGCTGTCATCCCTGGTGGACAACATCTCTCACCCCATGCAGGAGACTCTGACAGCACTGAGCAGCTCCACAGTGTAGGACAGAGCGATTTCGCAGGTCTTTCCTCCACACTGCTGTCAAATGTATATTGCATTTGTATTTTATTTTATTCTATTGTGTACAGTATCTTATTTTTATCCTATTCCAGTGTTTTTCTATGCAACTTTGCACTATTCACTCTCTGCTGTAACAAAACAAATTTCCCATGTGTGGGACTAATAAAGGTTATGTTATCTTATGTTATCACATGGGAAAAGACCCAGGGAAACAGAGTTAACGCTAAAAAACAATAAAACCCCTGAAAACCACGAATTTCACACTCGAGCCTCAACTCTCATGGCCTGGTACCAAACCACTCACAGACCCAAGGGGTGGGAACCACTGCAGTAAAGCACCAGAATATCTGACATGGCACGAAACTGCAAAGATACCCTTAAGTTTCACACAGAGAAACATCCAGTGTTGAGGTTTAATGAGCACCTGACCTCATTAAACCATGACGGGGGTATTTCACTGATGTATTGTACACCATAATCACAGCTTTCCTTGAATGAGTGACATCAGAGATCATGTGAGTGTGTTCTTGCAGGTCGTGGTGTTCCACAGAGCTCTATTAACAGTCCCTTGTCAAAGCACAAAAGTTTCAGCCTTTTAACAGCAGTTATGTTTTTATAACACACCTGCTTACATCATATTCAGGCTTAAAGTTTGACACAGGTGCCTGTAGCTGCTAGCTGTCTGCTAGCTTCACCTGAACTGGATGTCTGCACCATGTTTGTGCTGCTGGAGCCTTTTAGAGCATTTTTAATGACATCTTACGACCAATAATATGCTGCTGTGAGTTACTGTACTAACATCCAAGAAGGCGGTGCTGCAGCCTGAGTGAAATTCAAATATTTTCATGTTACTGATTGTGGATATTTTAGTGTGTGTGCTCGTGTGTGTGTGTGTGCGTGTACCTTGTTTTTCCAACGGAATCGTGCCTGCAGGTCTCTGAGGAGGAGGAGGAACCCTCGCTGCTCTGTAATCATAAGAACAACATTAAACTGGTGTGCTTCCTCCCAGCAGACCCAGCTCAATCAGACCAGTACGTACGCGGGAGGAGAGACAGGGGCTTTGGATCCTGGTGGTCCTCTGTGTTGGTGGCTGGGTGGGAGGAGAGGAACTTTATGCTGGGGTGGTGATGGAGGTGGGATGCAGGGCGGTGGCGGGACTGGAGGTGCTGTAGGTAGTCCTGTCGGCAGGGGAGGCAGAGGAGGGAGGGGGGCAGTCTTGGCTGTGGCGGCTTTGGTCTCCAACATGCCGGTTCTCCTGCTGGGCCCAGGAGGAGGAGGAGGAGGAGGAGGAGGAGGAACCAGTGAGAGCACTGGGAGAAGAGGGCAGAACAAGAGTCAAGAAAGCCCTGAGCAGTGGCTCCAGGCACACCTCCACAGTCAGAGCCTGAAAGCAATCCAAAATGCTGCAGCAAGAGTACTGACAGGGAACAGAAAGAGAGAGCATATTTCTCCTATATTGGCTTCACTTCACTGACTCCCAGTTAAATCCAGAACAGAATTCAAAATCCAGCTCATATACAAGGTCTTAAATAATCAGATCCCATCTTATCTTAATGACCTTGTAGCACCATATCACCCCATTAGAGCACTTTGCTCGTGCAGTGCAGGCTTACTTCTTGTTCCTAGAGTATTTGAAAGTAGATGGGATGCAGATTCTTCCATTTTCAGGCCCCTCTTCTGTGGAACCAGCTTCCAGTTTGGATTCAGGAGACAGACACTATCTCTACTTTTAAGATTAGGCTTCAAACATTCCTTTTTGCTAAAGCATATAGTTAGGGCTGGATCAGGTGGCCCTGAATCCTCCCTTAAGCTGGGCATACACTGTGCGATTTTTTTAGTCACGTTAATCAGCTTCTGCTCAAACTGTACAATTGACTTGCAGGGGTTAGAAGTTTGTAGGTCACCATGCAGGGTCTCACACTATGCGGCCTGATGCTCTGATGCTACCTCAGTGCTCACACTGTGCATCCCTAACATGAAGGTTATAAAACAAAATCTGTCTCTCGCTCTCCCTCTCTGTCTTTCATTCACACAGACATACAACCACCATCAGAAACAGGAAAAAAATAATTTTTCCACTTAACAAACTCATTCACCCAATTAAACAGTTTGAAAAGTCAATCTCTTCACTTAATCTGACTCATGAGGTTATTTTAAATGAAATAAACAATTTTACACAAAAGAAACATTTGGTTACACCCAATTGACATGATCAATGACATCATAACCTATAAAATCAGGAAGTACTGGGGCAGCCCTTCCCACATACCTGTTTTACACATAGGACCTGCTCAAAGGAACACACAATGGTAAGTATAACCAAACTATATAAACAAATGAAAGATTGTTCTTAGCTTTAAGAACATTTGCACAGATGAAATGAATATAACCAATGCTAATACAAACAGACCCGGGATAGTATGTAGAGCCAAGATTACATGTGCTTATTTTGTGTTCTATAAGATAACAGAACACAAAATAACAATTTATGCATGTGACAAATGGTAAATGAATTCAGTCCTAGCCACTTTGTCACAATACTACACGACGCATGACACACGATGAAGGTGAAACTCGGGCCGATCACCAAAATGGTCACACGACTGAAAAAAAAAATTGCCTCAAAATGGGCCAAAAGTCGCACAGTGTATGCCCAGCATTAGTTATGCTGCAATAGGTGTAGGCTGCTGGGGGATTCCCATGATGCACTGAGTGTTTCTTCTTCTTCCTTCACTATGTGTTAATAGACCTCTCTGCATCATGAATAAATCATGAATGAATCATAATTGTTATCAATCTCTGGCTCTCTTTCACAGCATGTCTTTTATCTTGTCTTCCTTCTCTCACCCTAACCGGTCGCAGCAGATGGCCGCCTGTCCCTGAGCCTGGTTTTGCCAGAGCTTACTTCCTGTTAAAAGAGATTTTTTTTCTTTCCACTGTCTCAAAGTGCTTGCTCATAGGGGGTCATATGATTGTTGGGTATTCTCCGTATGTATCTAGGTTTCTACCCTACAATATTAAGCGCCTTGAGGCGACTGTTGTTTTGATTTGGCCATGTATAATTAAAATTGAATTGAACTGAATTTAAATTCATTGAATTGAACTGAACTTGAATTGAATTGAAAGCCTCATACAGCCGGTTCATACCTCAGAAAGAGGACAGAACTGTCTGCTCTTTTCGTGAAAATAAAGCAACAAAGCCAAATAAAGCTGACGGACGCAAAGAAAAACATCACAAACGAGACCCTCCGCTGTGGATCTGACAGGAAGTCCACACACCGTACTTGGAGTTCCTCTCTGGCGTTTGAGGGTTGGGGGGGTCGGAGGACGACCGCTGTCTGCCTACTGATTCCACGGAGGTGCCTTTATTGGTACCTGATGGTGACAAGACAGAATCAGATCAGTTTTATTTCCTCACAGCTTCACAGGGTCTAAACAGCAGAGCTGATCTCAGCCCAGGCGCCCTCTGACCTCTGCTGGGTCCTCGGGGAGGAAGCGGGGGCGTTGGGCCGGGGGGCGGCAGGTTCACATTCAGCATGGTGCCGTAAGTCTCATTGCTAATAATGGTGCTGGGGATCGCAGGCCGCTGCTTGTCTAATGCCAGGGAGGCAACATCCCACGCCAGTGCCGCCAGGTTGGGCTGCACGGGTCCACTTCCAGGCACAAAGCAGCTGACCGGGCGCTCCTCCCGCCGCTGTGGGATGGGCTGCAGGACCCACAGAAAACACAGGAAGTACACGGTCACTTAAAGCCAACAGAAAGTTTAATGCAGGACGTCAGAAAAGCAGCCTACCTTGTCCTCCATCTCGTCATCGCTCTCATCCAGGTCTTCGTTTTGCAGACGCCACTCATACTCGACGTGAACATGGACGTTAAACTTTCCGGTCTGAGCCTGAGTCAGCTGGAACACATCAATCAAACTTTATTGGTACAGACACTCGACAGCACAGGAACTGCTTTACTTTGAACAGCCTGGAAGTGTTTGGATTCTCACCAGTTCTTCGCACTCTTTGTGTCGCATACGTTTGGCAATGTCCAGCGGTGTTTCTCCTGCATCGTTAGCTGTGGACACAAATTCAGTCATTCAGACTTTTGGTGAATTATGTCAGCACATTGTTTCCAAAAGGGAAAGATGATTAGATCTGCACTTTTCTTGTGTTACTGCAGGTTTTTCTCCCCCTGAAAAGACAAAGTACTCAGCTCTGTTTGTTCTCAAGACATCATTTAAATTTTATGTGATGGTAGAAACAATAACAGCCCCAGATGAGGGTCACACCAGCTGTGAAACTTGCTTTTATTTCTTCAAACCTCACAACAATAAACTAGAGCCAGGTTGGCTGGTTATTTGAACTTGACCTTCATCATTAGCGCCCATGTCAAAGTTCCTCTTATAAAACATTTCAAGAAACCTTATCGAGTGATATATCATATTAAAGGGCATGAAAAGAGCTGTACCACACACTTTTTCCAACGACTTTACAACGATGTCATAAAGTTTAGAACAATCACACACTGCATAAATACATCTTAAAACCTCAAGTTTGGACAGATTTCAGACCAGTCGTACGGTAAAAGATCATAAAAAGCAACATTTGAGTGTGTAATGCTCATATGAATGATATGAGCACTTGTCACTCATCGTCAGCATTCAGCACGCTCTGATATATGTGCAAGTGTGTGTGTTCTTACTGATGGACACTGAAGCTTTCCCCCTCAGCAGCAGTTTCAGGCACTCGCTGTTGTTGGTTAGGCAGCAGTAATGCAGCGCCGTGTTTCCTCTGGTCGTCTGCTTGTCCAGGTTACCGCTGAAACACAGACCCGGTCACTACACACATACACACACCTGGAGAACAGGTATTTAATTGAACAGTCACACCTGTTTTGTCCGAGGAAGTCGACAATGTGGAGCGAGTTTCTGTCGCCCATTCGGACCGCCAGGTGGAGCACCGTCTCCCCGGGTTCCTGACACACACACACACACACACACACACACACAGTCAGTCTGCAGAGCAACAACGGACACCTGCACAGAGCTGTGTCTACGTGTTACTGAATGGACACACAAATCAGAGCTTAAGAGTAAAAGCTTAGTAAAAACAGACACAAAATGAGCACAAAGACACAACAGAGAGACGCATGAGTCAGTCCGTCAAACTCGTGTTAGAGATGAGGAGGTCATACATGTTCGTTGGGCTGTGGGATGGCATCCATCAGGTCCACCCCCTCAGCGTAGACTTGGATAAGCGACAGAATGTCTCGGTTCCTGATGGCCTCATAGAGAGCCCGCAGCCTGGACGCGGCGTCGGTGCACTTCCGCCGGGCGAAGCGTTTCTCGGTGTACTTCGCTGTGATGTAGTCCTTCCTCATCTGCCTGCAAACCAGACGGACGAGTCACTACGACATCCTACTATAGCTCAGACTCACCTCCTGATGCCGTCACCTACATGTCGCTGGTTGGAGTTGGTTTGGTCACTTCCTGCGCTGACAGATCTGCCTCCATGATCTCATTGAAGCTGGCGTTTCCCACATTATTCGCCAACTAAAAGGCAACAAAAGCCCAACATCAACTCTGGTTCGGTTCTGGCTGTAGCTCCTAAGATTAGACACGTGATCACACTTCCTGATTCTTCACAGCTGAAGACGACTGACATGCTCGGCAAGGGTTCTGGTTCCCTGATTATTCCAGAAAAGGTTTGCAAACATTCAGAATGTCCCTTCCATTCACGTCTTCACACAGGTGAATATAATGAGGTTAAGAGATTTCAAAGAAACAGTTTTAAACGAATCATGAGACAGTCTTGCAGGATGGTAAAAATCTGAGGGTTTTTTGCTTTGCTTTTTTGGCTTTTTCCTGCAAATATTTTAATTTTATTTAACAGATTAAAGTCATGATGAAATGAGTCACCGCAAACTGACAAACAGAATGCTCTGACCTTCTGTCGGGACAGTGAAGTGGACTCACCAGCAGCTCAGAGGTTCCCAGGACGTCCAGGTCCAGACTCTGGATCCTGGAGTAGTGGACCCCCATTTCTCTGTGGATCCCTGAGCACTCAATACAGATCAGCACCCCGAGGTTCGTGGATAGCCAGGAGGGATCTGTAGAGGGTGGGTGGGGGCACAGAAACAACAAGCGGTGCCTTCACATCCTCAAAATGTAATTTCAAGACTAAAGAAACAACAAAGTGAATGAGATGAATTAACAATCTGCTGACAGACAAACCTGGAAAAGAATTCTGGGAAGTTTCTGCAGCTCTGAGCAGAAATGTGTTTGGACTACAGGTCCACGTGAGGAAGCTGAGTGAATACTTTTGGCAATATAGTGAATGTTGAATATATAATTGATTAAAAAAACTGTATGTTATTAATCTAATCTTTGGACGTGCTGAGATGAACAGATGAAAACGTGTTTTGTGGTGTTATTAGAGAGACTGTTGATGCGCCCTCTCTCATGACACTAACGTGTTCTCACTTCTGTAAACCATGACAGGAAATAGAAGTGCTATGAAGTTCCACATCAAGTGTTCACAGTGCAGTTCAGTAAACCATCATCTACAAGAATATCAGCTAGGTTTAAAGCAACAGACCAACTAAAAAAGTTGCATAAAACAACTTCAATGCCAAAAACAAAATAACCCCACACAAAACAACCGCAAAGGAAAAAAACTGCCTGAAGGCCCAGAGCTTTCCACAAGCAGTCCTGCAGAGGTCAGTGGGGTTAGAACGCCGGCAGAACTAAGCTGTCACTGGTTTTTGCTCTGAGTATGTGCAGGAAGCCTTAAAATTAAAACAAGACTGTCAAGGCCACCACCGTGAGTCTAATCAGCATCCTCTGAAAGAAACGCATCCAAGTCCAGACCCTCAAACCAGATGGAAAGGTGAAAGACTCATTCAAGCGTCACTACTTTTTTGACCTGACCGTGAGTGACTGGACTTCCGTGTTTAATCTTTGAATTTTGTTTCTTTTCATGAGTGGTGTTTGTTTGAGAGAGACTTCTGAATAATTCTGACCTGCAGCTCCACAGTCGCAGCAGCTGTTGTTTCCAGTCCTCTTCTTCACCTCTCCCACAATGGACTTGGTCAGCTCCTGGACGATGTTGTTCTCACCCTCGTCCTGGTCTCCTTTGAACGCCTTGTTCAGCGCCTCCTCCTTGCTGTTCTGCAGCACCGACACCCAGCTAAAAAACACCAAACCATAAGCGCTCGCAGTAGCGCGAAGCCCGGCAGCTCAGGCCATGCCTGCTCGTACTTACATCTGACACTCGGCCTCGTCCTCGGCCTGGAAGTGGTAGGTCCGGTCATCTGGGGGGGGCACGAGACAGAGTTTAGACTTTACACACATATATACAGAGGAACATGTGAGCAGGAAGTCTGCAGCATACGGGAGAACAGGTCGAAGCTTTTCTTCTCCTCATCGGGGTTCCTCTTCACCTGGCAGGTGAGCAGGTTGACCTTGGCTGGAGGTTTGTTTGGCTGCAAGACAACGAGAGGAGGTGAGAGCTCAGCTCTGACTGAACCTCACTCAGATATCAAACATTCAGCGTTACAGAGAAAAGATCCTGAAACTGTCACAGAGTCTGTACTGCTATATACCATAACATGGACAATAGTTGGATCCCAGTTAGGTTCAGCCCACAGCAAGAACCTGTAAGGACTTTAAGCTGCACAACTCAAAACCTTCCCTCATCTTGCAAAACATCTGCACATATCATTTAAAGTTCTGAGATGATTAACCTCAGTGACTTTCTGTAATCTCATTTTCTACTGTTTTCAAGTTATTAAGTTCTTCAGGTGTCAACTCAATTGCTGTAAAAGTCATTGTTGAAGCCATGCAGATAAATCTTGGCCCCTTGAATGCATGTGTGACTTTTGATGACTGATGACTGATGACTTTTGATCCTCTGGCTTTTCATGCCACAAAACGTCTCATTCATAAGGAAACTATTGATGAACCACAGGGTTTTCCTTTCCTCCTCTTGCCTCCACCACTGTCTCCTGCCTCCCTAAATGGGCGTACCATGCGGGCCCCACAGTTCACCCATACATACCCACTATGGGCCCATGGACCCGTTTTAAGTCTGGTAGACTAAAGTTTTATGACGTTTTTCCTTCACATTTTTGATATCAGAGGATCTTCTGCAGCTGACGGTTCTACTCCCCAAAGCAAGGCAAGAGTCAGGTTTCAGAGCTGGAGCTGATCATCATGCGCAACGTTTGTATCTTTGTGTTCAATTCATTTTGATCATGTAAACAAAATGCAATTTAGGAAAAGAAAAGAAAAAAGAAATACTAAACTAGAAATACCCTCCAATATCGCTTCACCTATCCTCAGAAAGGAGTGGGAATGGGAGTGGGAATAAGTGCACATTGGACCATAAGACGGATGAACTCGGTGAGCTGACCGCAGATGGAGCACTGCGAGGACTCTGTCTGCAGTACCTGTCTTCATTTGAGTCTGAGTGGTAAATGTGGAAGGTTTCTACCAGCTGTGAAGGGTTGGCGTAATCCTGGACATGTTACGCTGAAGAAACGTGTCTCTGAAGGAATGCTTTCATGAAGGAACATTACTCTGAAGGAGGGATGTACCCAAGGATGTACCGACAGCTATCAAGAAGGTGTAGGTTACCTTGGAAACCCGGTTCTCAGAAACATGAGTCTAATCTTGAAATTTACCTTAAATAGAACTGAAGATATGTGTTACTGTGAATCTGTAGATATGAGGTTTGTTTTTCTTTGAATTTGCTTTTCAGCAAGCTCAAGGAGAAACAAAAGGCTGAAAGTTAAAGAGAAACAGTTAAGAAGAATTAGAAACTTTCTCTCCAGCAGCCCTCAGATTTCAAATCAAATCCTTTTCCCACCCTTTTCTTTTAATCATTTTCCTTCTGCTCTTTGTGTTCTGCTAGCTCAGTCCTGATTGGCCATTTGACTGCTCAAACTTCAAAATAAAAAACAGAAGGCACAAAAGAAACTAAAAAAATAAATAAATAGATAATGTACTATTTAACCCCACTTAATGTAGACCAGGAGTAGGCAACTCCAGGCCTCGCGTGCCGGTTCCTGCAGGTTTTAGATATCACCCTGGGTCAACACACCTGAATCAAATGACTAGTTCATTACCAGCCCTCTGGAGAACTTCACGGGATGTTGAGGAGGTCATTTAGCAATTTGAATCAGCTGTGTTGGAACAGGGACACATCTAAAACCTGCAGGACACCGGCAATCGAGGCCTGGAGTTGTCTACCCCTGATGTAGACGATAAACTCATGAGGAGATTTCTGATTGGACATGTAGTGCAGGCTGGAGGGCGGGGGCTTGTCATGGACCAATGGGAGAAGAGGACCTTACCGTCCCGTGACAGATGGTCAGGAAGCCGTTCTTCACCGAGCACTTTCTCTTCTGCCACACCTTCCTCAGTCTGACGAGGAGAGAGACAAAGCTTTTAGTGTGAAAGGTCATAGAGTGGAGTCGTGACTGAGGCAGCTACCACTAACACACGTGTGCAGAAGGAGGAAAACATGTTAAATCTGTAAATATGTTACATTTAACATCGAGTCTGTGTAGACTGACTAAATGCTGCCTCTGCTGGACGTCACAGGAACTGCATGTGCATGTCAGTCACATTCATATGGCATTCTGGGACACTGAGTTCGCTCACCCTTCACTTTTCTTGTAGAGGAAACCAGAGCGCTCGTTGCCGTGGGCTTTGTCACCCTGCAACTGATGGAGGCTGTAACCTGCGTTCTGTTTGGCCTGGGCGTCCTGTCAATAAATCAGACACTTTATGTGAAGCAGCTCTTATGACAGAAAGACGTGAGAACTATGACCCTACACAGAGTTCAGAGCTCAGAGCAGCCTCTGTTTGATGGACAGCTTTGTTAATCAACTTCCTTTCCAGTAACAGGTGAGCCTGTCAGAGCTCACCTGGTTATGCTCACCATCAGACTCATGACATCTGTTCAGACCATGTTTGTTCTAACTGCTGTGCGCATGTTAGCGACTCTTTACCCTCGTGTTTATCCTGCATTGTAACTGTGTTCATGTTTTCGGTCTGTGCCATCAGTCAAATGGATGTTACACCATGTTTGATGTTTTTTACCTCTTTCTGATCGGACTGCAGTGCCGCCTTCAGGGTGTCTCGGAGCTGAGCCAGCTGCTTCCTCTCGCCGTCCTGAGTCTGTTTGATCTGCAGAGGAAGAGAAACTCTAACTTTAAGCCCATTGTTGCGTTCGCACAGAGCGATCGGTAAGTGAGCTGTGAGCTTTAATGCTCCTGCAGGGAACACAAGCGTCCTCACCGCTGTCAGGTCTGTGGACAGTTTCTCTACGGCCGGTTTCAGAGTCTCCACAGCTTTCAGTCCATCCTGGAAAAAACTGAAGAAAAAAACGTTTGAGAACCTCCAAGGAAAAAGTGAATCAATAACAAAATTAATGTTTTAATATTCACACTTTATTATCTTTTCTTTAACACCTTACTCATACATGGACCTGTTGGTCACGTTTGGACATACTTGCACTGAGCATGGTAAAACTTGATGAGGTTCTGGAGGAAGTCTACTCCTTTCTTCACTTTGATCTCGTTCACTTTGAGCAGGTACTGCAGAGAAAAGCCAAAGAATCAAGAAAAACTGAAGAAAATAACCGTTACTGCATGACCAGTCCTTCCTTGTCCTCCTCCAGCTCTTCTAGGAGGACACTGAGGCATTCCCAAACCGCTGAGAGATCATCTCTGCATTTCCTGGGTCTGCCCGGGGTCTTCTCCTGGCCTTTAAACCTCATCTTGTTTAGGCATCCTGGTCAGTACCATCTCGGCTGGCTTTACTCTGAGCTGATCCTCATCGGGTCTCTAACAGCGAGCCTGGACAGCCTTCAGAGGAAGCTCGTTTTCACGGCTTTTTTTCTGTCACCTCTTTACCAGCATATCCACAGAATTCACCCTCCACTCCTTCTCTACTCATGACCAACAAAAAACCATGAGAAACACAGACTGAGCTGAAGATCAGCGCCTGATGAAGCCAAAAAAGCTACAAACCCTGAAAACCATCAAACTGGAAAACTTCTGAAAAGAATCAGTCACAGACCTCTGTCCACCAAATCTTCCACGTCATATAAAATCTGCGCTGACTGGTCGAGGCAGTAAAACAAACGTTGCTCTCGGTCTGACCTCAGAGGATAGAGATGATTGTTTTAGCATTCAGGTCACCTGTGTGACCTCTGACCTCACCTCGCACATCTGCAGCTGGAACATTCGTCTCTCCTTCTCCATCTCCTCTGCGATTTCTCCTCCGCTGAACTCCGTCCGAATCATGCCATGCATCTTGGCGTTCTCTTTCTTCTCTTTCTCAATCTTCGCTCTGCAGAGGTCAAAGGTCATGTTAAAATCTCAACACAAAAAAATGTGATCAAAACAACAAACTGAGGAGAAGAAAAAAATAGAAAGATGCTAAAATACAGAAGCCAAGAAACGCCATGATTTCAATCATCATATTTTATCTTTTCTTCTTTTTTTGAGAAAAAAGGAAAAAAAAGAGCATGTATCAGTCTGTGGAGACAGAAACAATAAAGATAACTTTAGTCAAACATTCTCATTTAAATGCTGAATGAGTCGACTGGTTAACGTGTTCTCGTTTCCGTGATTTAACATTTCAGTGAGAGCAGCTGATAATGAGCCCTTCTTACAGTTTGGTCTCGTAATCCTTCCAGGCCTTATCGAACGGCTTCTTCAGATCCTGCAGGAAAAACAGACGTCACACAGTCACAGTTCATAAACGTGCGCGCGCGCGCGCGCACACACACACACACACACACACACACACAGGACTCTAACCTCTGAGTCACTCTGGAAATATTTCTAGATGATAGCATGTGCGTTAGATTAGAAAAACAAACACAATGGTGACCGTGTCACGACAGAGGTGTTTTAAATTCAGCCATTTAGTCTTTATGCCACGAGCCACAGCCTGCAGGACGACACCACCATTACAAACAGGAAGTTATGCTCATCGCACAACTACAAGAAAAACTGTTCAGTGTTTTGCAGAAATTAAATGTTGTATTTGGCACCTCAGGGCCACCTTACCTAACATGCCTACATTTTATAATTCAAGAAGCAGTTTTTTTTTTTAATTATTCAAACTGAGCATAAAGCAGGAAAAATAATATTGAATAAATCAGAAAAAACAAAAAATGATCTTTTATTTCGATTTCCTGCTTTTGTTTTTTCATATGACAGGAAACGGAGGATTTTACAGTGGCTGGTTTGCTGCTGTGGTACAAAGATATTTAGACATTAATGTGGGACCCCAGCGTGATTTTATTTGTTAAATCTGAAGCTGTGTGTTTAAAATGATTACAGTTCTGATGTAATTATTGTAAATACACAGTCAACATGTCATCTAACCAAACATGATTCATTTTTAGCCACAGTAACAGCAAGTGAAGTGTAACTGAGCGAGTGTCTGCGGGTTTGTTTCAGCAGGAAGAAGAAAGTGACACCAACCCCTTTCACTCCTTTCAGGTCTCCTTTCAGCAGACTGTCCAGAGGGAATGTGATGATGTTGTTCATGTTCTGCAGCTGCAAACAGGAAGTTGTGTCACAGCACAAATGCGCAAAACACACCACACTTTCTACATTTAACACTTTTCACAATAAAATGTCTGATGTTTCACTCTCTGAGGCTGACTTTGGTTCCTCACCAGGTTCTTGAAGAGGGCTGTCAGCTCTCTGGTGAAAACGACAAACTTGATGAAGGCAGAGCCGACATCGCAGTCATCCCTGTCACCCCGGGTCAGGTAGTTTTCCCCGAACTTGTGCATGGACTGAACGTACTGCTCCTCATTTTCCACGTGAGCTACGACACAGAAAACACTTTAAATAAATGCGGACTGCAGCTCGGATCATCTTTCATTTAACTCCAAAAACAAAAATGATTAAACTCTGTGTGAAAACAAAAACCATCCACTCCACCATGTGGAAAAAACAAGGACAACAAACACGTGTGAATAAAAAAGTAATAAAATAAAAAGTAATTAAAAACAATAAATATAAGAGGAGACAAAGAGAATAAATAAAAATATGATACTAAATACTGAGAAAAACTGGAGATATATAAATGAACAGAAATAAAATACACACCTCAAATTAAAATAAACAAATCTAAACAATTAAAACATAAATATTTATTTTAAATATTTTAAACAAATAATGAATGTGAATGTATTAAAATAAATGTAAATTTATTGAAATTATATTGAAATTAATTTAAATGAATTTTATATTGCAACAAAAGATTTTTCCAAAAACATTTCTAGTTAATTTAATTTAGTCCCTTTTGATACGAAAAATTAAATGTAGAAAAATAAAAGGAGAGAAACAAAATCTTAATTTTTTACAGTTTTTCGTATAATTTTTCAGCTTTAAATAATTCTGATGATTTAAAAGTGGGCTTCAGTTGGACATGTCTGTGTGTACCCGCTGCATTTCTTTAGCAGAGAAAATGGCCTGTTCCCCTCGAGCTGAGGCACCGAGCCGCTCTGAATCTTTGGTATATACATGGAGATTTACCTCCAACATAAACCTGCAGGTCACAGAGAGAAGCTAAATATTTCAGAACCTCTCTGCTGTCCACATACTTCTGGTCATGCAGTGCCTTCTGTCTGTGAAACTGCTGAATGATGCGTTTCCTGTCAGTTTTTGCAGAAGTGCTGAATAATGTTCGGATCTTGTGTGTTTGCTGAGTGTGTGAAGGACTCGGCCTTTCCTCTGTTTGCACTGTAGTGTGGATGTGGGCGTATCCCTCAGCATGCCGGGACACGGGGAAGCATGACAGGAATGTTTGGAGGTGAGACTCCACCGGCCCGAACAGAGACCCACCAGCAGCACGCGGCTGCTGACGAACCCACCCCACCCGCACTGACCTGAATAAAAAAACTGCTTTTATTTTGGTAGTTTGTATCTGAGCGCAGTGTGCTACCACAAACAGGAAGTGACAGTCAAAGTGAGACTGTGGTGACAAGCGTTGTTATTTTGGGTCAGACTGACATGAAACTGCATCTCTCACCCAGACCAGACGAGTTGATGGCCTTCACTGACTTCTTGATCTTGTAGAGAACGGACCGGTCCAAGTCGAGAGCCTGAGGAGAAGAAACAGCACGCAGATTAGGAGCCATGCCTCTAATGCTTACACGTCAAAGTTAAAGAAAAAGTGTGTTTATAGTCAGTATGAACCGTTCACCACTGCTGGTGTTCATCTCAGACTGTCACCCTTCATACCCTGAGCTGACGTGCGTGGACGGACTGCAGAGTCTGCATGTTTTACCCGAAGCAGAGTTATTATCAAGACATCACACATCTAATAAGAGACTGATGAAAACAGTGCTGCTATTAAAGGTGCTTTTTTTTTTTAGCAGACACCTCTCACTCACAGAAACTGTTTCATTCAGACCTTTGAAGCAGATCTTTTTATTCTTGCAGTTCAACATAATCCGAAGACGCCTGCTGAGGGACAGCGCCCAGCGGCCACAGCTACTGACCTTCTCAAGGCTTTAGAATGCTGGCAGCATTTCATAAAGTTTAGTCAGTTCTTTTTGTGTTTTACTGTTGCATCAACTTTTTCCTCCCCCAAACATTAGCCTGGTTCTGTTAAAAGAAAGTTCTTCCTCCCCCCTGTCACCAAGTGCTTCCTCACAGGGGGTATTATTGTAGTATTATATTTATTATTTTAGGGTCTTTATCTTACAAAGCACCTTGAGATGTGCATTGTTGTATATTAATAAATCTGTAATGAACTGAATCTTATGTTCTGAAAATGATCAGATTCTCTGTGCTGTTCCTGTTTCCTGTGTCCCTCCTCATCTGCGCGGTACAGTTTGGTGCATTACTCCCTAAAATAAGAGCGCTGCTTCTGTGATCTGCAGGACATCACATGGAATCATCAGTATTGTATTGATTGGCACGATCAGCTCTGGCGAACACACAGAACCTGACATAGCCACGCCCACTGTATTCACAGGAATCTGGTTAGGGCTTCAGAAGGAATTCTTTCACCTGTTTGACGTACCCAAAGGGAGCTCATATTCTGTAAAGCCGGCGTGCCTGCAGGAGAGCTGATCTGAAAGCTAACGTCTTCTAGTTCCTGAAACTCTCCTCGTTAGCCTGAGGCTAAAACGCAGCCTAAATTAAACCTTTGAGTGGTAACACGAGCTACAGCATTAGCTTCATGTTAGTCAGGAACATGAAGTCTGCTTGTGTCTAACCCGAGGCTGTGGGAGGGAGACTGAAGAGGCCATGCGATCTAAGCCTTTACCATAGTTTGCATGACTGATGAGACCACAGAGGTTCAGTCACATGACCTTCAGGTGTTTTCCTGCCGACCTCATCTGTGGGGTTCACCTAAGCGTCTACAGCTCTGAGTCACAGGTCCATGACTCAGAGAGAAAAACATGCACTTGGTTATTCTTTGACCAAAAACTGGTTCAAGATGAGCCACTCATCAAACACCGGAGCCGATTTCAAATCTCTGCACAGAAACACAGCGAAGCGACAAGTGAGCTCAGGTGTAGAGCAGCGACTTCATTCAGCTTAGCCAAAGACCAAACAACAGATCGAGCACAAATACAAAGAACTCAGAAACAGCTCAACTCAGTACGGTGGATGATTGATGGTCTCACAGCACTGAGGTCCTGGCAGGGCCTTCTAGATAAATATTCATGGTCTTCTTGTGTTTGTGAGAGTTTACCTGCAAATTCACCAAAGCACTCACTGAAAAAGAGCTACAGGACGGGTTAAACGTAGAAAACACCGCTCCTACAGGATGAATGATGCAATAATCTCAATGAAACGCCTGCAAACACACAAACAACACACAGGGCAGGTCTCTGAGGACAGCGTTGAAATCTTGGTACAAACGCCAACAGGCTCATGTCACAGCAGCCCACCCACGAGCTTTCATTATGTCCCTAATAAGGGTGTTGCAAGGGTGTAAAGAGGTCATAAAGGTTAAATATAGTAACTTAGTGCATGATTGTACACCACATAGATCATTGACCTGGTCAGCAAAGATAAAGGGGGATCACTTCCTCTGCTGATACGTCAGTCAAACTGTCTGATCAAAGTTTACCAGCAGCCCCTTCAGACTGTTTCAGGCTGACGTCAGAGGATTCATATTTAATGATAATTAATGGTAATTACCCCTGTTACCTACTGAATTCATTTTCAGCACAAAGCTCTGGTTTTTCCCTGTGTTATAAATCAAGTACATCATTTCCCCCCCTTATCTACATCACACTCATGGTCAGTTTAGAATCACCAGTGATCCCAACATGCAGCTCTTTGGACTTTGGAACCTACTATGAGGTTGCAGGCAAACATCTAGGAGGATGTTAATGGATGAAGATGCCCAATTGACTAATCATAACTAACTGACTGGTAGTTGGCCTTCATCACTCTCAGCATGCATGCAGGTGTCTGAAGGCAGGTGAGGTTATTGGTGCCCTGACTTCTTTTCGCCCCACCTCCACCTGCAGACATCCTGACTTGGAGGCTGCAGGCGAGCAGGGGCGCTGCTTTGTCTTGTGAGGTCAGAAACGTCCACCAACGTGTGTCTAAAACTGTCTGCAGGACGTCGCATGTCCCCACCACCCTCACGGTTTTTACACTGAAGTTCAAAGAAACAGTCTGTAAAACTGTTAATGTAATGACTGTAAAATCATTGAGATTACAGTTATTGACTAAAAGTAATCATCATCATGAATTTTCCTGTAACCGAGTGGCAACAATGTAGAGCTGCTAAAGCTCACAGTAGTGGTGATATTTATTCAAACAGAGGTCTCAGGTCTACAGGATGAGGCACGAGCCAAAGTGTGGATTTGGAGAGTGGCAATCATCAAAACAGAACATTTCACAGCAGTTTTCTGACAGTAGAAGCAGCCGAGACGCTTCCTGTTTTTAGGGTTTCCTCAGTTTCACAGCCTCTGCACACCAGCTCTGCTCAGCTGCTTTTAACACGTGCAACAACACTCATTTTACATTAGTGAACGCAGGTGAGCAGATCAGTGTGACGAGTGGAAGATGAAGCAGATAAAGAAACCTGAATGGGCACAACACTGATCAGACCAGCAGGGACTGTGTAAAGTACTCATCTGCTGTTTTTACCATTCAGCACACTGATGCTGATTTCATGTGTTTACTGTAATTATTCTACCGTCTGAAGATGAGGGAGGAGCTGATGATTTATTGGAGACTTTAATTCCTTTCACATCACTTCAGACAAGTTGAGACACAACAGAAACAGAGATGAGCTTCAAACGTGAAGAGAAGAGCTTTAAAAGTGACCAAAGGAGAGAGAGAAAGAGGACGAGACAAAGAAAGATGACAAAGGAAAGAGGAGAGAATGGAGGGATTTAACTGAGAGGAAAGCAAAGATCGGAGACAGCAGGAGGACCAAGGTGAGGCGAATCATGTCGAGACTCGATCAGAGGAGTGAGGCTCTACCATTGCCTCGGGTCTACTGAGTGGGAACATCCCAGCATGCAACAGGAGGAGGAGGACATGATCAGCAGACCTGCGATTTCTACAGACCTCACGTCAGGTTTTCAGTTGTGCTTTTAAAGCATTCGCTGCAAGGACATAGATTTCTTCACTTTATGCTGAGAGGAACCAGCGTTCAACTCTGTGCTCTGAGCTGTAATCCAACAGCTCCTCAACAACAACAGATGGCCTCTACACTGATGGGGAAAAATATTTACTGTCCTTAGAACCAATAAAGTCTCAGAAGGAATCTGAAAAACTAGAAACCATTAAAAAAAAAGAAAAAGAAAAGAGGAACCCAAACAAAAGTCCCCACAAAAACACACAAAGTGAAATAAGAGATTGTTTAATCCATCCCTGATCACCTCCCTAAAAAACATCCAGGTTGTCTCTTCTTTTCAGAGCATTTGACTCTTTATGCTAAGAATTAATAAATAACCTCTCTGACACACTGTTCTATTTATCCATCAACAAGGAAACCTGTGAAAAAAATATTTAATGCCTTCATTATTGACAGGAAGCCATGAATAACCAATGGACTCCTGTCCTGAAAGACTTGCTGGCAACTATAACGTGATATCAAAGACTCAAAGAGAGAAAAAAAACTAAAACATGACCACAAAAGAGCATATATGTATTAAAACAACAACAACAACAACGTCCTCACTGAACAGCTTTCTGTCCCATTAACAGTCTCAGGCCAGTATGCACGAAGTGTGATCACTAACGCCTAAGCTTTTCCTGCCCTGAGGTCAGCTTTCAAAGACATGGCCAGATTTGTGAAACAATTAAATGAGCACACCTAATACGACCTAAGCGTGTGTTTTCTTATGCTCGGCCAAGATGTTTGATGTAGAGGAGTTTCTAACTCCTTTAGTAAGCAAACATAATCAATGTTTGTCAATCACCTCCATTAATCAGCTATGTACCACAGGCCTTCAAGCTGGCAGTAGTTAAACCTTTACTAAAAAGGCCATCTCTAGACCTAGCGGTCTTAGCTAATTATAGGCGAATCGCTAACCTTCCTTTCATATCAAACATTCTTGAAAGAGTAGTTGTCAAACAGCTAACAGATCATCTGCAGAGGAATGGCTTATTTGAAGAGTTTCAGTCAGGTTTCAGAGCTCATCCCAGCACAGAAACAGCTTTAGTGAAGGTTACAAATGATCTTCTTATGGCCTTTGACAGTGGACTCATCTCTGTGCTTGTCCTGCTAGACCTTAGTGCAGCGTTCGATACTGTCGACCATAATATCCTATCAGAGCGATTAGAACATGCTGTAGGTATTACAGGTACTGCACTGCAGTGGTTTGTATCATATCCATCTAATAGACTCCAATTTGTTCATGTAAATGGAGAGTCCTCTTCACATGCTGAGGTTAATTATGGAGTTCCACAGGGTTCAGTGCTAGGACCAATTTTATTTACATTATACATGCTTCCCTTAGACAGTATTATCAGAAGGAATAGCATACATTTTCACTGCTATGCAAATGACACCCAACTCTATCTATCCATGAAGCCAGATAACACACACCATGTAACACCGCTTCCATGTAAAATAGAACGTCAGCCTTCAGCTAGCTGTATAATGTAAACATGTATCAGACCAAGTTAACAGTTCATCTGCAAATTTTAATACAACTTCTGGAGGCTTATGCAGATTTTTCTCCATGTAACACAAACAGGAGCGGGCGGAGCAGCTGCAGAATTTGCTTTTCTTCATGTTAAAATGTGTTAGCTGCTTTGACAAAGGACTCCCGCTCGCTGTTTCCCAGTAAAGGTTTTAATGGTAGTCACAGGAAAAAAAATGTTGATCATAGGAACAGCTGCTGTGGATGCTGGAAACACGTTTTCTACCACTCAACCTGAGCTCACCAACTCAGCAATGGCTCTGCCTCTTTGCAGCGTGTAAACAGATTCCCTTCCACGTTAAACTGCGCCAGCATCATCATTACTTGTGTTTTTAATTCTGTTTAAAATTGGGGGCTGTCAGACTTTTCATTCATGTGCTGCTCATAAATATGCTTCTATTGAAGGTCTGTTTTTTATTTTCCAATATGGGTGAAACACTGCACAAAACCCAACGACATGGTCCAACGATGTGCTGCAGACATTTAACCTCAGTTTAGCACCAGGTCCACAATCTCCTCACTGTCCTTCACTGATGACAATCTCACCCACACTGAGGTGGTGCTCCACTGTAATGGAAAACAACCGAAACGATCCAGTCTAGGTGTATCGAGTTGAGCCGAGTTGGTGATAGTGGAAGAGTGGCTTTGCTAATACTACCTTAACCTTTCATGAATATTATCATTGAGTTTACAGTACAATCATCACGTTAATTTACTTTAAGATATTTTCTCTAAATACGACTAAAAACAGCCAGTGACGACTTCCTCCTGAGCTTGAGGGCAGTTTGGGGCCTTTCACATGTCTGTGCCCACGGCCCTGTTTTTTCCCAGGGCGGCCCTGTTTTTTCCCAGGGCATCCCTGTGGGGAAAGCCTTCAGCCCCATCTTATTCTCCCACCTGAAACCTTTGACCTTTAACTTCTGCTTCCTCATCTCTTCAGTTTTAGAAATATGCTTCATCATCGTGTTGCAAAAAGAAAATAAAAAGAAGCTGTTAAATCTTACAAAATGTCTACAGAAGGAAGTGTTTCTCTCAGTTCCTCTTTCGAATAAAACAGATTCGTTTGACGCTCTGTTGCTTGGAAAGTTTGAAAAGCAGTAGAAATCACCGTTTATTCACACTGTAGGTCCACAAACAGTGAAAACAGGCTGTGACTAAAACCCTCTTCAATCCCACACACGGGAAAACAAACCACGTTCATGAAAAAAGGAACAAACCGGACTTTCCGGGTATTTACAGAGAGGCTCAGTGGAAGCCTTTTTACCACCTTATTAAACTCTTATAATCCCCGACTTCCAACCGTGTGTGTGTGTGTGTCCTTGTTTCCTCACCTCCTCAAGAGCTCCCACCGCATTCCTGCAGTGGCCCATCCGGGTAGTGAAGTTGGAGGTGGTTGGAGCTTTGTAGTCTTCATTGGTCTCGTCGATGAACTCCGTGACGCTGATCAGCTCCGGCATGGTGAGCTCCGGCAGACGCAAACTGACCGGGGGCGCAAAAATCCCGTCAAAACTGCAGCAGTGATCGCGCAGCCGCAGGTGGAGCAGCCACACCTGGACGCCTCAAGAGTGCCCGCAGCGTCACAGCCAAGATCCTCTGCTGTTCCCGCACGCGTCGCTGCTCATAGTCATAGGAGGAAGAGGAGAAGTCCGACCTCCATGTTTGTCCCGCAGCACGAATCACCGACAGCACCGACACATTCCAACACCCTCAGCTGCTTCACCTGAGCAGGAAGCGCACGGAGAGGGGCGGGGACACTGAGGGGGCGGGGACAGAGAAGGGCGCTCCCACCCTGCTGCTGTTTCCGCAAACCACAAACACGCACACTTACACACAGGTACATACCCCCCCCCCCCCCCCCCCCCCCCCACACACACACACACACAGACAAAACACCTACACACAGAGAGACACACACTCACACAGTATTTTCACAGTCCTATCAGGGTGGGACTGGAACAATATGATGTTTAAAGTGTGAAGTCCTCTAAATTTTTACAAACGGTGTTAATGAGACACGGTTAAAGGAACACCCGAAAAGTATAATGCACCTTTATTTTTAACCCTTTGGTCAGCAGTGTTCTCACTTAGCTGCAGAGAACTATATTTACCATTAATATTTAGAGCACTCAGACATCCCCCAACACACGCACGCCATAAAAGCAGGGACACTGAAACAACACGAGGAAGCTGTGAGGCTCACCAGCACACAGCCTTACTAAAAACGTCTAAAGGCCCTCTCAGGACACGGCACGCGCTGCGCTGACCGCTAGCTGGAGCGAAGGACCCAAACTTTCGCTGACCGCAGCGCTCTGTTTGTACATCATTTTTTTGTAGCTGCTCTATGCGTCATTTCAAAACATGTATCTGACTTTATATCTTATACGAGAGTTTGTGTAGTATTATGTTCAAATGTTTAATAAAAACATGTATCGCTCATTCACAAAGAAGAAAGCTTTTAACTAGTGAAGAGTGTGTCGTTTCCACTACACTGCTTTCCTCCACGTCCGCAGCCGTTGGAAAGGCTCTGGAGGTCCCCATACATATACGTAAACTTGTGTCATTTTACACGGTGGGCCACATCCAGCCCATTCTGATCTTATGTGGGCCGGACCGGTGAAACATTCTTTCTGCCAGTGCACAGACGTTTAACTACACATTTAATCCCTGAGATTAAATAAAAAATGAAAAGCTCAACTCTTTGCTTATTTTAAGAAGTGAAAGTGTAAAATCACAGAAATCTGTAACTTCAGGCTGTTCAGAGTGTACCCCCATCTCTCACCGACCCTGACAAGGAAAAGCAGAAGATAATGGATGGATAGATACAACTTCGTTACTTTGCTGTAGCATTGAATGGGCACTGATCTGTATCAGTAGGAATAGCTGTAAAACTTATGAAGATCTCTGTTCACACTTTTAGAATCTGGTCCCTGGGCTGTATGTTTTACAAGCCTGGTCTACACTGTGATGAACTCAAATAGGCATCACTGACGTGAACAGGTGACGTGTTTAATCAGGTGACTTCACCAAACAGAAAGCATAAAAGCCTTCCTGTCACACTGAGGTAAATCCTGTCTGTGTGCTGATCGTGTTAAACGAAGAGAAAGGCTCTGAGTCTGAATATCCCTCAGTCTGAACTCCAGCAGGCGGTCCTGAACCAGGAGGTGCTGCCATGTCAGACTAATTACATTTTTGCTTTAACATACAGTTGAACAGATGTGCCTAATAAACTGTCTGTGTGCATTTGTGTGAGATCCACACATGCTTTCAGACCTGTGCTGATATCTTTGTCAGTCATCTCCATCTAGTGGACAGATGGTAGAACTCGATCATCTGATGTGGTTTCTGACTCAGGTGAGGTTGTGTTTGAGATGCGTCAAACACATCTGGCTCCATGTTCACGGAGAGAAGGTTCTAGATTCAGCATTGTTGGTCTGCATGTCAGCCTCTTAGGTGTACACATGGGCTGTATCCCAATTCAGGGTCTGCAGCCTTAAAGTACGCAGCCTCAACGGTCCTCAAGGGCCGTGTACTCAAAGACCGCTAAGGCCGGAAATGGGTTGTGAAATGGGACGGTCTAGCCTCCGTAGCACTGCCCAGGTTGCCTAGCAACCATGATAGCTGGAAACGTGTGGTTGACAGAAATGAAGGAGAAAATATTTTGTTTGTTTGTTTGTTTCTACATGAGCTTTGTGTGATTTAATAAGTATCTGAGGCTGAGACCACAGGACTGTAAAACATGATTGTTGGGCTTCATATCTGTACTGAACAGTCATTTAAGATTAGCTAGTAAATAACAATTAGCTAATGTTGTTCATGAGACTAAAGTCAGTGTAAATATGATATGGCCAATATTATAGTTATTATACTAATCATTATTAGTTATTACAGCAGTGAGTTTGAACTCTCAAATCAAATCACTTCTATTGTCACATCACATGTGCAGGTACACTGGTACAGCACATGTGAGTGAACTCTGTGTCAAATACTGAGCTTCAGTAAAGATTCAAGTTGCAGCTATTTATATGTCCCATCACCTTAAATCTTCACTCAAAGACACTCAAGTATCTTTGACAGTGTATATATAGATGTATCATATATAAGAGACAAATGTTGTTCCTTCAGTATGTTGGCATTATTACATTTGGCTCAATGCTTACATATATGTGTAAAAAGCAAATGTACGAGCTGTGATAACTGTTTCTGATAGAATGAAGAGTAGACTGATATATGAAATATTCCTTTATTGGGTGAGA
>NW_005187449.1:3330133-3339560 GCF_000239375.1 Pundamilia nyererei
GGTGTGCGTTGAAGATCTCGCGGACTGGGGCCTCTGCTAGACGTTCCCAGCACACATATAATAAAATAAATTATATTATATTGGAATAAAACAAACATTGCCTTTACTATGAACAAACATTTGGACTGCATATACAACAAATCTTACTGCAATAAAAGCTGTCCAAACATTTTCTTATATGTTCTACTTGAAGCTTTTAGTGCCTGATATGCGGTGTGGCTGTTACGGGGTGTCTTGTTGCTGCTCTTGCTGTATCTAACTTTTCATGTATGCACAAGAAAATTTAAAAAAAGCTTTGATGTTGCAGGTTTTAAAATTCTGGTCTTTCACAAACATGCATATACGCTAGAAAAATGATCAAAACTGTGATATGTTTCTTATTTGTTCATTTAGGAAATCCTGATGCTGCAGAGTTTCGCCAAAAACACAAGACTCGCCTAAAGAGGAAGTTCCAGTGTGTGTTTGAGGGGATCGCTAAAGCAGGAAACCCAACCCTTCTGAATCAGATCTACACAGAGCTCTACATCACAGAGGGAGGGACTTCAGATGTGAATGATGAACATGAGGTCAGACAGATTGAAACAGCATCCAGGAAACCAAACAGACCAGAAACGATAATCAGACAAGAAGACATCTTTACAGTCTCACCTGGAAGAGATGAACCAATCAGAACAGTGCTGACAAAGGGAGTGGCTGGCATTGGGAAAACAGTCCTAACACAGAAGTTCACTTTGGACTGGGCTGAAGACAAAGCCAACCAGGACATCAAGTTCATGTTTCCATTCACTTTCAGAGAGTTGAATGTGCTGAAAAAGGAAAAGTTCAGCTTGGTGGAACTTGTTCATCACTTCTTTACTGAAACCAAAGAAGCAGGAATCTGGAGCTTTGAAGACTTCCAGGTTGTGTTCATCTTTGATGGTCTGGATGAGTGTCGACTTCCTCTGGACTTCCACAAAACTACAATTTTGACTGATGTTACAGAGTCCACCTCAGTGGATGTGCTGCTGATAAACCTCATCAGGGGGAAACTGCTTCCTTCTGCCCGCATCTGGATAACCACACGACCTGCAGCGGCCAATCAGATCCCTCCTTCATGTGTTGACATGGTGACAGAGGTCAGAGGGTTCACTAACACACAGAAGGAGGAGTATTTCAGGAAGAGATTCAGAGATAAGAAGCAGGTAACCAAGATCTTCTCCCACATCAAGTCATCACGAAGCCTCCACATCATGTGCCACATCCTAGTCTTCTGCTGGATCACTGCTACAGTTCTGGAGGATGTGCTGAAAACCAGTGAGGAAGGTGAGTTGCCCAAGACCCTGACTGAGATGTACATCCACTTCCTGGTGCTTCAAACCAAAGTGAAGATGGTCAAGTATGATGGAGGAGCTGAGACAGATCCACACTGGAGTCTAGAGAGCAGGAAGATTATTGAATCTCTGGGAAAACTGGCTTTTGATCAGCTGCAGAAAGGAAATCTGATCTTCTATGAATCAGACCTGACAGAGTGTGGTATTGACATCAGAGCAGCCTCATTGTACTCAGGAGTGTTCACACAGATCTTTAAAGAGGAGAGAGGACTGTACCAGGACAAGGCATTCTGCTTCATCCATCTGAGTGTTCAGGAGTTTCTGGCTGCTCTTCATGTCCATCTGACCTTCATCAACTCTGGAGTCAACCTGCTGGAAGATCAACAGGCAACATCTTATTTGCCTGAAGTGTTTACAGAAATACATGAACTAAAATATCTCTACCAGAGTGCTGTGGATAAGGCCTTGGAGAGTCCAAATGGACACCTGGACTTGTTCCTCCGCTTCCTCCTGGGTCTTTCACTGCAGACCAATCAGACTCTCCTACGAGGCTTGCTGACACAGACGGGAAGTAACTCACAGGACACAGCCCAGTACATCAAGAAGATGATCAGTGAGAATCTTTCTGCAGAGAAAAGCATTAATCTGTTCCATTGTCTGAATGAACTGAAGGATCGTTCTCTAGTGGAGGAGATCCAACAGTCCATAAGATATGGTAGTCTTTCTACAAATGAACTGTCTCCATCTCAGTGGTCAGCTGTGGTCTTCATCTTACTGTCATCAGAAGAAGATCTGGATGGATTTGACCTGAAAAAATACTCTTCTTCAGAGGAGGCTCTTCTGAGGCTGCTGCCAGTGGTCAAAGCCTCCAACAAAGCTCTGTGAGTACAAGACATCTACAAACCCATGTATAGAAATGTTTGTGCAGTATAAAGTAGAAATAAAAGAAAACCTAAACACAGAATTATTACAATAGTCATTGAAAATGGTACTAATATTAAAATCACTGTTTGAAAGGTTTTCATTTTGTATTTAATATCAGTAACGCATCAAGGCAAAAAACAAAAGAAGAAAAAAAAGACTGGGCAATCTAAAACCTAAAACGACTAATGTTCTTTTTATGCAGGGTATTAAAAGAGCATGACAAATAAACTGAAACTTTTTAAAATAAAAACGGGGAGGACAAATAGTTCAATAATTTAAAAATCTTTCTCATTGCATAACTGCAGATAATTTGGAAATTTAATTGTTCACAGAATCCAGTGAAATGCAGGAAACAAGGATCATCTAAGCAAAAGAACCTTTTGTTAAAATAAATCATTGGAGGGTCTCACAGACACTTTAAAGAACATTGTCGTCTTCCATAAATGCAAATCAAAGTGTTCTATAAACATGTTCTTATGTTCAAAAATGATTTAAATTAAACTGAGATCCCCATAAATATGGTAAGATAAGATATGATGTAAAACAGATGGATAGATTGTTTACTGCTAAATTTCCCTCAGTTTAAACAGGTGACATATTGCCTTTGTATACATTTCAATAAAAAGTCGGAGTTTAATTATTTGCAAATGACCCTTTTAACTTTACCTATGTTCCATGAAGAGGTTTGAACTGCATGTGTTATTCGTCCATTGAAAAACCCCTGGCAGTCAAGGTGCCATGCAAAGTGGCCTTACAGTTCAATGTCTTGTCCAAGACAGATCGAAGAAATATTGGATCAAACCACTAATCCTGTGATCAGTGGACATTCAATTCTACTATCTGAGCAATAGCCTTTTTTTTTTTGGCTTTCATTCTTAAATCTTTCTCAGGCTCAGCTGTTGTAATCTCTCAGAAAGAAGCTGTAAAGCTTTGTCATCAGTTCTCCGCTCCCAGTCCTGTAGGCTGACTGAGCTAGACCTGAGTAACAACAAACTGCAGGATTTAGGAGCGAAGCAGCTGTGTACTGGGCTGGAAAATCCACATTGCAAACTGAAAATTCTCAGGTCAGATTACAGCTAATTTTGGATCAATTAAAGCCTGTTTTCTGTTTATGTCACTTAATTTTTATTAATATTTACATTTTGTGTTAATATCGTCTAAACCAGGCTCTCAGGTTGTATGATCACAGCGGAAGGTTGTGTTGCTTTGGCCTCAGCTATGAGGGGCAACCCCTACCATCTGACAGAGTTGGACCTGAGCTACAACCATCTAGGAGACTTTGGAGTGAGGCTGCTATCAGCTAGACTGAGAGACCCGCTCTCCACACTTGAAACTCTCAGGTAATGAACACACAAAGTATTTTCCCTTGAGTGACAAATGTCCCCAGTGAATGAGTAGACTCATCAACATATTTTGCATCACACCACACTAGGAAGCACAGGCTGTGGAGGAGGAGAGGCCCCAATCTTCATTTCTAGCTTATTGAATTAACCATACATCTGGACAGTTATTTGGTAATTCCCCTTGGATTCTGTTTATCTCGATAAGCTCTTTTATCTAGCGCTTGTTGAAACCTTTCATTTTATAAAAGGCTTTGTGAAGTTTTCTGATACCCTCTGTTTTCTCGAGCTATGAAAAGTTTCCCAAATATAAAAGCTGTCCATTTATCTTTTTAAAAAATAAATAAATTAAAAACTCAAAGCAATACTATATAAATGACTATATTAAATTAAACATTGTACAGTTCATGTTCAACATTTAATACGCGTTGAAAGTTGGATAGACAATCATTGTTTTTGCATTTTGTTCTCCAGGGTGGACCATAGTGGTGAACAGTGGTTAAAACCTGGTCTGAGGAAGTGTAAGTTTGACTAATGATGTGAAACTTTCTAATTAAATCCAAGTCATTATCATTAAACTTTCTACAAATGACAGCATATCAGTAATTACAGAATAAAGCCATTAGATGTGTAAGATAAAAACTGTGCCCTCTTGTAAACTTTTTATTTATTCTTGCCTTCAGATGTCTGTGATCTTGAACTGGACACAAACTCAATAAACATAAACCTTAAACTTTCTGAAGACAACAAGATGGTGACAGTTGTGGAGGAGGAGCAACCATATCCTGATCATCCAGACAGATTTGGTTGGTGGCAGCTGCTGTGTAGAAATGGTCTGACTGGTTGTTGTTACTGGGAGGTTGAATGGAAAGGAAGAGTTCACATATCTATTAGTTACAGAGGAATCAGAAGGAGAGGACACAGAACTGACTGCAGGTTTGGAGAGAATGATCGGTCATGGAGTCTGAGCTGCTCTGATACTGTTGGTTACTCCGTCTGGCACAATAACACAGTTACAACCATCTCCTTCTCCTCGCCCTCCTCATCCTCCATGTCTAACAGAGTAGCAGTGTACGTGGACTGTCCTGCTGGGACTCTGTCGTTCTACAGAGTCTCCTCTGACACTCTGATCCACCTCCACACAGTCAACACAACATTCACTGAACCTGTGTATCCTGGGTTTGGATTCTGGTCTTATGGTTCCACATTGTCTCTGTGTTCTTTGAAGAATGAAGAAGAAGAAAACCCTTTGGACATTTAGACACAATCTCAAAGTCTGTAATAGAAATGTCAAACGTTCAAATCATTGATTGTGATTTAATGCTGTTCTATCTTATAAGCAGAAGTAGCTGAACAAATGTTTTTACAGATTTGGTATCAGGACACCAAATATATAAAGCCGTGAAGGTTAATAGTTAAACTGAGTTTTTTAAATTTATTATTCTGCTGTTTTTTTGTGTGTCAAACACATTTGGTTTACCAAGAGGAGAGACATAGACTCTCTACAGGATCCTCTTGTTACTTTCTTAAATTTAGATATGTATTTATTTTATTGTATTACTCATAATATTATCTGTGTCATTATGATAGGGCTGATGGGCTGATTTTTAAAAATTAAACATGTGCTGCACATGAATAGTGCAAATAAAAGACTGAATCTTTTTAATGACTTGCTTCTGTAAATAAAAAAAGACAAAATGTTAAAACCCGTTTAAAACACGACCGCTGACATGAACACAGTAGGAGTTTAGAGGAAGAAACAGGTTTGATGTATCGCCATCATCAACTACCCTGTTGGCAAGTCTGATGGAACTTTTTTACACCTGCTCTTAAGTTAACCACATACCTTCAGCAGGATGACCAGTGGGATACAGGAGAACCACAGCTGCCCTTCTTTAATGGCTACTTTAGGCTGGTGGTGGATACCACTACTGGGAGGCAAGGTACCTTCAGTGTTTGCTTATTTGCAGAAGGATCACAACAGCACCCTTCTTGCAGGTTTCCTGTTTATCTGGGCTTGACACTGCCTGTAAGTACACTTGAGTGACCCAATGAGGCTGGGTTTGTGTCTCCTCCCAGAATAAAACTGAGACTCTTTTACGGTACTCTCAGAGCACAACAGAGAATTGATAAGTTGATATCAATAAGTTCTTATCAATTCCCAACTGCAAATTCAGAGAGTTATGATCTGACATAAAGATTTATACAGTTAATGTTTAATGAGTTTAAAGAGTTCAAGGGTCATCATGTGACTGTTAGTGCAGCTCTGTTATCAGATTTCCTTAAGGCAGCCCCTGAATTTGAAGAGTTAAGAGCTAACACACTTAAAAACCTTGAATGGTGTGAGTTACATCTTTATCCTCTTTGGTCAGTCTCATTGTTGGATGAATAATTTGACTTTCTCTTCCAAAAGTAAACCTAATCTTAAATCATTTTAGTGTGAGTGGGTGTTGCTGTTAAACAGCTCTTATAATAGTTGAGCTAGTAGAAAATATTGTGTTATCTTGTTGAGTTTTATTGTTATGTTCAGGTAGAATATCTGAAATTATTTTTGAACATTACAAAAACCAATTGAGGAGTTCTCATATCATTAAACCATTACAGATTTTCTATTTTCGCTCTCTATAAATGTTTAATTTTTGAATTAATTCTTCTTTTGTCTTATTGCTCTTCTAATTATGCAGCACTTCCTCAGATGTGTCTTCGGGGGTTCAGATTTCTTGGATTTAAAAATTCTACTTTGCTTCCACTGCAGTTAGACTCCCGTTTATGTCACATTTTAGTTTTTTCAATATGTAAACCTGTGGAGGTACCTGAGACCTTTTATGATCCATCCAGCTGAGTACTTTGGTTTTGTGGCTATGGGGTTTTGTATGATTGCATTTGTGCTTTCGAGATTAAGGAGTTTAAAACAGCTCATACAATGAATCAGATTCAGTAAAAGGACTAGATATTACAATCCCTGATTGCTCATGTGACACATCGCGGACATCCTCTCAGTTTTGTACATATTATTTGTATTGCACTTCGGTTTTTTTGCAAACGGGAGCTTTCTGTATAATATTGGTGACGCTGAGCACGTTTCCATAGCTACCGTCTGTCGGGCAGTCAGGAATGTTACAGTTGCACTGAAACGTCTCCTGCACTCGTTTGTGGTGTTCCCCGGTCATAGACCTACAACATTTATCAAAGAGGGATGCCACAAAATTGCAGGTATCAGGATGAACAAAACTTAATTCATGATGTGGTGATATTTGAACTACTACTTAAATTTTACATTTATTCTCACGGTTCCCAGGTGTGATTGGCTGTATAGATGGCACTCACATTCCAATCATTGCTCCTTTAGTAAATGAAGGAGACTATGTGAACAGGAAGTCTTTCCACAGCATTAATGTACAGGTACATAGTTCCCTGTAGCATTTCAAACTAACAAATTATTTCATTATAGTAATGGATGCTAATTTGTGTTCTCTGCACTGTGAAGATCATATGTGATGCTGCCAACATTATCACAAATGTGGAAGCCAACTGCTCAGCCTCTGTGAGTGGTGGTGGTGGAGGACCCCCACCTGTTTTTCGGGCCTCCGCTTTTTTTTCTGTTGGCTATAACGGGTCACATTTGAGCATACAGAGTAAGCAAATATGTACTTGTAATGTGCTCAGATAATTTCAATAAGTGCTTACAGAGGGGAAATTAATGTAGCCTCTAACTGCAATTGATTTACATAGGACAAACAGACCAAGCACTATGGCTCAATACAATTACACCTCACCTGTTTGGACTATATTTTTATATTCCATTTTTACTTGCTGCCAGGAACGTTTGGGGCCTGTTGGGTTGCACCTGCGCTCAAATCACAACACAAAATGAAATGTATAAAATAAAAAATAGAATAAAATAGAATAAAATAACGTGTTAAATGGGTGGAAATCCCTAGATCAATGTTTAAATTAACACTCACGCATTGACTCTGTCGGCTATGTTTTGCCATGCATGCTCCCTTTCTTTTGCAGCTGAGGCTGTGTTACTTTTTTTCTGCGGAATTTGCATGTTATCGGCATATGCTGCCATCAGAATTTCGGACTCAAGCGCTGTAAAATACATTGACCGCGCCTTCTTTCCCTCCGTCTCCATGGTGACTCGCTTAATCTGTGCTCCACTAATCAGGGCTTTATGTATCCTCGTGCGCGCGCTTAACTTGTTATGCTGATGGAAACACCTAAAATCAGTTTGATTTTAGGTGTTTCCATCAGACTGGCAGTATGAAAAGGAAAAAAACAAAACGCTTGGACACTGCTAGCACAGGCGCCCACAGAAACGCAAAGCAGGAGATGAAGCATCGCTGAATAAGTTTCCAAACCAACTTCATTCTAAGCCAAAGACTAGAAAATATGGTGAAGCATATCTTCCCTTTGGTTTCACCTGCACAAGTGCCAAGGTAGGTCTCCCCTGCAGAATTGGTTTTCCCTTTGTCGGGAGCATGCGCTGGGCTGTTCAAATCACGGACAAACAGTATCCCACATTCTTGATTTTTAGTTCACAAACACTTGTTGTAATGACTAACTACTCCTGACATTTTGGAGATGTTAGCTCTGTATACAGTAAAGTTACAGCGGGATAAAAATAATATCAGGTTGATCCTGCCAGGATTTGTCCCCCGATTCAAATCACGGACTAACAGCATCCCACAGCTGTTTATGTTTTTAGAGAGGCATTTTTTGAAAAATGTATTGATAGCAATGTTGAATATTATTACACAGAAGAAAAAAAACAACTACATGTAAAATAATCACACCGTGAAGCTTCTGCCTTTGTAAATGGAGGGACAGTAACTGCGTGTAAAACCTGAAGACAGTCAGAATAACAGTAACAGTATTTCATCTCTATGTCCCATTCTGCAATTCATCTCATGTAAACAATAACGTGGCGCCCAGCCTGACGTGAAAAGAGGCACATTCCTTTGACGTTGCCAGACAAACTCTGTATTCCTCATCCGCAAAAAAAAGGTGTTTTAAAAATTCTCCGTTTTCAGTGATTCGAAATGCCGTTTACGTGTGGATGCGTTTTCAAAAATACCCATGTAGGTGCGGACGTAGCGTAAAAGAGTTAGTAGTTTATTTTATTACTAACTGTCATTTATTGGAGGTTACTTGTACTTGCTTAATTGTTTACTTAATGTTTGAGGTGTGAAATAAACCGCAATGGAGCAAAATATGGGTGTGTGTGGTTGGAGGATGTGTTAGTGCGTGTGCGTGGCTCCACATCAGCCACGCCGCTTTGCTAGCTAAAACACTGGTGTTGGATACTTTTGCCAGAAAAAAAAACAGAGGACGGCTGAAGCGGGGCAGCCAAAGAGTAAACTCTTAAAAGTAAGTACTGAATATTATGTCACTTATTTATGTGCAAATGCTTAATAACAAAGAACATTAAAACATTACTGTTGGCCACATGTCGGCAAAGTTATGTGACATTAGCAATGTTTGTACTAACTTGGCTTTAAAGCCTTTACTTTAAAATATACTCCGTTCAATAGTTGACCTTAATCTTAGAGAGAATGCCATGATTTTATGGATAATTAAAGTCAGCAATATATCCATAAACACAACAAGCAGAAAGTCAGTGATGCTGCTCGGTTTGCAGTCCTGAATATCACGGCACAAGCAGGATCCACTGCACTGTTAATGTTAGCTATGTTATATTGCTGCCTCTGTTCGGTGGTGTCGAGCCAAAAGGATTTTAACGTGTGTTTGAAAGAGCTGACGGTTCACTCGTTAAGCTGAAAGAAAGATGCTTTAATCACAGGAGTCACACATGTGTCCACTGTACCATCTGGGAACTCTTCTTGTTTA
>NW_005187449.1:3339823-3341882 GCF_000239375.1 Pundamilia nyererei
CATCATCTGTGAGGCTTTGCACCCCTGATGATCCACCAGGACAAACTCAGCAGTGTGTGAGGAAGAGGAGGAGGAAGAGTCAGCACCAGCTGACAGATGGAGAGACAGACTGTTCCCTGTTTGTGAAGGACTGCTAGAAAAGTTTAATAGAACTAATTGTCTGTCCTGAATCAGTCTTATTAGGTAATGTTCAAATTTCAGAATGTAGCTGTGTAAACTTCAAATATCTGCTCGGTTTGTCAAGACATCACATATTTGCAAAAGTGCTCCAAAGTTTTCGGAGACGTCTGTTACCCACCTGCTCGATAGCTAGCAGAACAGCGAACTCCCGGCACATCATTTTCAAACCCCCTGCGATCTGTCGCTACTCAGATTAAAGGTGATATATAAGTCACTTAGATAACTTAAAAATGTTATTGTTTGACTTTTTCAGTGTTTTATTTGTTCGTGAGTAAACTGGTTTCCCTGAGATTACAGCTGAATAAACGTCAAACTGAAAATTGATTAAACAGAAGTGTGAAATGTTCGAGAATTTACGCCAGTGTCCTGTTACATTTTAGATAATTACTGAGGCCCGCAAGGGACACTGGAGAAAAAAAAATCAAGATAAACTTGCAAAAGTTCATCTGAAGGCTAGACCGTCCAATTTCACAGCCACTCACTTCTGGCCTTCCTGGCCTTTGGAGGACCCAGCCCACAAAGACCGCATCCTCAGGAGGTTGCAAGCCTATGAATTTGGACACCCCCATTGTTTACATGAGATGAATTTCTACAATGGCAGATAGAGACAAAATACTGTTGCTGTTAATCTTATTATTTGCAGTTTTTACACGCTTGCATATACACACACAGTTATGGTCCTTCCATTTAGACAGAGGCGTCAGAGTGAACTTTGGGCATGGCTTCTAAATTCAACACAGATGCTCTCACAACCCAAATCCCGACGTCGGTTTTGAATAAATTTAATTTTTAAAACATTTAATTTATGTATGCTGTATGCACTTTGCTTATTCCTAAGTTGTGAGTCTACACAACAGCCAAAATACTGTCTTTAGTTATTAACATTTGAAATGATGAGGGCACTTGAAAATGGCACTTGAAAAGCATGCTCAATCATCCAGGTAAATCTCCAAAAGTTGATTCTGTTCATCTGGACGTAGCGTTTTCAGTGGGAGAAATGTTTCGTCACTCATCCAAGTGACTTCTTCAGTCTCAGCTGACTGCAGGTTTCCCCAATCTTATAAACAGTACATTTGCATGACTGAAACCAGCCCACTGGAGGAACAATGGGCTGGGAGGTCAGTTCCTTAATCGTAATTATGCAAATTGTCATGACCATTGATCAACAACCACTGATCAAAGCCCACTGTATGTAGGTAAACTGTCAGCAATAACACAGGTGATCAGGCATAAAAACGTTTTTCATTTTTAGGTTGTTGTGCAGTCATTTGTCATACTAGAGAGAGAGAGCGATAGAGATGGCTTGTAACTGTCTACCATGATGAAGACTGTCAGTATAAGAGGGTTTTAAATAATTAAAAAAATTAAATAAAAAATAATAAATATAAAGTGTAAAAAATTGATTAAGATAATCAAGCACCTCCATAATTCCACCTTTATTCTGTCTGAGGTTGGAGAGCAGCCATATTTGGCACATGTGACGTCTACTTATATATTCATAAATAATATGATCATAAAGGGTGGTGCAGTGTGTCCTTTTCTAAAGAAGGCAATAAAGGAAGCATTGACGCTCTTTTCCTTAGGATTCAGAGAACTGGGACAGCTCAGGTTGCCTGGCAGATTTTTCCAGACCACTGGAATACAAGCATCACATCTCCGCCACAAATTAAACTCAAACCTTACTTTTACTGCCTTACTTTCAGTTAATGTATTTTGTTTTGCACTATGCATATTTTATATGCCATTAGGTCATTTATTGTGAGAATTCTCATGTAGGAACTATTGTACTGCACTTTGGTTCCACTGGTGCACAGGAGGGAGATGCACGCCCATGTTGATGTGTGAGCATGGCAAGTTGAAGCAAGAGAAGCCAATTTAA
>NW_005187449.1:3350762-3351941 GCF_000239375.1 Pundamilia nyererei
CTTTGGGGTCCTTAGGGACTAGTAAAGCGCTATATAAATACAGGCCATTTACCATTTATTTTGATACATCGGTGAGGAGAATGACTCCATGTTTGATCTGTTAGGTTTCAGATTAAACCGAGTCACAGTGAATACTGTAGCAGACCGTGCTGTCTCCAGCTGTTTAAATGTGACGTTGTAGAAGGGAACCCTCCCTCTTCTCCCTCTACTTCCTGCTCGGTTTACTTTCACTTTGTCCGGCTGCTGTTCCGCGGAGCGTCTTTCCTATCTGTGTAGGTGAGTGAGGTCCGCGTGCCGGTGTTTGTCTCCGAGGTTCTGCTCGTGCTGTCAGTTTACTGCTGTAACCGTGTTACCATAGAAACGTCAGAAATCGAGACCCTTTGAGTATCTGTTAAGATCAAACAGGTCGGTGTGTGTCCGCCGCGGCGTCAGTGACTGCAGTCATTTATGTGACGTCAGTGTGGACCCGAAGTCCACGCAGTGCCGAATAAATCCAGCATTTTATTTCTTAAACTAACATAACATTATTATGAACGTTTTTATGTTTAATATTTTATCGACAAATGTTTAAGTAGCTGCATCTCAGGGTCTGTTTGGTCACGTGAGATGTGCTGTGAGGCATTTTGTCCTCCAAACGTGGACAATAAAGTTGTTTTGATTGTTGAGGTAGAAGTAGGTCGAGGCCGGAGCATTTCTATGTTTTTCTTCATAATTCACAATGCTTGAAATCCAGCATTTACATTTAGATGTAAGACATATGTGCAGCTACCAGTCTGATATAGCCTATGCACTAACAACACAAAGTGTAACCCTGAAAAAATTTAGTCATATTACTGTTCATCTAATAAATCAGATTACTGCTGTACATGTGACTTTTGTTTAGCTTTTTTTGTATATGTTTAAAAATATTTTGGATATCAGCTGTCATATCAGAGAGCTGTTCTACCTTTTAAGACACCAGGCTGCTGTAAATCAGCTCTGACAGAACACAGATAACAGATTTTATAGATTCAATTCAATTCAATTTTATTTATATAGCGCCAAATCACAACATAAGTCGCCTCAAGGCGCTTCATAGATACAGAGAAAAAAAACCCAACAATCATATGACCCCCTATGAGCAAGCACTTTGGCAACAGTGGGAAGGAAAAACTCCCTTTTAACAGGAAGAAACCTCCG
>NW_005187449.1:3353861-3360939 GCF_000239375.1 Pundamilia nyererei
GTGCTTCGAGATTTCTGGTAGTTAGAATGACTCGGGGGTGTTGATTCATTTAAACTAACATAATCATCCTGCTGCACCCAGGTTTCTGTAAGGCAGAGTAAATCGATTTATGACTCAATTTATGAGTAAATCAATAGATGAGCTGCTTTTAGAACAACACATTTAATAACCCCTTTGAAAATGTAATTGTGCTGATTTTCTGATTGTCAGCAAACTCAGAGTGCTTATGATCCTGCAGCCATGAATACATCTTGTATTCTATTGCAGCGGTCCCCAACCCACGGCCCTCGGACCGGTACCGGTCCATGAGTTGTTTGGCACCGGGACGCGAGAGTTTAGGCTTAGGTGTGAAATGTATAGTTTTCAGGGTTTTTATCGGTTTTCAGCGTTATTTTGTTATCGTTTTTATCGTTTACTCAGTTTTCCTTGGTCTTTTCACGTGTGTTATGAATAAATTTTCTTTTTTTCAGTACCGGTACTAGTTTTATTTTGTTGTATTTATCCGCGACACCTTAAAGGCCGGTCCATGAAAATATTGTCGGGCATAAACCAGCCCGTGGCACAAAAAAGGTTGGGGACCGCTGTTCTATTAAGCAAAGGCAATATATGTGTACACACACACACACCTACCCATCTATAAATAATGAAAAAGTTTTTAAATTTAGTTCTTAAAAAAACTTCTGCTACGCTGAGATGATCCTGCTCTTTTTCCACACAGAGAGAATCCTACTGAGCATGTGCAGATCAAATTTCAGCCCTCTAGCTTGTTTATCTGAAACAGCCATTAAAAAAGTGTTTTTGAGAGTAAAGGAGAGATGTCCTCGTATCTCCTTATGTTCCCTTCTGCTCCCCCTACGGTGTTGGTGTTTAGGACATGGAAATGGTTTTCCAATTTTCTATTGTGTGCTCTTCTGCTGCTGTAGCTCATCTGCTGTAAGGTAGTGCGTGTTCAGGCATGCTCTTCTGCATACCTTGGTTGTAGTGTGTGGTTATTTTACTTACTGTTGCCTACTGTTGCCTTCCTGTCAGCTCACAGCTGTCTGCCCATTCTCTTCTGACCTCTGACAGGCTTTGTGTTAGGGAGAACTGCTGCTTGCTGTATGTACTCAGTGCATTTAGGAATGTAGACATGGTCAAGATCATGTCTAAGTCCATAATCCCCTATGTGTTTTCTCTGACACTGACTGGGTTTCTTTCCACAGGTGAGGCTGGTCGGATGTCTTTGGGGTTGTTTTTTTTATCTGTTGTTGTGAGCTTGTGACGGAGTCCTTAGATCGATTGCTCAGACACCAGGACTGACGAAGAGACTGAGCAGCTTCTTTTCTCAAAATATTTCTTCCACACATGAAGGTGGAAAGGGTGTGAAGTGAGCTCAGCAGGTGAGTCTTTCCAGAGAAGGCTGTTTCATGATGCTGATTGGCTGTTTGCTGTTTGTTGGTATAAAACATGAAGAGAAAAAAGAATTTCTCTCTGAGTTTAGGAACAATAACTTTACAGTGATTCATTTACTTTTAAGTGTTCAAACCATCAGGTAACACTGAAGACCAGTGTTGGGAAGGTTACTTTTAAAATGTATTCCACTACAGATTACAGAGTACATGCCCCAAAATGTATTTTGTAACATATTCCGTTACGTTACTCAAAGCGAGTAACGTATTCTGGATACATTGGATTACTTAATATATTATCATGCCTTTTTACAACTACATGAACGTACTATTGCTGTGTGGTTTATTACTATTACTGAAGGCTACTCACCATACCAATACCAACTAGAGTCTTAAATCTTAATATAAAATGAGTAACAGTAGGGTGGACATTAGGTAAGGTTGTATAGAAAACTATTCCGCGTGTATATAAAACAGGTCCGCGGCTCCGAAACGTAGTAAAGGGACCTCTGGCTAATACGTCTGGTTCCATGTAGGGCTCGTAACCGAAAACTTGCTTTACTTTGTTGTCTGTGTCAACTTTGGTAGCGAGAGACAGAGAGAGGGGTTGAAAGGCTGCTCCAACTGAACTCATTGTTTCTGAGGAAAACACGAAAAAAGTGTAGAGCCGAGTCTTAATAGCTTACTTACAACTGGGCTCGTCAGGCACTCTTTTTGGCTGCAGTGGTTATTATTATATTTACATGCTTCCAGCTCCCGTTTCTGCTCGGTGACAACTCGTTCTTTTCGACTCTCCTTTTTCTCCCTCCCTCGCTCACAGACACACAGCGGGTATTGCAGTCCATTCTCCCTGCAGCACGGACTACACTGCCCATGAGGCTAGGGCAGGGGTGGGCAATCTCAGGCCACGAGGGCCGGTGTCCCTGCAGGTTTTAGATCTCACCTTGGGTCAACACACCTGAATCACATGATTAGTTCGTCACCAGGCCTCTGGAGAACTTCAGGACATGTTGAGGAGCTAATTTAGCCATTTAAATCAGCTGGGTTGGTTTGAGGACACATCTAAAACCTGCAGGGACACCGGCCCTCGTGGACTGAGATTGCCCACCCCTGGGCTAGGGCAATGCCTGTAACACTCTGTCTATTGCCTTCATATTAAATAAATAAAAATATTTCTTCACGTCATTATGAGACGCTAGATTGAGACACAGCCATTTGAGCCTCTTAATGCGTGTTTTGTTTGGGTTTCCACCGGCGTGGAATTACCATAAATAGAGAGGGCATAGCCTAACATATGAAACAGGAAAAGATCTTTTCCTGTTCCTGACCGCCGTGTAATCCCTTTATTTCAACAAAGTAACTGTATTCTGAATACCACCTTTTTAAACTGTAATGTAACGGAATACAGTTACTCATATTTTGTATTTTAAATACGTAACGGCGGTACATGAATTCCGTTACTCCCCAATACTGCTGAAGACCGACTGAAGGCACACAGGAGAAGATGTTTGGATTCTGTTTTCAGACAAAATATTATAGATGTTTAAATCCTTGTGTGTGTGTGTGTGTGTGTGTGTGTGTGTGTGTGTGTGTGTGTGTGTGTGTGTGTGTGAACTAATATATGTTGTGATATTAATGTTGCTGTGTCTGTGTAAAGGTGTGGCTTCTGCTATGGATCAGTGTGAGCACAGAGAGGAGGGAGTCCCTCCCTCTAAATCCACTCTGTGTGGGGAACATGACAGCAAGACCAAAGCTCAGAGGTGAGAGTACTGTCTCTAGCTGTCAGGACCCTTCTCCAGGTCCTGGTCAGAGACACAGAAATCAAACGAACCAACTGTTTAACTCTCTGACATGTGAACTCTCTGCAGTCACTACATTGTGTGGTCATCACCTTTTCTTAATGCAACAACCTCAGTTAAAAAAACAAAAATAAGTCAGAGTTTTAAAACTTGAGAGAGACAAACATCAAATTGCTGCCAGTACACAAACTTATTTCTGCTGCTGTGTTCCTGTGTTTAGTCTCACAAAACAGCACAATCTGGTTTTTACCGTGTCATCTACTTACACACCAGGTAGAAAATACACAATGGATTGGTTGCTATAAATTTTGGTTCTACAGTTTTGGTTTTTGTTTTGTGTTTTTCAGTTGGTTACTGGAAATTGTTGCAGATGCTTTGAATCCAAACTCACTGTGCTACTGTGCTCACTATGTAGTCCCTGTTTTTTTTCTATCAGTTTCTATCAGAAAACACAAGCCCCTCCTTCATCCACCGGTGTGTCCTTCAAGAGTAATCGATCTATGATTCAACCCATTATATTCAAAGATGAAGACAAACACGCACATTCTTCACTTACAAAATTTTAATTGATTTTTGTTCTGTGATGACAATAAATAACACGTTAAAGAAAATCATTACAGTTATTCAGAGGCTCAATGAGGCTCCACGAATTTTAACAAGAGATTTAAACAGAGCGAGTGATTTAGTGAGTCTGCAAATCATTCTAGAGTTTAAACCCTGTGATAATAAGACAAGGTTGTCTTGATGTTACATGTGATTGATGCACAAACCCTTTTAGATCCTCTTCACTCTGTTAATGTTGGAAAGAAGCAGCTGTTCCATAACATATGACAGACGGTACCATCAACCAAACAGGAGACAGAAGCAGACACTTTTGCGGAATTTTGTTGTTGAGTATTGTTGGAAAGTTGTTTTTGTGCATTGCACCAGAAAAACTGCAAAAAACTGGCTGCCAGAGTTTATCCAGACTCCCAGTGCAGCTTCACACCAAAAAGATCAGCTGATATGATTTTCTCATTGTGACAACGTCAAGACAAATGCAGAGTAACAGTTTACTTATAGCATTTATTGACAGACCCTTGTCCAACCCCCTTGCCTTGGTGTCAAAGAAGGATGTGTGCATGTCCCAACATTTTTCAACATTTTTCTTTTCCTTACTTTTAAATCATGTGTTTAAAGACAGCACTGAAGGAATTTGCTTAGTTTGAAGGAAAGACCAAAGTTCTATGTTTGGCATACCATGGAAAGACAAGGTCACCAACACAGAGATACTTGCAACAACAGGACTACCAGCCATCTACACCATCCTCAAACAAAGACGAATGTGCTGAGTTGGCCATGCCATAAGAACGGATTATGGACACATCCCAAAGACCTTTTGTACGGAGAACTGAAAATTGCTCTTTGTGTAAAAGAAACATGAAGAACACTGGCATGGAAGGCCAAAGGTGAACAAGTTATTTAACAAAATGAGGAGACATGTGACAAAGACCTAAAGGGGTGATTGGGAGGAACGGACTTCCTGATATGAAAAATAATTAAATGATCATTCCTGCAGCCACATAAGTTAAATACTCAGGTGAGGAGAGAAACAGCTGTCACCTGAGCTGGATTAGGTGGTGGGGTAGGATCCTGGACAGAGCTGGTATAGCCAAACATACAGAGTGCACAGGGATGTTCAGTTCCCACCTCTGGCAGAAATTCAGTACTATTCCAATTTTCTGACTGAGTGGACCATGTTCTGCACCTCCAATACAAAGGAGCTTTTCCAGTTCAATTCAGTGCCAAACACACACAACAAGATATGAGGTAAAAATTCTACAACACAGAAAAAACACCAGTATTAAGGGAGCCCCAATGAGCAATCACTTGGTGACAGTGGGATGGAAAAACTCCCTTTGAAAAGGAAGAAACCTCTAGCAGAATCAGGCTCAGGGAGGGATGGCCATCTGAGGAAGACGGGAGTAAAATCTATTTGAGCTTACAGTGGAAATCAGTTGGGGACCTATTCTTAGGTACTGAACCTTAAGGTTCCCCCAAATATCAAACCCCACTCCGAATCATAGTTTGTAGCTATGAACAGCTTAATCGATAAAGTTTTAAAATCATTCTATAAAACAAATAGTCTCGGAGAACCAAAGATTTTGTGCTAACGAGAGTCGAGTGAATTATTTTTAATTCTTAACAGACCTGTACACATGCAATCTTATCTGTTTCATTAGAACACCAACATTTGCTGTGAATACCTTAAATAACACACGTGTGATATTCTTTATTTTCTCATTTCAGAATCAATAAGGAGACACCGTTGTCTACTTCACTGAGCTGTGTGTCAATGAAGAGTGACCGATCTATGATTCAGCCAATAACCTTTTCAAACAGAGAGCGGTCTTTTGATACAGGGTGAGAACTGAAACTGTTGATTGTGTTTCTTCTTTAAAAACATCATGTCCAACAGCAAGACCAGCACTTGCATTAGTGATCACTTTGTGTTCATACCAAGACTCATCATTACAGAGAGCAACACCTTTAACAAACTGCACATATGCTAACGTTGAGCGTTTTTGCAGTGTTTTGCAGAGCTCAGAGACTCTCAGTGGTCAGTCTGATCTGGACTCCATATTTACGGTGAGAAGATTCAAGAGTCAACAGTTTAATATCACATCAATGAGGAAAAAGTAATTTAGTTTCCATCTCTCCTTAAACATGAGACTCAGTGAGAGAATTACTAGATTCATTTAGTTAAAAACATTATGAAGGTTATAATGTGGACTATATGGTCCTAATTCTGTCAAAACCTTAATAGATGAAACTGAAAATGACTGAAAATAAGTTTAAAGTTCTAAATGTATCCCTTTTCCAGACGCTGGAGGACAACATGTTCAGTTTTTTAAAGAATGAGCTGAAGAAGATGAGGAAGGTCGTGCTTTCAGACTATCCAGAATGGTTAGAGTGTCAGAGGGAGGATGAGGAGGTGCTGAAGGCTGAGGATGAAGAACAGAGGAGGAGCAGTAGAGAGTCATTTTTGAAGATCACGCTGCAATTCCTTAGGAAAATGAAGCAGGAGAAGCTGGCTGAGTGTCTACAGAGCAGTAAGAGGATTTGAACACATGCACAGCATTTCCTCAAGTTTGTCTACAACCCCAGCTGTTATATGCCCCACAGTCTGAGAAACACTCTGTTGGATCTATAAATTTTTCTTTATCGAAACATAAATGATGTGCGCCATGATTAACACAACACCCTGGTGCATGACAGAGACATAAACATTTATGCATCTTTTGTTTTTATGTTTCTATTTGTTTATCTATAACTTTTGTGGTCAGACATACTACATTATAGATGGTTGATTACATCAGGAAAGCCCATAAATCAATGGCTAAAGTAGGTGATAGGCAGAGGGTAGGTGAATTACAAAGAGCTGAGGGAATCCAAGGTAATGTCACAGTAAGGCAAACTCAAAACACTGGGTCATAAGACCCAGGATCGTGACAGAGCCCCCCCTTCAAGGGCGGATTCCAGACGCCCAAAACCACGAACAAAGAAACAAACATGAAACAAAACCAAAACAACCCACCCAGGGCGGGCGGCGGGGGTCCAGGACGGAGGGCCCGAAACCGACCAAAACCAGAGCAAAAGTCCAACAAAAAGGGTGCAAAGAGCCCATGAAAGGCACTAACGCTCCGGAGACAGTTCTCAAAACCTTCTGAGGGCCGACCTGGAGGGTGACGGCACAAAAGTCCAGAGTTAATTAGTTCAGGGGGCCGTCCTGGAGGTCGATAGCATAAAAGTTCATAGTTCAAAGGTTCAGGGGGCCGGCCACAAGTCCAACGGTGGTGACGGAGCAAATCAGGGGGCCGACCATGTGGAAGGTGGCAGTGGCGAAGCAGG
>NW_005187449.1:3361213-3365283 GCF_000239375.1 Pundamilia nyererei
TGGCGCTGCAGAATCAGGCGAGGCAGGGCCGGCAGAAGCAGTGGCATGGGCCGGACCAGACGAGGCTGAAGACTCTGAGGCCGGACCAGGCGAGGCTGAAGACCCTGAGGCTGGAACAGGCGAGGATGAAGACTCAGATGAAGCCGGACCAGGCGAACCAGAAGCAGAAGCCGAGGCTGGACCAGGTGACAGCGAAGCAGGAGCAGGACCAGGCATAGCAGAGGCAGAGGCTGGACCAAGCGTAGCAGAGGCAGAGGCTGGACCAAGCGTAGCAGAGGCAGAGGCTGGACCAAGCGTAGCAGAGGCAGAGGCTGGACCAAGCGTAGCAGAGGCAGAACCAGGTGACAATGAGGCAGCCACAGCTGGTGGCTGGACGGGCTCCTCGGGCCCCCCAGCTGACGTGGCAGGAGGCTGTGTAAGTTGCAGCAACACACAGTCTATAGTGGGTGAAATGAGTTTGTATGAGTTCTCATACTGAGGTGTGGCAGAACCAGGTGAGGCGTCGTCCTCAGGTTGAGGCGCAGAAGCAGCAAGCGGTAGCGCGGCAGGTGGTGGTCCTGCAGCTTGCTCTTCAACTCGGGCGCTGTAAGGACGCAGTCGAGGATCGCTTGGATGCGAGCCATCTCCTCCAGACACTCGGTGAGAGCTGAATCTGCTGGGTCCATGACTGGTCAGGTCGTACTGTCACGGTCTGGCGAGGGCAGACTGTATGAATTGAAAAAGGACCCAAAATGCAGACTCCAAGGAACAGGGAACAAAACTTGAATGTTGACAAAAAGCGAGCCATTTAATATGGCTAGTAAAAAAGGTACAAACAAAGGGCAAGGCAAACTGAAGCAAAATTAACACAAACCTAAACTGGGGAATCTAGACAAACAATAAGAAAAACCTAGACAAGAAACTTGGAAGCATGGCATGGCATGAACAACAGACGACCTGACAATCACACACTGAAAACAGAGGACTTAAATACACAGGAGGTGATTAGGGGAAGTGGCAACACCTGGGGAAACAGCTGGCACACATGAACATAATGACGTCACAGTGGGAGAGTAAAACTGAACACGATGAACACAGAAACGCCAGACCTCTTCACAATAAAACAGGAAACAGAGTGAGATATAGACATGACAACCTGAACTTGACAACATAAGCCACAGACATGAAATACATGAAAAGCAGGGGAGACTTAACATGGTGGAAGCACGAGGGGGAAATAATAACTAGAAACACTTAAGCATGATAACAAATGAACTTAGGAACCTGAAGGGCTTACATAAACTAAAACATCAAAAATGAACTAAAACTCAAAACACTGGGTCATAAGACCCAGGATCGTGACAGGTAATCCTGTCAGTTCTTAAATAAAGGAAACACCACGGCAAATATTCTAATCAATTCTAATGTTTGTTTGTTTTTTAATTATTTATTTAGGAACTCGTGCTGCAAAGTGCCAAAAAAACCTGAAGTCTAATCTGAAAAAGAAGTTCAAGTGTGTGTTTGAGGGGATTGCTAAAGCAGGAAGCTCAACCTTTCTGAATCAGATCTACACAGAGCTCTACATCACAGAGGGAGGGACTGCAGGGGTCAATGATGAACATGAGATCAGACAGATTGAAACCGTATCCAGGAAACCAGACAGACCAGAAACTGCAATCAGACAAGAAGACATCTTTAAAGCCTCACCTGTTAAAGACAAGCCAATCAGAACAGTGCTGACAAAGGGAGTGGCTGGCATTGGGAAAACAGTCCTAACACAGAAGTTCACCCTGGACTGGGCTGAAAACAAAGCCAACCAGGACATCCAGTTCATGTTTCCATTCACTTTCAGAGAGCTGAATGTGCTGAAAGAGAAAAAGTTCAGCTTGGTGGAACTTGTTCATCACTTCTTTACTGAAACCAAAGAAGCAGGAATCTGCAGCTTTGAAGACTTCCAGGTTGTGTTCATCTTTGATGGTCTGGATGAGTGTCGACTTCCTCTGGACTTCCACAAAACTGAGACCCTGACTGATATTACAGAGTCCACCTCAGTGGACGTGCTGCTGATAAACCTCATCAGGAGGAACCTGCTTCCTTCTGCACGCATCTGGATAACCACAAGACCAGCAGCAGCCAATCAGATCCCTCCTGACTGTGTTGACATGGTAACAGAGGTCAGAGGATTCAGTGACCCGCAGAAGGAGGAGTACTTCAGAAAGAGATTCAAAGAAAGGGAGCAGGCCAACAGCATTATCTCCCACATCAAGAAATCACGAAGCCTCCACATCATGTGCCACATCCCAGTCTTCTGCTGGATCACTGCTACAGTTCTGGAAGATGTGCTGAAAACCAGAGAGGGGGGACAGCTGCCCAAGACCCTGACTGAGATGTACATCCACTTCCTGGTGGTTCAGGCCAAAATGAAGAAGGTCAAGTATGATGGAGGAACTGAGATAGATCAGCACTGGAGTCCAGAGAGCAGGAAGATGATCGAGTGTCTGGGAAAACTGGCTTTTGATCAGCTGCAGAAAGGAAAGCTGATATTCTATGAATCAGACCTGACAGATTTTGAAGTAATTATCAAGGATGCCTCAGTGTACTCAGGAGTGTTCACACAGATCTTTAAAGAGGAGAGAGGACTGTACCAGAACAAGGTGTTCTGCTTCATCCATCTGAGTATTCAGGAGTTTATGGCTGCTCTTCATGTCCATCTGACCATCATCAACTCTGGGGTCAACCTGCTGGAGAAACGGCAAAAAAAAGATCATCATTCTTTAAAACATCTCCACCAGAGTGCCGTGGACAAGGCCTTAGAGAGTTCAAATGGTCATCTGGACTTGTTCCTCCGCTTCCTCCTTGGGCTTTCACTGCAGTCTAATCAGACTCTCCTAAAAGGTCTACTGACACAGACAGGAAGTAGTTCAAATACTGATGTGGAAACAGTCCAGTACATCAAGAAGAAGATCAGTGATAATCAGTCTGCAGAGAAAAGCATCAATCTGTTTCACTGTCTGAATGAACTGAATGATCGTTCTCTAGTGGAGGAGATCCAACAGTCTCTGACTTCGGGAAGTCTCTCTACAGATAAACTGTCTCCTGCTCAGTGGTCAGCTCTAGTCTTCATCTTATTGTCATCAAAGGAAGATCTTGATTCATTTGAACTGAAGAAATACTCTGCTTCTGAGGATGCTCTTCTGAGGCTTCTGCCAGTGGTCAAAGCCTCCAAGAAAGCTCTGTAAGTCGATTTATGAACCATTATAAATGTTTTTACATTCTTGATTGTTATCTTCATTAATAATTCTCTCTCTCAGGCTGAGCTGTTGTAACTTGTCGTGGAGAAGCTGCAAAGCTCTTTCATCAGTTCTCAGCTCCGAGTCTTCTAGTTTGAGAGAGCTGGACCTGAGTAACAATGACCTGCAAGATTCTGGCGTGAAGCTGCTGTCTGGTGGACTAAAAAGTGTACACTGTAAACTTGAAACTCTAAGGTAATGATTCAGTGTGTGTGTGTGTGTGTGTGTGTGTGTGTGTGTGTGTGTGTGTGAGAGAGAGAGAGAGAGAGAGAGAGGGAGAGAGAGAGATTTACGTGTTATTTTAAATTGCAGTATTATTATTTATGCATGCTCATCCTGGACTTTTTTCTTCTTTCAAAACTTTAGTCTCTCAGGTTGTCTGATCACAAAAGATGGAGGTGAATCTTTGGTCTTGGCTTTGAGGTCTAACCCCTCCCATCTGAGAAATCTTGATTTGAGCTACAATCATCCAGGAGACTCTCATGTGGAGGAGCTTTCTAAGGGAGTGAAGAATACTCAGTGGAGGCTGGACAATCTAAGGTATGAACAAGAGTTCACATGGCGTTGGTTTATCTAACTTGGGTTTTTTTTTTAGCCTTTTTGCTTTTTCCTTTTTTCTGTTTATGGGAAAGATATAAAGTGATTCTATGTAAAGAAATGTGCAGACCCCAGAGGAGTCATGGAACAAGTCCTGACTGTTGTTTGTGCTTATACAGTGGGGCAAAAAAGTATTTAGTCAGCCACCGATTGTGCAAGTTCCCCCACCTAAAATGATGACAGAGGTCAGTAATTTGCACCAGA
>NW_005187449.1:3366628-3369753 GCF_000239375.1 Pundamilia nyererei
AATACATTCTTTACAAATCCTACCATGTGAATTCATGGATTTTTTTTTCACATTCTGTCTCTCACAGTTGAAGTGTACCTCTAGTGCAAATTACTGACCTCTGTCATCGTTTTAAGTGGGGGAACTTGCACAATCGGTGGCTGACTAAATACTTTTTTGCCCCACTGTATACTGAACAACAGTGTGGGTGCTAGAGGATGCCCTATCAGGGAACTCTATGGTCCTATTGGTGTACTGGTAATGTCTGAGGCCCTGGTCTGCAAAACCTTAAATTCTCACCTTTGACAGAGCTTTGAAAGCCTTCCGTAAGATAAACAGGGGATACTAAGTCCAAAAGGACCATGTCATAGAACTCCTTGGCTGAGGAGTCTGTATAAAGCTGTGGCCTCATGGTGGTTGGCATGTGTCATAATATTAATTTCAAAATCAGATGGTGGACACTAAAAGTGACCAGAGCCATCAAACTGAAAAAGTCCTTAGTTAGCCTGCTGGACTCCTGAGACAACTTACAGGTACTGCAGCCCAAGAAGACTGTATTCTTACAGTAGCTGTGCAAAAACTCACCTTTAGACTGAGATTCTTCTCAAGCATTTCTGGCAAACCTTCAGTCAACTTCTAGTTACTCGAAGTTACTAGTAACTTTGAGTAAGTAGAAGTTACCTAAAGCGGCAGTGCCCAGATTACTTACGTAGACAGCTACTTCGGTGCAACTGATATAAGGTGCGGTAAGCTGAAGGCAGCTTCAACCATCTGTTTGTTGAAAAATAGTAATGCGACCGCACTGCATTTTCTTGTTAGTAACGGTAACGGTCTTGTAACGATAAAAATAGTAATTAGTTAGATTTCTCATTACTGAAAAAAGTAACGCTGTTACTTATAATGCTGTTATTCTCATCACTGGTTGTTTCTGACTTCAGTTGAGGATATAGTCAGCCAGTGAATCCAATACCTTAGGCACCTCCTCAATTCTTCCAATATCCATCCTTAGAGAAAGTAGTGTCTAGGAATTAAAGGGGACAACTTAGGCATCACTAGGCTGAGTTCACTAATGGTCTTAAATAAGTCCTTGGTGGCAGGGAATTTTTGGTGGATGAGATTTCCCCTTAAGTTTCTTAAGGTTCTGGATGTGGTGGGGCTGTCATGGTTGACACGTCTCTGTAATGTTGTTTGTCTGGGGTAGATCATCGGGGTTGGCAGGGTCAGGTGATGGTTCCTGTCTTTAAGAAGGGGAACTGAAAGCAGTGTTCCAATTATAGAGTTATCCCACTACTCAGCCTCACTAAGAAGGTCTGTCCGAGAGTACTGGAGAGGAGACTCTGTTCTGCTCTGTTTTGAAGACACAGCAGGGCATGAAAGCAAAGGTATCAATTTACCGGCCAATCTGTGTTTGCATCCACCCCTATGGCTACCAGATCCAGGTCACGACTGAAAGAATGAGACTGCAGATACTAACGGTGGACATGAGTTTCCTCCAAGGTGTGGCTGGGCTCTTCTTTAGCTCGTTAGCTTCTTTAGCTTTCAGTTCTGAATGGGACTGACAAACACACACAGGTTTTTAAGAATACACTTTTACCCTTTTTTAGCTTCATGAAAGCATGACCCACAGCAGTCTCATGACCCTGCAGCTTCACAAGTACTCTGTTTAATCTGCACTGGTCATTCCACTTTATTGTCATTGATATTTATATTTAAAAGTGCAATACTGTAATTTTCTGCTGCTCATTCCTGTGCAATATCCCATCTGCCCTCCCGTCATATTTCTTTTCAAGATTTTCTTATTTAATCACTAGTGTACATATATTCATATATTTAGTCATCTTTTCTCTTTTACCATGTCTCTCTAATATTTTGCGCCTTACTATTTTTCTATTTTCTTTATTATTTTCTTTTCTTTTATTATATTTTCACCTACTGTATCATGCTGCTGAGTGACTGCTGCTCGTCAAACACATTTCTTGCATATGACTTGCATATGACAAATAAAACTGAAAACTGAAACAAATAAATTTCCAGCTGATGAAAAGCCTAAGAAAAATGAGTGCAATTTTAACTTTGAATATATACTGGTTGAAACTGATTGACATACTACAGATTGATAGAGCTTAAGAAATTTAAAATCATGTTTTAAAAATGTAAAACCTTTTCTCATTTCCATTATAAATGAGAGATGCTATAAACATGCCTGTGTGCATGTTTAAAAACAACTAAGGTGATTTCCTGATGTAATCACAGCATAGTCCAGCCTACTTCCCCAGTTTCCCACACGTAACAGCCACAGAACCAGTAACTGACACATATAATTTAACTGATGTGTCATGTTACACATTTGGGACTTTTGTGTGTATGATTCTTCCTTATAATGTCTGTGCCTTTAAAAACACATTAAATAAGATATTCTAGTTTTCCGTGACACAAAGTAGCTGATTGTCCATCATCATTACTAAAACAAGCAGCTTCAGAAACCAGAGTCAAATCCCAAAGCACGTTAACCACGTGTGCTTTGGAGCAGCAGTAGGAGAATTAAAGGGAGCATTTTCCTTTGGACAGCCAAGCTAAACAAAACAAAAGTTAATCATTCAATTAAAGTCACTGTTCATTGACGCAGGTGGGAGGAAGACAGCTGTGTACAGCCGCCACCCTCATGCTGCACCATCATTAAGCTCTTGTTTTAAGCACAGCTCTGCAAACGCTAGCCTCCAACCTCATCACTCTATTTTTGGATCGCTTCGATAGTCCCATGCTGACCAGTGTTCAATTTTGTGTTAAACTAAACTACTAAACCTTCACGATGATAATCTGTTTAAGAGCTGAGGAGTTAAAAACAGAAAATAATAGTCTTAAACAGGGGTGATTTTAGCCCATTTTTGGGGTTGCTGAATGAATCAAAGCACCCCCAAAGATTTCTTACTTTTTTTCACAATATTTGCTGTTTGTGGGATACACTACTAAAATATAAAAAGCATACAGTACTTAATTAAGATGGAACATTTTAACAACAAAAGTATAGATAACCCCTCCCCCCTCCCAAAGTGGTTCGTTCCAGCTCGCCTCTCCCCTGCTCTGGCTCTAGCGCCGTTGCTGCCAGAGCGATGGTGGCTGAGACACAGTGGAGCAGAGGTGTAAGT
>NW_005187449.1:3369773-3380830 GCF_000239375.1 Pundamilia nyererei
TGTACATATATTTATATTTATAGATACATATATATTTAGTCATCTTTTCTCTTTTACCATGTGTCTCTAATATTTTGCTCCTTACTATTTTTCTATTTTCTTTATTATTTTATTTTATTTTATTTTCTCCTACTGTATCATGCTGCTGAGTGACTGCTGCTCGTCATACACATTTCATTGCAATGTTGACCCTGTGCTAACTTGCATATGACAAATAAAACTGAAACTGAAACTGCTGAGAAGAGAATATATTTAAAACTGGCTGTGTTTCAGCATGTTTCTATATCAATCAGGAATTGGTGCTTCATGTTGAATAGCAGTATGTACACATTATAGATAAAACTCATTATGTTTTTCTCCCTCCAGAGTGGACCATTGTGGAGAGCAGTGGCTAAAACCTGGACTACTGAAGTGTAAGTCTCAGAAATGATAACTAAATGTTTATGTCAAACCTTCAAAACTACAGCTTCACAGTGGCTACAGGCATCTTTTATATACAGTCCTGTATATATTCATTCAGAAAGTATCATCATTAAACTTTCTATGACTGAGCAACATATCAGCAAGTAAAGAAAGAATAAAGCATCAAATATGTCAGATTATCAACTGCAGCTCCATCTTTTTCTTACCAGATTCATGTGAACTCACAGTGGACACCAACACAGTGAACAGAAACCTCAGACTATCTGACAGCAACAGGAAGGTGACACGTGTGAAACAGGACCATCCATATCCTGATCATCCAGACAGATTTGACTGCTGGCCTCAGCTGCTGTGTAGAAATGGTCTGACTGGCCGCTGTTACTGGGAGTTGGAGTGGGAAGGAGAAGTTTATATAGCAGTGAGTTACAGAAGAATCCAAAGGAAAAAAAAGAGTGATGAGTGTTGGTTTGGAGGAAATGATCAGTCCTGGAGTCTGAGCTGCTCTGATGGTGGTTACTCTGTGTGGCACAATAACAGAGAAACATTCATCTCCTCCCACTCCTCTTCATCCTCGGTCTCTGACAGAGTAGCAGTGTATGTGGACTGTCCTGCTGGCACTCTGTCCTTCTACAGAGTCTCCTCTGACACTCTGATCCACCTCCACACCTTTAACATCACATTGACTGAATCTCTGTATGTTGGGTTTGGATTTGGGTTCTGGTCATCTGAATCTTTACTTTCTCTGTGTTCTTAGTGTACCTTTAATCTCATCACTGAGACAGGACACACACCACTTGTAGGTTTTTTACTGTCCATGTTTACAAGGGGACATCTTTTCAGAAATGTAACCAAGTGGATTTAGAGCCTAAAGCTGACCAGCGAGTGAAGTAAAAGTGGTGAAAAGTGAAACATGTTAGAAAGAGAAGATGGCCTTAACAGGGTGTGAACTTGTAAAGTAAAAATATGATGCATTTAAGGTTATCCTATTTGGTTTTTATTTAAGAAGAGAATTTGTTCCACTGTGCGATGGCCGAGTCTCTTTGTTTGCTTGGAGATAATTTCTCCTGCTTAGAGAAAATCCTCTCACACGAAACAGAAAAGGTTGCATTGCATAGAAACTGCAATGCAAGTTGGTGGGGATGCAGGTATATGATCTTCCTGGGTCCCACAAACTATCACCGAAAAAGAGTAAACAAAGTAAATTGCTGCACATTTTGTAGAATAACATTTTAAGATTATTTTAACAATGAAATTCTTTAATGATATGTATATTATGAAAAGCAGATGTTTTGTTAAGACATTTTAAGTTTTTCAAATTTCAGATAAAATAAATACACCCAAAACAAAGGCAAGCAACAAGAACAGAAAGCTGGCAAACCCACCTGATTGACCAAAATCAACTCAAATTACTCCCACATGACAGAACCTCCTCTCTTCCTCGCTGGCTCCATATCACTCATTAGAATGATCAGTGGTTTGCTATTTCTCACCATCAAAACACTCCACAAGTCCTGCGAATGACTAATCACTTTCCTATAAACCACTGACTCAGATACTGAAGCAGTTAAATGAAGCTTCAGACGTCATTGATCATGTGACTCTGGCCAAAAGAATCAAGTCTCGACACAGTGCTTCTGAAGCAATGTGTTGGTTTCTTTTGACACACCTGCCAGAGTGTCTGCTTCAAGCGGGCCATCACTGCTGTGAACTGTAGCGCCCAGGCTGATAAACCAGAGATTAGGCAACAAAGGGACCTTTGTTTTGTTTTCTGGAGCAATTATGTGTTAATTACACCCACACAGGCTCAACCCATCTTCTGGAATGATGATTGCAGTCTTGAAGCTGATCATCGTGCACACCCACATGGATTCATCTTCTTTGATCCACTGAATCAAAGTGGAGGCTCTGCTCTTTATGATGAGTCACGGTATCTGACCTACTATAACTACTTTGGCTCTTTTCATTACCCACAAGGTCATTTAACTCAGGGTGAACATACTCAGAGCTAACAGAGCTAACTCTGATCAGAGGGGCGTACATCGATTTTGGTGATGTAGAAAACGCACTAATGTTTTTATTAGTGCTGTCAGCGTTAATCAACGCGCTAACGTGTTGACGCCGGTCAGCCCCATGAATGGGACGATCCGCGGTAACTTGTTAACAGAGATTTGCCACATTAATGCAGTTATGGCGTTAACGTCATTAACAAGATTAATGCTGTTTTTATGCTTGATTACGCTAGTTTTTATGCTTGCCTCTAACACCACTAAGTCTGTTTTACACAGATGGATTCATTGGGAACTGAATAGATAAGAAAATTGATCATGGTCAATTTCCTGTGGGTATACAGTGACTAACCATTTTTAAATACGTCAAGTTTATTATTTCAGAACTCTAATGTTGCTGTAATGTTAGAAATAAACAGCACCACCGATCTTGAGTACCGATTCCTCTGATCATGTATCTGGTCCTTTTTTTTTCATCCTGTCTGTCAGCTTTTGCATGGGAAAGGTGGAGAAAATATAATAAAATACAAATAGAAATGCACAATGTATTGACAACTGCTGCACCTGTAAGAAAAACAAAGAAACATACTCAGATTGTGTAAAACCTGCCTTCTGGACAAGGCCCAGAAGAATTCTAAGTTCCACTGTAAGCTTGTCTTACTGTCTGTTAATGTTCCACAAGAGCAGGTTCAAAGTTCAGTGGCATGTGGTTATTGTATGACCTTAAATAATAAAAACTGTGGAGAACTGAATGTGGAGATTAGATTGAATCTGCAGACCAGCAAGCTCCTGTTTAGCCTTGCTTTTAGTTGCTTTACATTAGAAGTGGTTGATTAAGATTAATTTCACACAGATTATTTCTTCCATCAAACAGTAACGCAAACTGCTTCCTGCCTCTTCACTGTCAGCAGGTATGTCCAAAAAGCTTCCAAGTCTTTGTAGGATTTTGTTGTATGTTGCTGCAGAGGTGTGTTCATGGGCATTTTTGTCTGTTCATGCATTTTCATTCATGTGACCATCTCAGGATGCTCTCTGTTAGAAAATCGTTATGCTAATGGAAGTTCAGGCTGGTCTGCAAGAACTGATATTCAGATGACTAAATTACCTTTTCACTGGTTTATGTTGGGCTATCACAACCCATCAGTCTATTTCATTTGTTTTAAAAAGCTTTCAGTTCAAACTGTCTTCTACAACACGTCCAAATGTCAACCCTTATGATTATTTTTGGAAAATGTTTTTTTCAGAGTGGGGACCTTCACATTACAACCACCTCTGTGATGGAGAGATATTTTGTTTCCAGCCATTAGTTTCATTAATTGGTCTTGAGTACTGGGGGGACTTATCAAAAGGGTTATTGGCAGTATTATGATCAACCTCACTCCAGATTTAAAAAAACATGAGACTTGTTACTTGTTTTTTTTTCTGTTTCTATCATTTACATAATCCTTAATAAGTCAAATTTGACCTTGACACAACAGGAAGCTTCAGTAACCAGATGGCATGTAGAAATTTGAAACAAACAAACAACACAACTTTTTACCTATAAATAAATGTCCTTTGATGTAATGACATTTACAGTTTTTACAACAAACAGAATGCTATCACACCGATCAGCAGCTGTAATTCATATCATACAAAATCAAAGTTCAAGGTTTTATTTTTCTGAGGTATAAAAATCACAAAAAGGTTCCTGATAACCTTATTGCTCAATGTGATTAAAACCCCACCGCCAAGATAAAACAACATGAAAGGAAATCAAATAAAACAGTTATTAGGTGCACTAATTTTGATTTTACAAACACGATCAAACACGTGGTATTTTCTGTAAAGTGTTTCTTATCTTTGTTTGTTTTATGTTACGGTATCAAGATATACTGGTATTATGTTAACAAAGACCAGTTTACATTTTGAATATCAAAACGAATCCAAACTTTTTGTAATTGTTTGACAGCAGTCAGAACAAATGTGTCCTGTGATGTTGTGTGAAGGTTTGGGATCTGCTATGGATCAGTGCAGGGAACATGAGAGTCGAATCAAACTGCAGAGGTGAGATGACCAACCGCCCATGACACATCATCTTATCTCTAGTTAAGCACTCAAGTTAAATGATTATATATAATAGGAAGATCAAACACCACAAACGGGACTCGCCTGTACCCAGTTGTGTCTCCATGGAGAGCGATTGGTCCAAGGGCGAACATGTTAACTTCAAAGATGGACATCACCCTGCTGATCCAAGGTAAGAAGTCAAAGGAACTAAAACAGATTTGTTAGACAAAATGATTTCTTAACAATGTTGAAAGAAATATTGATTATTATTTATTTAATTATCTTAATATTTAGAAAAAAGTTTAGAAGAGCAAAAATTCAAAAGCGTTCAGAGTTTTCTTCATGTGATCACTGTTTCAGGTTATTAATGAGTTCTTATTCAGGATAAACGAGTCCTTGTGTTTGCAGGAGGAGCCTGCAGCAGAGACCACACTCACCTGTATCCAGCAGCGTGTCCATGCAGAGTGAGTGGTCCAAGGGTCCACATGTCGACTTTAAACATGAACAGAGGTCTGACCTTGGGTAAGGACTGCAAACTGAAGGTGCAGCTTTTTACAGTTTCAGAGGGGCAGAAAATGGATGGATGGATGGCTGTTTTAGCACTGCATTTAGCAATACCATTTTCATCCACTTTATTTAACACGGTTTAAATTCTTTATAGCACGCTCCAACCATTTCATGGCTTTATGTTTTTTTAGCAGGAGGATTTACTTACTCATTCTAACTGTCATGTACTAAGACAAGTCACATAGGATGGTGTCTAACATAAATGCGTTCCTATATTTAAAGGAAGATCCTACAGCAGAGACCACACTCTTCTGTATTCAGCAGTGTGTCCATGAAGAGCGATCGGTCCAAGGGTCCACATGTCGACTTTAAACATGAACAGAGCCCTGATGATGCAAGGTAAGAGCGCAACAGGGTCGATTCAGGACTTATCTGAAACAGACATTACACATATTTTAGAATCAGGTTTTTATCAACATATAGATCAGGATGAATGTATTGATCAGTAAGAAGACTGAATAGGTTATGTTTTATTATTGCATTTGCAAATGCCAACTTGTTCCCATCACTTATAACATGTCCAGTCCCATTCGATTCTTTATACTTGCTGCAACTATCATAGCACTTTGTGTCTTTTGCCACTGGGTTCACCCAGTGTGCTTGCTAACTGAAATCTCTCCCCCTGTGATTGTAGGAAGGTCAGACAACAGCAGCGCTCTCCTGTATCTAGCAGTGTGTCCATGCAGAGCGAGCGGTCCAAGGGTCCACATGTTGACTTTAAACATGAACAGAAGTCTGACCAAGGGTAAGGACTCAAAGGTGCATGAGTTATCTGATACAGAGTACTGCACATATTTTAACTATCAATTTTATATCCTAATAAATCTATCAGACCATAAAGCGCCCCGGATTATAAGACGCACTGTCGATGAACAGGTCTGTTTTCATACATAATGCACACTGGATTATAAGACGCAATAAGGGAAACAAAACAGTCCAGTCAGAGTTGAATAAGCCAGACTTTACTCAACTCATTCTTCTTGCTTTCTCCACTTCTGTACCCTTGATTCATTAATGTTGAATTCTCTCGCAGCTGCTCTATTCCCATGTTGTTGCAGTATATTAATGACTAACCTTGTATTGTGGATGGAATCTCTTAGTTGTTCTCCTCACTGAAGTTTGGTCCGTTTACACCGTCCTACGATGCGTTTGCATTTGCCCCTAACCATCGGGAATGCTCGCGTTAACTTTTATTGAGTAGAAAAAAGTTAGCATTCTTCCTTCAGCTTCACTGTTTAAGTTATGCTAACATAGCTGTGTCGCTAGCAATCACGTAGCACATCATTATATACTATACCGGCTAGTCCAACTTCAGTAACCCTACAAAAGTCACTGCTGTTTAGTTTTCTGTCTTCATTTCTGTCTGAAGTGATAGGAGAGCTGTGTGTTTAATTTTTTTTCAGAAATCTCTGTCAGAACATGCTATATCATGTTTAGGTGGAAACTAGCAAGCTAAGTTCCTGTTAACTTCTAACTCCGTTAAATTTAATAAATTCTGTTTTCATGGATGTCTGGATGTTAAACTTTATTGTTACACCTTTTAAAGCAGCAAATTTTGTTAAAGATGAAAGAATTTAGAGAGTTAGTTTTTAACTCTCAGTGATGGCGCAGTGTGCTTTTGACTTTGGAACCTGAAGCAGAGTTTGGACACAGATTACTGCGCAAGGCTCCTGACTACGGTAGCCGTAATGCTCCGATAATCGGAGCATCGACAAGCTTCGTAGCTTACCAAAGTTTCAAGGTCAGAAAGCACAACCAGAATTCATACATAAGGGGCACCAGATTATAAGGCACACTATTGATTTTTGAGAAAATTAAAGGATTTTAAGTGCGCCTTATAGTCCAAAAAATATGGAACAATACGGTATATTAAGTTTTAGCATTGCATTTTAAACATGCTGGTCTAATCAAGGATTTTAACATGGCTTATTATTTTTATTCATTTATGATTATCTCTAGCATGGTGCTTTGTATTGTTCGTATTTTATCACTGTGGTTCACACCATGTGCTGGGTAACTGAAATATCCTCCTGTGATTGTAGGAAGATCAGACAATGGCAGCAGCACTCTTCTGTATCCAGCAGTGTGTCCATGCAGAGTGAGCGGTCCAAGGGTCCACATGTTGACTTTAAACATGAACAGAGGCCTGATGTTCTGGGGTAGGAGCTGAAAGTGTGCAGATGTATCTGAGAAAGTACCTTAATATTTTTTAAGATTGGTGCAGCCATTACAGCAGGAGGATTAATATACTTGTACTAACTAATACTAATCTAGTTCATAAAGCATGTTATCTAACTGAAATATCTTTCTGTTTGTATCAGCATTATCTTTCTATTAGTCTAAAATCGAACGCATCGCTAATAAAGAGCTACGATGTAGATTTTTATTCTCACAGCTCTTTAGCAAAAGTAAAACTGCTCTCAACAAAATACAGCCGGCTTTATGTGGGATACTTTTCACTATCTATCAGACAAACAGTGAGGGGGTGGAAGGTTGGAGGAGTTATTTACGTTTTTACTGGACTGCACAGTCCTGTAAAAGCTTTATTTTGAACCTGTTATCCTTAAGCAACTCACATGATAACTAAAATAAACATAAATATTTTATGTGTCTCTCTAGAGTTCAGCATGCCCAGCAGAATCAAAAAGACCTCGACTCCATCTTCACTGTGTGTAAATGTTCACCCACTGCACTTATCGTCATCAGTGATAGGTATTCTGGTTGGAACAACCTTCAGGCTACATGCATTAATATTTCTGTTCCAGAAACTCGAGAAGAGCATCATCAGTTTTGTGAAGGATGAGCTGAAAAAATTTCAGAGGATTCTGAGCCCAGATGACTCAGTCGGATTGGAGAGTGAGAGAGAGGATGGTGAAGATGTGGAGGAGAGGAGGAGCAGCAGAGAATCATTTCTGAAAATCACACTTTACTTCTTGAGAAGAATGAAAGAGAAGGAGCTGGCCGACCATCTCCAGAGCAGTACGAGTATTTCAGTAATGTCGATGTGATGTCACTTACCTACTGCCTCGTACAGGGCATAGGCTTTGAACCTGTGGTGGTGACAATTCTGACATTTATCTTGGTGGTAAAGTTATCTCATGATCCTCATCTGCTGGGAAGGTCACTTGTTTCTGCTGTTATGTCAGCATCTGTTATAACATGTCCGTCAATAATGTCGCTAAGGCAAGGAAAGCGCTCATTCTCCTTGAAATGTTTAACCATCCAACCTGCAGAGCATCACTACCATTTTCTTCTGTGGATGCCTTAGGAAGCCTTAGTTTCCCAAAATGGTAAATGATCTTTTCTGTTGCCAGTGGAAGAGCAAGGAAGGTGATTCTTGGTGACTCCATGGGTCCTGGGAGTCAACTGGTTGCCTTACAGGTCCAATATTCTACTACTTACCTCACTATATACATATTTTTCAAGTTTCTGCCCCAAAGTGACAGAGTGACAGCGCAAAGTCGCCAATACACGATCGACACTCTGGTTTTTTAGATGCCTCTTTTTGTATTAACTTCACTTTCAAATCCAGCCACATTCTCAGCACAGTATTGGTATTTAAGATGGGTGATGGTATGTTTTGTCAGGCATTTTTGCTGTAATAAACGCCTTCTCTAACACCTCCAGCTCGACTGTGTTAGTGGTTTTTAGTTACAGGCCTTAAAGTCATTATGTCAGTCTCACCCCGTTGTTGGGGGAAACAGCCAGAACAGTTCCCTGAATTAAATGATGCTCACCACTCACTCAGAAACACAGCCTCACAGTTTAACTGTGGCCGTCCCTTTGGCTAGTTATGTATCTACGAAGTGAAGGTGGAATGAACTCCCATTTTGAGATCGTGTCTCAAAATGCAGGCTTGAATGGTGTTAAACACACTAGAACAATATGTGTGCTACAAGGACAAGCTGCCTTTCAACCTGGTGCACGTACTTGTTTAAACACATTGTGTTTACGGGATTTTCAGTAGCTGCATATTTCTTAAGCTACTTGGTGTTGAGCTTTTTGTGTTCGTGAGATTTAACAGGTTTTAATTTCTCTTTGTTTTTTATTCAGGAACTCATAATACTGTGTGTCAATATAAGCTGAAGTCTAGCCTAAAGACAAAATTCGAGTGTGTGTTTGAGGGGATCGCTAAAGCAGGAAACCCAACCCTTCTGAATCAGATCTACACAGAGCTCTACGTCACAGAGGGAGGGACTGCAGAGGCCAGTGATGAACATGAGGTCAGACAGATTGAAACAGCATCCAGGAAACCAGACAGACCAGAAGCAACAATCAGACAAGAAGACATCTTTAAAGCCTCACCTGTTAAAGACAAGCCAATCAGAACAGTGCTGACAAAGGGAGTGGCTGGCATTGGGAAAACAGTCCTAACACAGAAGTTCACTCTGGACTGGGCTGAAAACAAAGCCAACCAGGACATCCAGTTCATGTTTCCATTCACTTTCAGAGAGCTGAATGTGCTGAAAGAGAAAAAGTTCAGCTTGGTGGAACTTGTTCATCACTTCTTTACTGAAACCAAAGAAGCAGGAATCTGCAGCTTTGAAGACTTCCAGGTTGTGTTCATCTTTGATGGTCTGGATGAGTGTCGACTTCCTCTGGACTTCCACAAAACTAAAATCATCACTGACCCTAGAAAGTCCACCTCAGTGGATGTGCTACTGACAAATCTCATCAGGGGAAAGCTGCTTCCTTCTGCTCGCCTCTGGATAACCACAAGACCAGCAGCAGCCAATCAGATTCTTTCCCAGTGTGTTCACAGGGTGACAGAGGTAAGAGGGTTCACTGACCCACAGAAGGAGGAGTACTTCAGAAAGAGATTCAAAGAAAAGGAGCAGGCCAACAGGATTATCTCCCACATCAAGACATCACGAAGCCTCCACATCATGTGCCACATCCCAGTCTTCTGCTGGATCACTGCTACAGTTCTTGAAGATGTGCTGAAAACCAGAGAGGGAGGACAGCTGCCCAAGACCCTGACTGAGATGTACATTCACTTCCTGGTGGTTCAGGCCAAAATGAAGAAGGTCAAGTATGACGAGGGAACTGAAACAGATCCACATTGGAGTCCAGAGAGCAGGAAGATGATCGAGTGTCTGGGAAAACTGGCTTTTGATCAGCTGCAGAAAGGAAACCTGATCTTCTATGAATCAGACCTGACAGAGTGTGGCATTGACATCAGGGCAGCCTCAGTGTACTCAGGAGTGTTCACAGAGATCTTTAAAGAGGAGAGAGGACTGTACCAGAACAAGGTGTTCTGCTTCATCCATCTGAGTGTTCAGGAGTTTCTGGCTGCTCTTCATGTCCATCTTATATTTAGCAACTCTGGGGTCAACATGCTGGAAGATCAAATTGCTTCTAAGAAGCCTAAGGTCTTTAAAAACAAATGTAGTCTAAAACTCCTTCATCAGATTGCTGTGGACAAGGCCTTACAGAGTCCAAATGGACACCTGGACTTGTTCCTCCGCTTCCTCCTTGGGCTATCACTGCTGAACAGTCAGAATCTCTTAAGAGGACTCCAGAAAACAGTAGGTTCAGAGTGCAATCAGAAAACAGCCAAGTATATAAAGAAAAAGATCAGCGAAAATGATGCTACTGAGCAAAACATCAATCTGTTCCACTGTCTGAATGAACTGAATGATTGTTCTCTAGTGGAGGAGATTCAACAGTTCCTGAGTTCAGGAAGTCTCTCTACAGATAAATTGTCTTCTGCTCAGTGGTCAGCTCTGGTCTTCATCTTACTGTCATCAGATGAAGATCTGGACATATTTGACTTGAAGAAATACTCTGCTTCAGAAGAAGCTCTTCTAAGGCTACTCCCAGTGGTCAAAGCCTCCAACAGAGCTCTGTAAGTGGATGAATCAGAATCAGAATACTTTATTGATCCCTGGGGGAAATTATTTTTTTGTTACAGTGCTCCATTATAAACCAACATAAACCAACATTAAGACAAGACAGACAATACGCTAACTAAGAACTAACTAAGAATAGCATAGTACTATATATATATAT
>NW_005187449.1:3381519-3396020 GCF_000239375.1 Pundamilia nyererei
TATATATATATATATATATATACTCATTAATAAATAGCTGGAAAAGAAACGTGTAGTTGTAGCAGTAACCCGTGTGTTAAGTTAAGTGGATGCATTGACATGATATATATAATATAATACTATAACTGAACACATTAAACATTTGTAATTACTATTTCCTGCTTAGGCTAGGTGGTTGTCACCTGTCAGGGGGAACCTGGAAAGATCTTTCCTCAATTCTCCAATTTTCTAGTCTGAAAGAGCTGGACCTGAGTAACAATGACCTGCAAGATTCAGGAATGCTGCAGCTATCTGTGGGACTGAAGAGTGCACACTGTAAACTGGAGATTCTCAGGTTAGGAATCCATTGCAAAGTATTACACTTCAAATTTGGCAACAGTAATGTTTAAATTGTCAAATTAATTTCTATTAAATAGAATTGGGACATAATTTCTTAATTAATTTAGGGTGGTGGCATTTTTGTTTTTTTTGTATTAACATTTGCAGTGATCTAGATTTGTCCAACCAGAAAGCTAATTCAGTAACACCGAATATGAAGTGTGTTTAAAACACATCTCCAACCTTAACTCTAAAGGATGGCTGTGTGCAAACTGTCGTGGAGAAGCAGTGAAGCCCTGTCCACAGTTCTCTGCTCTGAGTCCTGTAGCCTGAGAGAGCTGGATCTGAATAACAATGACTTGCAGGATTCTGGCGTAAGAGGGTTGTTAGCTGGACTGGAGAGCCCACACTGTAAACTTGAAACTCTTAGGTAAGAAATCAGATGTTTACTTCTCTTTTTCTAAAGACTGTGTCCTGCAGATTCTTTTGTATATCCCGACCAATGTCTTAAACTTACCTATAACACTGTTTTAAATACAATTTCTTTTAATAATTTCAGCCTCTCAGGTTGTCTAATCAGATATGACGGCTGTGCTTCTCTGGCTGCAGCTCTGAGATCTAACCCCTCCCATCTTAGAAAGCTAGACCTAAGTTACAATCATCCAGGAGATTCAGGAGTGGGACTGCTGTCCACTGGACTGAAAAATCCACTCTGGAGACTGGACATTCTGAAGTATGATTCATGAAGACACCGATGATTTTTGTAAAAAACTATAATAATTAAAAAAAAATACTTGCCATGGAGGCTCTTTGCCTTAAATACAAGCATGCATTTAAGCCATTGTGAAACTTGACAACATGTATTAAGTCTAATTTACACTATTTAGCCCTTCTCTACAATACTGTTATAGATTTAACACTGTCAGTGAAGCTGGGAAAAAAGTTAGCATTTTCAGTTTCAGTTTTGAGAGCATGTGTGGTTGATTGGTTGGTGGCTGCTAATAGTCCTACATTAGCTTATATTTTAGAGCATGTCTTCCACTTTTCATAATGAAAGACAACATATCAGTTAACTGGGTCGTTTTTTCCCCCAGGGTGGAAAACTGTGGAGAGCAAAGGTTAAAACCCGGTCTGAGAAAATGTAAGCATGTACTTTGTTAATAGGAGTTTATGATATTTTGAAACCTTGCATTTGAATATTCTTTATGTCCTTTATTTTAAAGCTGTGTCTTCTTTCTTCTGGCAGATGCCTGTGAACTTACACTGGACAGAAACACAGCACACAGAAAGCTGAAACTTTCTGAAAACGACAGAAAAGTAATGCTGGTAGGAGAGAAGGAGCAGACTTATCCCAATCACCCAGACAGATTTGACCGTAGGGAGCAGCTCTTGTGCAGTAATCGTCTGACTGGTCGCTGTTACTGGGAGGTGGAGTGGAGAGGAGAAGTTGACATAGCCGTAAGTTACAGAGGAATAAAACGGAAAGGAAACAGTGAAGACTGCAAGTTTGGAATGAATGATCAGTCGTGGTGTCTGCGATGCTCTGATGGTGGCTTCTCCGTCTGCCATGATAACAAAATCAGATCAGTCCCTCCCTCTTCGGTCTCTAACAGAGTAGCAGTGTATGTGGATTATCCTGCTGGCAGTCTGTCCTTCTACAGAGTCTCCTCTGACAAAATGATCCAAATCCACACCTTCGAAACCACATTCACTGAACCTCTGTATGCTGGGTTCGGTTTTGTGTTTGGGTTGGGCGTTGAGTCTTTGATGCTGTCAATTGACTCCTCTGTGTCTCTGTGTTCAGTATAGGACAAATAATTGCATACATCAGTCTGCATCTGAGTAACATCCACAATGAAAATATGATATGGGATTTCAGAACAAGTTCTAGCAAGATTTCTGGATAAGCAAACAACACATTACATTTCCTTTCTGCTTTAATATACAGTAAGAGATGTGATCTGAAAGTTTTTATATATTGCTAGTTTGGCTCTGAGGATTACTGCTCTTTTTGGCCAACTGCCTTCTAGAATGCAGTAAAACATACTACATGGATTATCAAACTTTAATGGCAGTTTTTCAACTCCTAACTTAAAGTATAGAATATGGCAACTGATTCTAAAGAACATAATAATCTGCTTCCATACATCCATTGTTTGTCCTACTAGGATTAGAATAAGATTGCATTTTTGCCATGTTTTCAGTACTAGAAAATATTATCTTTCAAATGAAGTCTCTTAAATGCATTTATAGTTCTTCCTTTAGCAGATCTTATTAGGGTGTAGGTCAAGATTACATAAAAAAGGGTAGATGTGAACCAAACCCTTCCCCTACCCTTAAATCTTAAAACCAGTCAATGGCAACTGCATACATGTAAAGACAATGCATTTCCTTACGTTCATCAAGTTCATTTTCTTAGTAGTCCTTACCCTTGAAAATATTTCTTCTTCTGTCAAAGGTTATTATCCATTTAAACTAGAGATGGACCGATCCGATATTACGTATCGGTATCGGTCCGATACTGACCTAAATTACTGGATCGGATATCGGAGAAAAATAAAAAATGTAATCCGATCCATTAAATATCACGAAAGCACCTCACAAAACTTGCAACACGCCGTAACTCACCTCAGAACGTTAGCACGTCGGAGCAGTATGCATCACGTGATAGAGCGGCTGTGGCATGCGGGACCTGTCGGTGGTCTGGATAGCATTTGGAGCTTCGCTAGCAACCCAGCATTTCATCTCCGACAAAGTTATCCCGAGAGAAGTAAAGCAAGTGTGTAAGTCCATCTCTGAATGTTTGTAAAGCATTCCTGCGTTAAGCTTAACAAGCGACTGCCTCTCGCTCTCCGGCTGCTACTTCAATCATGAAACTGCTTAACGATCAGCTGATCGGCTTTTCTGTCGGGACTCCGTCTCTCTTCTTTGTTTTTGGTCCACTTTGCACCAGAAAGAGGAAACCAGCGGCTGAACAACAGCAGCACGTTTAAGCTTGATCAGCTGTTGTTAGAATGTATTTAATATTACTTTCTACTCGAGGATCTTTTTCTACAGCTGACGCTGGTAACTGTGCAGGGGCGGATCTAGCAAAGTTTAGCCAGGGGGGCCGATAGCGCATTAACAGGGAAAAGGGGGCACAAAGACATACTTTTCTTTCTTATTCTCATTTAAAATGTCTAGCTTTTAATAAATAATTATCCAAATCTTACACCCAAAGTTTTAATTTGATGTAAAATGAATATAAGTCAATTACTGTATATAGTGACTATTAAGTCTAATATACCCTAGTAAGCTATAGTACTTTTTCCTTTGGGAAGGTACCATCTGTGCAGTCTGCAATTTTGTTGAAGAAAGATGTTGAATCTATTTAATATTTCTTGAAAAATTATTGATTTCTGTGCATTTTTTTTCCACACTGCATCAAATTAAGATAAGATAAGATAAGATAGAACTTTATTAATCCCTCGGGTGGGATCCTCTGGGAAATTCGACTTCCAAAAAAAGCACAGCAACGACCGAAGTTACAGTTACAGAATTGTTATATATACACACACACACACACACACACACACACACACACACATATATAAATACAGAGACAAATATAAATAAAATATACAAAGGGGATAAATAGAATAAATAGGAATAAAAAAAATAAAAAATAAAAATACAAGTGAATTGCACATTTCAAGTATTGAGTCTATTGCACTGTTGAATTAAGGTTGATTACATCGATTAAGCATCATGAGGTGGAGGGTGAGGGGTGGTTCCCTATTTTTTATTTATTTATTTTTGTTGTTGCTGGGAGTTGGAACCCTATTAGTTAGGTTGCTTAATATTTACGCTAAGTACTCTTTAAAATACCAGAATAGGGAGGATGGTGTAGGTTTAAGTTTATTAGATTGATCAGTATTGCTGAACTATGAAATATATTTTTTTTTTGCATACAGGTATAACAGAATAGCTTTAGTGTAGTTGTTGTTTTAAACTTGAGTATGAACTTATACAAAATGCAGCAAGATATTTAAAAAACAGTTTTGTTGATTAAAAAAACACTATATCGGATTCATATCGGTATCGGCAGATATCCAAATTTATGATATCCGTATCGGTATCGGACATAAAAAAGTGGTATCGTGCCATCTCTAATTTAAACTTGGCTAAAAGTTTTAAAATGAACACAGGTTGCATTTGAAAGTGCGTACCACTTCAGGACAAAAAAGAAAAAAGAAAGCTTCCCCATATTTTCACTGTTCTGTTCTTCAGTCACCAACATCATTTTCGTTTTCTGCAATATTTTTACTCTGAATTTTTTTAAAAGAAAGTTTTTATTATTTCTGCTTTAATTTGCCAAGATGTGAAACACGGCAACATGTACAATAAATGACCGTATAACCTGACTTGTGAGATGTCATGTATTAATGTTTTTCACTGATCACCGATCAGCAGTGATCAGTGAGATGCTTGACTACAAGATAAACAGCCACAAGGAGCAGTACCTTCCATGACGAAGGAGACTAGAGGCCAAGGTCAAAGTAGCATGGAAGGAAGTTAGCCAATGATCGGAGCTGCAGGACGGGGCAATCAAGAAGGTGCCTAAGAAGTAGAGCAAGCTCTTATATATATTATATTCCTTCAGCTTGAAGGATAGACCACCAGCAGCGATGAGAGTTTTTTTTTTAAATTACATACACTATCAGTCAAAAGTTTTAGAATACCCCAATTTTTCCAGTTATTTATTGCAAGTCAAGTTGTTCACGTCCAATGAATAGTTCAAATGGTACAAAGGTAAGTGGTGAACTGCCAGAGGGTAGAAAAAGGTTACCCAAAAGTGAAAAATTATTTACATTTCAGAACTAAACAAAAAGGCCTTTTTCAGAGAACACAACATGGGTTAACAATTTAAAGCTGCTCTGCAGCAATGGAAGTTGATCAAGACTTGAAAGCTGGAGCTACTAAATCCTACAGGTGTTCCAACTTTTCTGGATTACATACCACCCCCTCTGTCTGCATAAAAGCAGTGCTGGAACACACTGTGGTGCCATACCCTTGTGAGCATCAGTTGAACAGTATTGTACTGCAGAAAGTAGTGTGTTGCTACAAAAATGGGGAGGAAAAAGCAATTAACAATGGAAGACAGACAGGCCATCATAGCACTTAAAAATAGCTCTATAAAATAGGTGTAGGTCTCTCCTACAGAGAAATTGCAAAGAAAGTCCAGGTGTCAGTGAGTACAGTTTCCTTCACCATCAAAAGGCACTCAGAAACTGGGGCAAACTCTGACAGGAAGAGGTCTGGCATACCCAAAACCACAACTGAATCACAGGACAAGTTACTGAAAGTTAACAGCTTGCGTGATAGGCGGCTCGCAGGACAACAGCTTCAAGCACAGTTTAATAGTGGTCATAGTAAGCAACTCTCAGTTTCAACTGTTAAGAGAAGACTTCGAGCTGCAGGTTTGACAGGAAAGCCATTGCTAAAACATCAGAATAAGACAAAGAGGCCTGCCTGGGCCGTGAAACACCACCACTGGACTACTGGAGACTGGAAGAAGGTATCATGGACTGATGAATCCAAATTTGAAATCTTTGGTTCATGCAGGATCTTTGCACGCCATTGAGTAGGTTTGTTGGATCAACAGTCAAACATAGAGAAGGATGTGTGATGGTCTGGGGCTGTTTTGCTGTATCCAGGGCCTGAACCAAAATAGCTACTCCAGCATTCTGCAGTGCCATGCAATACCCTCTTGTATGCATCTAGTTGGTCAGGGTTTCAAGATTATGACCCAAAACATAAGTCCAAGCTATGCCAGGATACCCCAGGAAAAAAAGAGCAAGATGGTAACCTTGAAAACATGGAGTGGCCAGCACAGTCTCCAGACTTAAACCCCATCAAGCTGGTTTGGGATGAACTGGACAGAAGAGTGAAAGCAAAGCAACCTACAAGTGCCACTGTCTGTCGACATTACAGGAATCCAGGCCTATACAATAAAGGGTGCCAACTGCGCGGAAAGCAGACACAGTTCAGGAGCCATTGGTGGCAACGAAGCAGTTCTGAAGGCCGACTGCGGAGGCAGCGGCAGTGATGAGACAGTCCAGGGTGCTGGCCGTGATTAAAGCAGCGGCAGGTGAAGTCCAGATGCCCACCGCTTGGGAAACGGGGGTGGCAACATAGTTAAGGAGGCTGCGAATGACAGCAAAGATGCTCAGCCAATGGCCTGGAAAGTGGCCGTCAACAGTGTAGTGCTGGACGTGGACAAGCAGGCCGTGCAGGCCGTGGATGAGCAGGACCAGAAGGCACAAGACCAGATGGCGGCGTAGCAGCCATAGGCGGTTGGATGGCTGGCATCATGGCTGTTGCAGATGGTGGATCTGATGGTTGAGTAGTTGGTGGAGCTGATGGCTGGACAGACTCTCCAGAGTCCTCAGCAGAGGCAAACGACAGCTGGGCAGACTCCCCAGAGTCAGCTGGGTAGACACTGCAGAGAGTCGCCAGCAGATGGCGTCAAAACAGTGGACAGCTGGATGAACTCTTCAGAGCCGCCAGCGGGCACAGATGGCTGGCGCGGCTCTCCAGAGGCCCCAGCTGGAACAGATGCAGGACCAGCAGGTGCAGACTTCTGGCTGACCAGACAGCTGAGCAGGTGTCTGAGCAGATGACTGGGCTAATAACTGACCTAGCGACTGAGCTAGTGACAGAAGTAGAGGGTGTAATGGTGGATGAAGTGGTGGATTAGCAGGCGGCTTTACTTGTTCTCCTAAGAAAACAAAGGAAACGGCCGGAATGGGTGCAGGCACCTGCTGGACACCAGCTGCTCCCACCCGAGGAGCAGGTACTGGTGCAGAGGTGGGCTGTTTCCTGGTTGGCATCACCCTGGGGACCTGTATGGGTGCCGGGGCAAACTGGGCACCAGTCAGTGCCACCCGAGGGGTGGTTATGGGTGCAGGAGGTAACTGGTTAATGGCCACCCTCACCCTGGGAGCCGGAACAGGCACTGGCAATGGCTGCGCAGCTGCTGTCCCCAGCTGGTACAGGTGTAGAGACTAGCAGAGCCTCAGCTGGCCTGAAAACCGGAGCAGGAACCAACTGGGCCCTGGGCCCCCTCACTCGAGAAACTGATACAGGTGCAGGGGATGTCTGGACCACAGTCACCCTGAGAACAGGGGGCACAGAGAGGCAGAGGAACAGTCTCTGAAAAAAGAGTGTCAGCAAAAATAGATTTAAGCCCTTTGCCACCTTGACGAACAGTTTTTACAGTCTTTGTGGTTGGGTGGACAAAATATGACTTGACAGAACCTGACTTGACAGAACCTGAAGTTCTGAAGAGGAACAGTGCTGAAGAGGAACAACCCTAGGTTTCTGTTTAGCCCTGTTATATGTCTGTTATATGAAGCACTATGGTCTTGGAGGAATGTTGTCTTCACTGTGTATTGTACCACTACAGTACACAATCTATTTTTTCAACAGATTACAGATATAGGTTATCAAGTACTTCTGATTTGAGGGTCTCTTTTTCAGAGGAGCTATAGTATCTGGAGTCGTGCGCAGTGAGGATGTAAAATAATAGTAATGAGATATTTGAGATCAGAGATGGGCAGTAACACGTTACTTGTGACGCGTTACTGTAATCTGATTACTTTTTTCAAGTAACGAGTAAAGTAAGGGATTACTATTGCAGAAATGGTAATTAGATTACCGTTACTTTCCCGTAGGAACGCTGCGTTACTGCGTTACTAAAACCCTGATCTTTTGCGAGAATGTCTCACGACAGTGACGTAAGCGAGTGCGCCGTTAGTGACAACAGCTGTGTGCAGATCAACAATGAATCATATATCGATTGTGGGAGAGAGTGCAGCGTGCAGCGTTTAAAGCGTGGAAGTACTGACCTTACTTTGAGTTTGATTCCATAAAAAGTGACAAAAACATTAGCGTCCATTGTGCGTGGGAAGAAAACTTCTTTTTACAGCGAAAAAAACCCCTAAACTTCCAAGCAAGCACCGAGTGGCAACGACGTAATGGGAAACTCACAAAGAAAGTCGCGGATTCTTCAACTGACCGCGGCACACCTGCACCAGGGTAAACCTCCGCCTACCCCACTCCTGCTTTACAGGTGAAAATAGAGCAACAGGACTGCTGAGTCTTTGACTTTATTTATTTTCTGCTGTGTTTTACTTGCATCTATTTCAAAGAGTGAGTGTAAACACAAAAAATATTTTATTTTATGTGCTGGAATGTGCAGAAAATAGGTTTAAATATTAAACTAATTTATTCAAGTCAGAGAATGTTGCATATAATTAAATTTTTGCTTGATGCATAAAGTTAAAAGATTAAAACTAATAAAACAAGTTAAAAAAATAGACTTTTCCATTTGATTACATTTTGTATGATAGATTATGTAGAAAAAGTAGAATTGGGCTGAAAGATCTATCGCTTTATCACCTCTTCAGGTTGTAAATCGTGTTTTTAAAAGTAACTAAGTAACTAAGTAATTAATTACTTTTGAAAATAAGTAATCAGTAAAGTAACGGGATTACTTTTTTGGGGAAGTAATCAGTCATTAGTTACTGATTACTTTTTTCAAGTAACTTGACCAACACTGTTTGAGATTGATCACCGTTGTGGAAGTTCACCACCAGTCCTTTGGTTTCCCCAGCACCGATCTGGAGGCACTTCCACAAACTCCTGGGTCAGCTCTCTTTACTTTATCAGCTCCAGTGTGATTGGAGAACTGCTGCAGTGTGTTTTGCTCATGATTTTGTAGGTAGGAATTTGTCTTTATAGGTTTCTGTTCACCTGTAGTTGTGTGTTTGTGTCGGCCAAACTGACTGCACTGGTCAAACTGTGTCTGTTTCAGGTGAGTTAACAAAGCTGTAGATATGCAGGTAAATGAGTGACAGTGTGAGCAAACAGCTGCTGTCTGGCCGAGCAAACGCTGAACTTTGTGCTGCAGCGCAGCGGCTGCGCAAGTAGGTTGGCAGACAGCGGCTGCGTCAAGTTTTGTGTTCTTGTCTTAGTGAAAAGTCAAGGAAAGGTCAGTATGGCGGAGAGAAGGATGGCAAGAAAGGCGTGTGCAGAGCCCGACTTCCTGCAGTTCAACGATCTGGGCTGTGAGACGGTCGGAGGGAAGGTGAGTCACCACGAGTATGTTCACGCTGCTGCTGTGGGCAGGTTCACTCACTCCACTCATTACAACTGTTTGAAACCACAGTCTGATATGAAAACAATGTAAAGTCAGTAATATAATATACGAAAGACACAATGAAAACACATGAATTATATTGCAGTTTGTAATCTTTCATTATAGTATGTAATTTATAGTAAATTAATAAATTGTGAATAAAATCAGGGCTCCTAACATTTGTTCAGTATAATATGACAACAGACATAGAAGAAAACACAAAAAGAGTTTTAATGGGCTTAAAACACAAAAATACATAAAATGATCACAAACAGGTCTAATGCATTTTTTTAAAATAATTTTTACGTACATTGACTTTAACTCAGTTAACCGTCTAAATATTTTCTCTCCTGCTGCTCAGGAAAGAGGCCAGCTAGCTGTTCACTCAGTTTCTGTTAGCGTAATGTTTAATCACCGCTTTAACTCTGTTCAGTTCTCTGTGTTATCACATTGAAGCTGTTTGTGTTAGCAAAACAATTTTTTTCTTTCAGGTAATTTTTGCCACAGACGAATGGTTTGCCCCAGCGAGAAACCTGCTGAAGGTAAAATAACTCCACTCATCAGCATCAGTGACATTCACGTTAAAGGAGCAGTCCACTGTTTCTTCCCCTGCCTGAAGCTCTGAGCCCAGTGATTCATATTTCACATCATTAAAAACACCTCACACCCAGCTTTATTTAAAAGAGTTGAATATTTGTTTAACAGCTTATGCCTGTTCTTTCCAGTCTAAAATGTTTAGAAAACAGTTTCTAAGGCACTATTTTTAGCAGTGGAAGAATCCACATTAGGATGGAGGACAGCATATTCACACAGTGATGAACTGGACATAGCAGCAGGTGTATGGCACGATTCTTTCTAATGATAAAGTTCTTTATGCAGGTGACTCAAAATGAGCTGGATAATTATAAGACATTAACAGAGTTATCTTTAAATATTTTTAAAGCTTTTAAAGGCATTCAGAGGTGGCAAAAGTACACACATTCTGTACTAAAGTAGAAGTACAGTTACTATTGTTAAAATACTGCAGTAAAAGTACTGATTCAGCCTCTTTACCCAAGTAAAATTGAAAAGTACTGGCTCTGAAATACACTCAAAGTAAGAAAGTAAAAGCAGCTCTTTGGAGGACGTTTCTATTTTTGTGCAAAGCTAACTGAACTGTGCTATATTAATATAATAATAAAATAATATCAGTAGATGGAAAAACAGACTTTACTCTAACCTTTAATCCTAATTGAATTAAATCATGAATCAGAAGGAAAAGAAAAATATATTTCTATTTTCTGTTTCCTTCATTGTAGAGGGTGACTTTACCTCTACCTCTAAACAGGAAAATTTGTACAGTCAGGGGTTAAAGTGGAGGTGGCGTGGAAGTGGCCAGGGGAGGAGCGGTGGGGGGATCTCAGTGTGGGGAAAATCATCATATCTCTCAATAATTTCTATTGAAAGCTTCACCAGATTTTCTTAGTGTACGGGCTGGGATCAGCTGGCCTGCTGCTCTTTGTGGATGTACACATGTGGATTCAACCTGATGTGAGCAAATGTTTCCTGAGTTGTCCTGCCTGATTTAATCTCTACACTGACAGTACACTGTTTATGCTGTCTTTATATTATACACTATACAACCATCATCAGCTAAAATACACACAAAATAACATGTTAACATGTAAGCAGTTAATATAGTTGTTTGCAATAGCCTGAGATAAACAGGCACACTAAATTTCATCCCTTGTAATATTATATTTCATCTTAAGCCCAGGTTTGCTCTGTGAGGGGGATACTTCATCTGTTACCATGTAAACCTATACACACCACCTGCCCAGTGGTCTCACGGTTCCGTGTTACAATAACAAGGCTTGGCAGGATGAAAGCAGACATATCTAACTTATCCAGGACCCAGTAAAACTGGGGCACGCAAACTATATAACATCTCTTGTAAGACAAACGCAAAATATAACCACGCTCAACATGTAGATACTACACAACATAGTCAAAGAAAAACGTGGTCTTACATCTCAAAAAAGAAACAGCAGCTTGCCGCCAAAAACAATGTTTTTAAGTTAAATTTGAAGTCTTGCGCATGAGCAGGTCCAAGCCGTGAAACCTTGTTGTTCTTCGCGGTTTTATTACAACTGTTTTTGCATTACTGCCACCTTGTGAATATACGAAGTATATTGATCCTAATTAACTTAAATGTTATGCCATCAAGTAACACGTTAGTATTCTGTACAGACAATAATAGACAAAATTACGTAGACTTGATTAAAAAAACATATTTTAACTTAACAAAAACAAATATTTTAAGTAAAATGAAAATCAATAATTAATATACACTGAACAATCCACCTCATTCATTTTTTGAGTGTACAGAGAGAGCCGCCACAGTTCATCACATCTGCCTTCACCGAGTTTGGAAAGTGGATGGACGGATGGGAGACGAGGAGGAAGAGAACACCTGGTTAGTACCCTGAATTTTCACAAGCGGACCCGTTTTCTGACGCGGTGCTTTCTTTTACTCTCTTCTGGGTTTTCTGAGCTCCAACATTTCTTACACTTGGGTTTTGTTTTTGTTTTTTTTACTTTTAACATTTTGTTTATTTTAGTTTTCTTAGTTTGATCTGTGATTGTGCTAGAGTTTAACTGTTCCCTCTGTATTTCCCGTCTCATCTTCCTCAATCATTTCCCCCTGTTATTTGTGTCTGTGTTTCATCCATCCATTCTTTTCCTTTTTTCCTTTTTTACTGAGAAGTGAACCAATCATCATTGTGTTTGCTTGTTGCTTGGTTGAAGGTCACGACTGGTGCATTATCCAGCTGGGAGTCCCAGGTTTGATCCATGGCTTTGATGTCGACACGTCCTTCTTCACAGGAAACCACTCACCCTACATCTCCATCCAGGCCGGCTGTCTGGGTATGTCATCATCGTCATCATCATCACATTGCCCAATAACGTACTTTAAACTTTTCCATATCTAAATAGCTTCAATGAAACACTTCCTGTTGTTCTCCCAGACCAGGAGTCTCCTTTCACCCTGGAAGGAGACCGAACTGGCATGGCTGCCTCCGATAGTCAGATGGCAGCTGTTGCCAAGGTAACAGTGACCTTCATGTGATTCAATTCAATTCAATTCAATTTTATTTATATAGCGCCAAATCACAACAAAAGTCGCCTCAAGGCGCTTCATGTGATCACCGACACTGTAGTCAGCCCCAGCTAAACAAATATTTAAAACAAGAGTGATGTGCTGAATTGACAGCTATGGTCGGTTTATCTGCAGCCATGTGAAAAGCGGAGAGCTCCTAATCGTCAATCAGTCATTAATTCATCGTCAGGACACCATAAAGACCTGAGTAGAATGTCTTTTTCACATGACTATATGTATGGCTCAGGGGCGATTCTAGGATCAGAGCTTTGGGGGTGCTGAGCACCCAGAGAGCTGCCCAGCCAGGCAAGATAGACTTTACTCGTCACGATGAGACGTCTTCCCCGTGTCTGTCAGTCCCTGCATCCTTAAATGTCTCCAGTTGTCCCAAGTTCTCTATGACTGTCTCCTTGGTGCATTTAAACCCCTGTTCCTCCCTGTCCTCATCGTCTGTTGTCTTCGTCTCCGTTATCAGTCATCATAATTTTACCATCTCTGAGTAAGTCTGCAAATTTCTTTATTAAATCATAAGATTCTTAAATTCATCAAGTCTCCCTGTGCCTGGGTCCTCGTCACAAAACATGACATCACTGTTTTGTACATTTTAACACAATTGAATCCCCTTTGAGAAAGAAAAGCAAAACACTATTTTAAAAGTCAGTAACAAAATCATCAAATCAGATAAAGGTTATTTAAATGCTGCAAACGAAGAATGGATTGGAATAAAAAAACAAAACATATCCTAACCTTAATTACTGGGGGAAAATAATGAATGATGATCATAGTGAGTAAGATGTAAACAGAGTGCATTTTTTTGGACAGAGATTCACTTTTAATGTGTATGTATAATATAATACAGATACATAAAAATACACTCCAAAAATAGAGTCCTTAAAATGTACAAATGTACAAAATATTGATAAATAAAATTATAAAAATGGAGGCAACTTTGCCTATGGTACAATGTATTCAATGTATGAAAAGATCTTTACTGCAGGCTCTGCAGATTTTTTGTTTTATTTTAACCTATGTCGCTTCACCTTGAGGTTGGCAAATCTGTCTATCACTTTTTGTCATTAACTCTCTCAAGCAGTTTAACAGTTTCTGTTTTGCCTGTCACTGTTCCCTGTCTGTTTTCTTATCTGGTTCTTCCTGACCTTGTACTTTCTTCTCACGTTCCCCTCTTTCTTCTCTCCCTCTTTGGACTGACAATCATACACAAATAGATTGTATTCAATTAGATGTAAAAAATTACATTAATATGAAAAAACAAATACTATTAAGACCACTAATAAAAAAAGTCCTCTCTCAGTGTACTTTCAACCAAAAGGCAAATAACCAAACCACATGAACATCTAATAAAAGATATAAACATTGAAACACTGATCCAACATTATTCTTGATTGACGGATCTTTTGATCTTACACTTTTACCTGAATGTTGCTCCTGGGTTTAATCTTGGCACATGCACATATGACAAAATAACCAAATTCTCCATTTCAAACAGGACAGTGGCAACAACAGTAGACTACAGATAATTTTAAGTTTTAGATTTTAAATAGGCTATATAAATTTCAATGGGAGCAACAGGACAGTCAAATGCCGCTGATTTTACTACAGAGCAGGACGGATTGTAGGGTAGCAAACATCGTTGGAAAACACATTTCCAACACTGCAGGCTACCTGGTGTAATGTTTTTCAGCTAAAAAGAAACATGGTCTGACTCCTACCTAACTAGGGATGGGTACCGGTGTCCGGTGCCATGATGGCACCGGTTCTGACATAAACGGTAGTAACCAGACCGAAAAGCAGCGCACATTTCGGTGCTTTATTTCGGTGCTTTTTTTTCCTGAGCTGTGATAC
>NW_005187449.1:3404221-3426028 GCF_000239375.1 Pundamilia nyererei
GTGTGTCGCAGCTGCAGCCTGGATACTCGGATTGCTGCCATAACTACTTCAAAGTCAGCTTCAGCAGGAGAGTGACACACCTGCGCCTCAACATGCACCCACATACACACACACACACACACACACACACACACACACACACACACACACACACACACACACACATGCTCTGTGCAACTTTATATGCATCTACAATATACTGTGTTTCAGATGGAGGCATAGCCAGACTGCGGGTGTACGGTGTTGGGCTGAGGGACTGGTCATCTGTCTCCACTAATCAGGATGTTGACCTAGTGGCTCTGACCAATGGAGGAGTCTGCCTCGGCTACAGTGACGCCCACTTTGGGCATCCACGCAATATGATTGGTTAACATCAGATAGTACAATAATCTGTATTTCAATATAATATATATATTGATAATATTGGGTTGAATGTCTCTGTTGTGAATGAGCTGGGAGCTCTGGTCAAACTGGTGTGCTGTGTTTGCAGGACTTGGTCGAGCTGCCAACATGGCCGATGGATGGGAAACGGCCCGCAGACTGGACCGACCCAAAAAACTGCAGGTGTGCACGCTGACAACACTAATGTCACATCTCCGGCTCTATACGTTAAAGCAGCTGTACATGATTCACAGCCAGCTTTATTCTGATTGGCTGGCCCAAAGGATTTTTGACAGCACGTTTCTCCGACATCATAAAGATCCAAGAGCAGAAAAAACTGTGTGAAACCACTGAACTGGAGGAACATGAGAGGAAATAAGGAAAAGTCTTTAAAGTTTCTAACCTTTACACATTTATAAAGGTTAAATCCCACAGAAGTAAAAGTGGTGCACTCTCCTGACACCTTTATAAAAACTCTTCACATAGCAAAAAAGACCAAATGTCCTCCAGCAGTGTCTACACAGTGAAAAACATCAATTTCTGATTGACTTCATTTACTACCAACAGTTTCCTTGCTTGTCAGAGAGTCCTCTCTCTCTCTAAAATGTTTCATTTCATTAGAAAGGTTTCCACTTTCTTTTCAAGCTGTCCTCAGTGTCACAATTCATTGTACTATAATGATATAATATTATTAACTTCTTGTTTCTCCAACCGTGAACATAAATATTATTACATTATAGATATGGGTTAAATGCTTCCCTGCTGCAAATCTTGCAGGCAGACCAGCGTGGGATCCTGCAGGTTCCCGGCTGGGAGTGGGCGGTGTTTCGTCTCGGTCATCCCGGACTGATCAGCAGCGTTGAGGTCGACACCAACCACTTCAAAGGTGGAGACACGTCAGTGCTGCTTTTCTTTCCTTTAAAAACAAACTTAGCTCTTCAGCCTGACACTTTCCTCTCCAGGAAACTTCCCAGACTCATGCAGGATCGAGGCATGCACTTTGACCCCTGAGGAGAAGGCTCAGTGTATCAGCAGTAGGTGGAATTCTGGGAAATGGAGGGTCCTTCTCCCTCCTCAGAAGGTAACCTTTGTCACCTGTTAAATCATTTTCACCCTCTCATCCTCTTCCTCACCGCCTCCTACCTCTCTGCAGCTCCGCCCTCATCACATTCATCACTACGGCAAGATGGAGCTGAAACTGAGCCATCCTGTCACCCACGTCCGACTTATCATCGCTCCGGACGGAGGAATCAGCCGCCTCCGTCTGTGGGGTCGACCCATACCATTCACTGCAACTCTGGCCAGTAAGAAGTGGACAGTGTACAAACTGTGACACCCAGATGACCTCAGACCTTCAGGGCTTTTAAAAAATTAAGCTGCTATTGATCTGCTGGTTATTGATTTCCTTTTGTCTGGTCCTCTGTCATTAATTCTCATCCATCCATCTTAGTTTTCTCTCCCTCAGGCTCAAGGTCAACTTTAATCATCTTCCACCTTCCAGCCAACACCCTGACCCCCACCTCCAATGATTCTCCAGGACATTTGTCCTTTGAATGAGTCTGAAATGTCCAATTATGATTGCGCCTCCTTCTTTCCCCGTCTGTTTGAGATTTAAAGACATTAACTGGAAACATCTGGGCCTGACACACAGCTCCAGCTGTGGTATGCTCCTACACACAGTGCTCACGAGCGGCAGCAGAACGGCACCGTCAGGAAGGGTCAGGGGTTGGGAGTTAGCTGCCTCATCAATAGCTGTGCTCAGTTGTTCTTACTCCCGCAGTTAATTATAGTAGCCCCTCCTCCACCTTCGTGTTGGCTCACGAAGCTGCTGTGAATGGTGGAGGTGGTGTAGCTCAGACACATGTGTTCACACTGGATTCACGTCACATGTAGAACCCTCACTCTGATATTTCTGGATTTTCAGTCTCTGGTTTCGGTTTCTTTTCCATGTTTTAGTTAGATCATCTCCGCTGGCTTCAGTGATTCCACGATCATTTAAAGCACATACATTTAAAAACACCTGACACGCTTCGGATGTGAAAGAATGAATGGGTTTGTTTACTTCTGTAAAATAAAGCTGTGACACCCAAAGTTTGATTTCACTCTAAACATGAAAACAACATAAAGTCACTAATAAATGAACAGGTTTAAATTTATTTACAACCTGCCCTCTAATCAAAAACACCGCCTCCTCCACCTCTCTGTAAAACCTCTGACTGTTTTTCATTATTAGGGGCGTGGCCTCTGTGACTGACACGTGGATGGTGACACAGGCAGCTGTAGCTACTATCTGTCTGCTAGCTTCAGCTGAACTGGACCTCTGGACCCTGTCTGTGCTGTTGGCCTTTGGAGCATTTTAATGACATCATGTGACCAATAACGGGGCTGCTGTGATGTTACTGTAGTAACAGAAGGCTGATATCCAGTTTTCACTTCTCTACTGAGTACTTCCATGTTATACCCAGGGACCATGAACCTGACTAATGGATATACAGTACTATGCAAAAGTGTTGAGTGGGAAATAGGTGCAGTGGTTTATTGAAACATGCTAACATCATGTAAATACAGCACATGAGGCAAAAACAAAGTTTGTACAACTCTTCATTCTTCAACACAGTCTGGTGTTCAGATTTTCAGTGAGCAGGATGCTCTGAGCACTTGCAGAAGAGCATCCTGCTCTGGAGTGAACGGCTGGGAGAAGAAGAATTTAATTTTATTGATAAAATGCCTAGACGGTTTAAATTGTAAGGTGAAGACCCACAACAATAAAAAGAAGAAGTGTTTTTTTTAAATTTTTTATGAGCACATATATTTTTTTTACAAAAACAAGGAACATGATTCAACAGAGGCAGTGACCCCCAACCCTAACAGACTACTGCAGTAAAAACCACATCCATCCCAAAATGTCCATTTTCCTATTTTATTTCATTCTCTGTGCACACACACACACACACACACACACACACACACACACACACTGCTGGTCACTGCTTCTTCGAAGCGCACAAATAAAGAAAGTGATAAAATTATGTAACCACAGAAAAGCACATTAAGTGATAAAATGACCATTAAAATATGAAGAGAGTAGTTAAAACACACTGGCTTCTAAAGTCAACAACCTTTCAATATTTTCTCATTCTTAATAATCTAATAAATCACCTCTATAATTAAATATCTCACCAGACAGACTTCCAGGGTGCAGACTGGTAGAGTACAAAATTCTCCACTTCTGAAGAGACTCAAATGAGAGAATAAATATTTACATTGAAAAGGGGGAGGAGCAAACTGTACAGCACTTCCTTTTCAAACCAAAGCTTTTCTTTCAGAAAGATTTCATTAAGATGTCCAAACCAGATGAGGAGCATCGTGCAGTAAAACTCCTAATATTCCGATCCAGTTAAACTCTTGCACATTTACACTGAGTGTGGCTCTGAGGAGTGTTTGTATTTTCTTCACCTGCGTCGTGGTTCTGATTACTGTTGATGTGAACGTCTTTAAAACCATGCTGTTTTCTCTGAGCCAGCCACGCACAATTTCTGATTCATCTCTCAACAATTCCTGTAAATCCTGGTGCTTTTTTTCTGAGTGATACATCATCAGCTTACTGTTACTCACAACAACATGAGCACTTTTTAAAGCAACTTTCAGATCGTTTGTATAAACAGAGAACAGGAAGTGAGTCATGCAGCTTCCTCGTGGCATCTCACAGTGAGTGTCTGTCCAGCGACATGAGCAGCTGTTTCCATCAGAGAGAAAACTTCTCATTATAGAAATGGCCGAATCTGAGAAATGGTAAGACTTCAGTTTGGGAAGCAGCAGATTAGGACTGATGACATCAGAGGACGAACTGAAATCTATGAATACAACTCCAACTTTTCTTTTTTTTTTCAGTTCTGTGAGCCAATGATCAGTTATGTCACCAAGAGTTTGATGATGAGTGAAAAGTTCATTGTTATAAAAGTATCCCTGCATCTGCTGGAGGAGTACTTTCTCCAGGATCGGATCAGGACGGAATACGCAGCTCTCAAGATTCTCTGATGGGAACTTGCCGCGGTGGATGCACGAGTTCAGGATGTGACATATGGGAGCAGAGATGGATGGAGCTGCAGTTTGTAGAACATAAGCATCAACGTGGGACATCAACCTCTCAACTTCCTTATCCTCAACTTTCCTAAACTCAAGAGAACAATGTTTGTTTTCCATGATCTTCTTTTTAATAAGAAACTCTGATGGAGACACTTCAGAAAGAACAGGAGGAGACTTTAAGGGTTCACTGAGGGGATCTGTTTCTGAGTTTCTGCTTCTGGGGACTCTTCTTCGTACAGTGGCAGTGATGAGCTTATGATTACTGATTGATTTAACTTGGTGACCGTCTGGTTCTGAGCAGAGCGCTGGAATATTTGTGTAGATGTGATCAATATATTTTGATGTGGATCGTGAATTTGTCACGTGCGCCCTGGCAGGCTTTTTTACGATCTGGGTCAGTCCACACACAGAGGAGACAAAATCAATCCTTGTCTTTTTTGTAGACTCTTTCGACCAGTCAAAGTTAAAGTCTCCCAGAAGGAAAATGTCTTTGTCTTCATTTGACACCATTTCTATTTTTCTGCAGATTTTAATTAAATAATCTATTTTGCTGCCTGATGGTCTGTAACAACATCCCACTAACACTGGTCTGGTATCTGGAAGGTAAATCTCAACCCAGATCATCTCGAGATCTTTGTGATCCAAGTCATACCGCTGAATAACTGTCATGTGATCGTGAATATAGAAACAGACACCACCTCCATTGCTGTTTCTATCCTTCCTGTAAAACCTGAATTTCTCTATATGTAGTTCAGAGTTTTTAACACTGTTGTCTAAATGAGTTTCAGTTAACGCCAGCACATGAATGTTAGAATCTGTTAATATTTTCTCAACGTCAGGATGCTTATTCCTAAGACCACATATGTTCAGATGAGCTAAACATAAATACTCGAGTTCAGAGTCAGCTGAGGGATCTGAAGCGGCCATAGTTTCAAAGAGAGATGAGTGTCACGGGTTCTCTGATCCTGGTTTGTCCTGATGGAAAGTGTCCTCTCTGCATCCTTCAGCTGAGAAGCTGTTGGCCTGATTCTTAGTCTCTTGGTCCAGGTTCAGTCTGCGGCACAAACACCTCACAGTTACCATGCAAAGAGTATAAATGGAACTCACATACACTAGATGGTCTCAATAAATTTGTAACAGTAAACTTTCCTGTGAAGTAAAACATTTCAGTAATATTTTATTATACTTTGTTGGAATATTTCATAAATCAGTCAAAAGAAGATTTGCAAAATCGATTCAGTTTTATTCATATAGCTCTGAATCACAACAACAGCCACCTCAAGGTGCTTTACACTGGAAGGTAAAAATGACATTTATTACATTTAAAATTACACATTACATACAGCACCACTCCGAAAATCACTACCTTATCATTTTGGAGGGGTTTGTGTGTCCCAGGGATCAGGGACAGTGGGGAGGCTGCCCGAGGGTGAGCTTTTGGTGGCCAGGGCTTAGTCCATGGGGCCCGGCCAGGCACAGCCCAGAAAAGGGACATAGGCCCATCCTCCTGCTGGCCCACCACCTGCAGGAGGCGCCGTAGGGGTTGGGTGCATTGTGTGCCGCGCAGTGGGCAGGCACTGAGGCCCTGATAGAAGGAATACGTCGAGGACCTCCTTAATCCCCTGTGGACGGCTAGAGGACAGCTCACCTATCTCTGGGTTCAATTAAATTCAATTTTATTTATATAGCACCAAATCACAACAACAGTCACCTCAAGGTGCTTTATACTGTACAGTAGATCGTACAATAATAGATACAGAGAAAAACCCAACAATCATATGACCCCCCTATGAGCAAGCACTTTGGCGACAGTGGGAAGGAAAAACTCCCTTTTAACAGGAAGAAACCTCCGGCAGAGCCAGGCTCAGGGAGGGGCGGCCATCTGCTGTGACCGGTTGGGGTGAGAGAAGGAAAACAAGATAAAGACATGCTGTGGATTGAGGTGACTGAGGCAGTTAAATAACTCCTTGGTGGCAGAGGCTCTGGGGTGGATGAGGTCCGCCCTGAGGGCTGTCTTGGTTGACACTTCTCTGCAGTGTTGCGGAGAGATCACGGGCAGTACCTCTGGATTGGCAGACAGGGGTGGTGATTCCCATCTTTAAGAAGGGGGACCAGAGGGTGTGTTTCAACTATACGGGGATCACACCCCTCCCTGGAAAAGTCTATGCCAGGATGCTGGAAAGGAGAGTCCATCCGTTAGTCGAACCTCGGGTAAAAGAGGAACAATGCTGTTTTTGTCCTGGTCGTGAAACACTGAACACTGGATACTTGAGGGTGCATGGGAGTTTGCCGAACTAGTCTACATGTGTTTTGTGGACTTGGAGAAGGCATTTAATACTGTCCTTCGGAGTGTGGGAGGTGCTTCGGGAATATGGGGTTTTTGGCCCATTGCTAGAGGCCATTCAATCCTATTTAACACTCACACGCATTCGTATTCTGATGAATGCATCGGAGAGCAACATGGGGTTAGTATCTTGCCCAAGGATATTTGGCATGCAGACAGGAGCAGAATGGGATTAAACTACCAACCTTCCGTTTAGTAAGTGACCTGCTCTGACACCTGAGCTGCAGCCACCCTACTAATACAATCGTTGTACGGGTAAGGTGTTCTGGGAAAGTCCCACTGGGGGGAGGCCCCGGGGCAGACCCAGGACACACTGGAGAGATTATATCTCTCAGCTGGCCTGGAAACACCTTGGTGTTCCCTTCAGACAAGCTGGAGGAGGTGGTCGGGGAGAGGGAAGTCTGGGCTTCTCTGCTTAGGCTGCTGCCACAGTGACCTGGCACAGGATAAGCGGAAGAAAATGGATAGAATAACACAGAATAAGAAAACTGTCTCGGTTGCTGGCGTTTAGTGCAGGATATTCACTTTTTGTGTTTTGATTGGTCTGTTTTGGTTTCATTGTGAAGGCTCAACCTGAGTAATGTTGGGCTAAGTTTGGACATCAGAGATAGGGATAGAGCTCTCCTGGGTCCTCACATGCAGAGCCATTAAATTATGAGTTAACTGTGCTTAACCGCAACTTTTTGAAAGCTGACTTTCACTGTCACACCCAGGCCTGACTACTTCCAGACATGTAACTTTCAGGCTGTGTAACAAAGTGGAGCAGATCTCAAACAGCAGAACAAAGTCACTGACATCTATCAGTCTGAAAGACTTACAGAGAGATTTGTAGTCTGGGTTGCAGATGAACACAGAACAACACTGTGACGGAGGTGTAGTCCGTGGCGCCGCTGCCGAGGAGGGGGGTGGAATGGACTGTAAAAACACACAATTATCAAAGAAACAAATTTCACTACCAACACTGAGAGTCTTAAGTCCTTACTGGGGTTAAAAGCATCCAAAGAACCAGCTGAGAGACAAACTCTGTAACTCTGTCAGTCTACAGGACTCACTGGAACACAATAACTGTAGTTACGGTAGCTATTGTCAAGGTCTGCTTCACGCCCTGGAGGACGGGGCTGTGGCCCCCCCACACCCTCTAGCAGATTATTACATGAAGGAACCTTTTAAAAAAACAAAAAACAAGCGCGTCCATGCTCACAGGTGTACACACGGGTGATCATACCCACAAACTACACCCTTTTTGGCTCCTACCTCAAAGCACACTGTGTTCTGTTGATCTTATGTGCTGCACAATGTTTAACATTTAGTATTTACTGTCATATTCCCATATATCATTGTGATGTTGTTTATTCTATTACTCTTGTTCTCTTCTGCTTGCTCTCTTTTTTCTTTCTCAGCAGGTGATCCAGGTGATTGATATATGCATTTTTTTTCTCTGCCCGTTCTGTTGGTTTTTGTCTTTTGCCCTTCTCCCCCGTCCCTCTTCTCAGCTGTTTCTCTTTCCCTCTTTCTTTCTCCCCTTCTTTCCCCCAGTCAAGTCTGTCCCGTATTCAGTAAGTGAAAATAAAATAAACAATAAAAGGTGAATCAAATGGACCATTACGGCAAGGCTGAGATGGTCAGTTTGGTAAAGTAAATCCGTTGGGCATCTTTCTTTGCCTTTAGACAACAATTCGGATGGCAAAAGAGCCAAACGGGACAGGCCAAAAAAAAAAAAAAAAAAAAAGCTATTGTCAAGGTCAATGTCAAGTTTATTTGTATTGCACATTTCAAACATCTCATGCTGCAAAAAGTGCATCGACGTGTGCTAAAAGCCAGTCAAAGGTATTTGTCTTCAGTAAAGACTGAAAATGTTCCAGCATTTGTGCAGACCTAATATTTAGAGGCCGACTACTCCAGAGTCTGGGACTTGCCACAGAAAGGCTCTGTCCCTACCAAATTTAGACCGTGGAACAGATAAGATTAGTTCTGAATAGTGATGTGTCATGTGCAAAAGCATCGACTCTAAGAGCCAACTTCCATCAAGTGAGAGCCAGCTCCCCAATTTTTTTAAACAAGGTTTATTGTGTTGCCACTGTCCTCCCACATACATCACACACAGCATGATTGGTTGGAATTGGTTGCACCTCTTTATTCAGCCATGGACCAAACATTTCTGCATATGGAGTTCAACACTACCCTCTCAGAAACTGCATTACTGGATCGCAGGTTTAAAAAGCCTTAATTAAGTGACAACAGAGCTGTTGATGAAGCACTTCAGAGAATAACTGCCTCAGCAGCAAAATGCACCCCCAGCAGCCACCCAGCTCCATCATTAGAGGGCCAATTGGAGGAGGAGCCACAAACTTCTGCTGTGTGGAGACTCTTTAACGAAAGAGCTACAGGAGATGCTGCAAAGAGCTGATGCTCTACTGGAGATGCAATGCTATCTTGAGAGATGAGATGTTATCTTTCCAACATGGAGAAGACCCCCTGAGCTGGTGGCAGGCCAAGGTCACAGTTTTCCACACCTGGTGAAGGTGATGGAGGGGAGACTATGCATTACAGCTGCACCTTCGGAAAGAGTCTTCTCAAAAACAGAAAAGATAATAACTCAGAGGAGAAACTGCTCTCCAGACATACTGTTTGGTTACTGAGTTTGGTTCTGTTCCTGCTCTGCGGATTTGTTTACAGAGTTTTGTTCATTTGTTTTTGTGTCAAATTAAAATTAAACATTTGATTAAAATATTAAAATTAAGTAAGAATGCCTGCTTTTGAAACAGAAGAAATACACAAAATTAGGCAGCTATAAGGCTGCTCATAAAAACACTAAATACAAAATGGTTTATCAACACACGAAGCACTCATATTTGCCAAGTAAGGCTAAAATATTATGCTGTTGAAGATAATAAATTAGAAGCCATTTGGGAGCCAAAAGAGCCAGCTCTTCCTTGGGAGTCGTGCCACAAGAGTTGTCTCTCTGAAAAGAGCCGAACTTCCCATCACTAGTTCTGATCTTGATCTCTTGGTTCACAACTACAATTGTAGTTATTGTGTGTGCACCTTGAAAGATAACTGTTCAAGGTGTACAGGTGACACATGTCTTGCATGTTTGAACATTACCTTGTGAGCGCATTACTGCTCAAAAAGGTTTTTATCGTTCAACTGACTTACATTTTTAATCTGCAAGATTTAAATTCTCAAAAAAAACATTGAGTATAATTTAACTTTCATAACATGAATATTATTAGTTACAGAACATGATTTATTAGAAGAGAGCTGGAGGGCAAAATGCAATTAGTACTTCAAGTCAAGGCAGTATAGCAGAGACACAGCTAGGATGTGTTTCCTTTTTTTTTTTTTTTTTTTTTTTTTGCCTGTCCCGTTTGGCTCTTTTGCCATCAGAATTGTTGTCTAAAGGCAAAGAAAGATGCCCAACGGATTTGCTTTACCAAATTGACCATCCCAGCCTTGCCGTAATGGTCCATTTGATTCACCTTTTATTGTTTATTTTATTTTCATTTACTGAATACGGGACAGACTTGACTGGGGGAAAGAAGGGGAGAAAGAAAGAGGGAAAGAGAAACAGCTGAGAAGAGGGACGGGGGAGAAGGGCAAAAAACAAAAACCAACAGAATGAGCAGAAAAAAAAAAAGAAATAAAAAATGCATATATCAATCACCTGGATCACCTGCTGAGAAAGAAAAAAGAAAACAAGAGTAATAGAATAAACAACATCACAATGATATATGGGAATATGACAGTAAATACTAAATGTTAAACATTATTGTGCAGCACATAAGATCAACAGAACACAGTGTGCTTTGAGGTAGAAGCCAAAAAGGGTGTAGTTTGTGGGTGTGATCACCTGTATGTGTTTCCTGAACTTTACTGTTACGTACTCAGTATGTCAATCATGAATTGTTAATGCCTTGCATATTTAAAGTACAGTGTAGTACCACAAATCCTAACGGATCTGTTAAGAAATATAGCTGGTATTGTGTTGTGTCATAATGTAAAATGTAGTCCAATGGATGCATGCTCTAACAGGAAGTACAACGAAGGAGTTTTCAGCACTTTGGCAGATGTGTCTGTATGTACCTGTGGACACCTTTTGTCAGCATCTTAATGCCACAAACACTTAACAGGGAATGTAGTTTAGATCAAGACAGATTTGGTAGAAAAACATGATCTGACACATTAGTACAGTATATTAGTAGAGTGCCCTTGTAATAGCATAGAAATGCCTGCTCATGGATCATATGGTCAAAATAATATCTAGTTTAACTCTTGATATACACACCACATAGTTTTAATGTAACAATAATAACAACTTGTAACTGAAGTCAGTGTTTCAAACAACTCCCCCTGTTTCCCTAACAAAGTCAAAATTCTTGATCATGTACTCGCTCAGTATAATTTCCCATCACATAATTTATAATGCAAATATACAGTGGAACCGCAACTTACAAATACCCCGTTAAACGGAAAATTCAAGTTATGAAGGCACTGAACGGCAATATTTCTGCCCGTGTTACGGCAAAATGCCTGTGTTCCGAAATCAGCAGGCTCTGATTGGCCGAGCCCAGAATGCCCAGAATGCCTAGAATGCCTTCCGAATTATGTGCCAACCACCTTGGCTTTCGTATTGTGTTGATGTTGCAGTTAGTAATTAGCCAATAGCCTATTGTTCATTCACAATGAGGCCTGCAAGTGATTCGAGTGAAAAGAAGAAGCGTAAAGTGCTCTCGATGACAACAAAGAGAGAAATTATTCATAAATATGAGTGAGGTGTGAAACTTAGTGCTATTCCACGTGAGAATGGCCGAAATCCTTTGACCATAGGAATAATTCTAAAACAAAAAGAAGTCATCAAAGCAGGTAAACCTTCAACGGGCACCACCATCATGTCCAAAAGGAGGAGCCACATACACGATGAGATGGAAAGGTTTCTCCTTGTTTGGATTAAAGACAAGGGAAAGGCTGGCGATACACTCACCGAGACGATCATTTGCGAGAAGGCGTCCTCAATTTATAATGATTTAGTAAGCAAGGCACCTTCCAATGAGCAGCCAATGGCATCGACGTCCTTGCAGGAGGCACCCCCATCCTCCCCAGAGTTTAGGGCGTCGCATGGGTGGTTTGATCGGTTCAAGAAGAGGACTGGCATCCACTCTGTTGTGCGTCACGGCGAGGCAGCAAGTTCCGATCACAAGGCTGCCGAAGAATTTGTTAGAAAATTTGAGGAACTCATAAACCAAGAAGGCTACACCCCCCCAGCAGGTACTAACTGTGATGAGACCGGCCTCTTCTGGAATAAAATGCCGCAGCGTATGCACATCACCGCGGAGGAACAAAAGATGCCAGGCCACAAGCCCATGACAGACCGTCTTACCCTCGCCCTGTGTGCTAATGCCAGTGGGGACTGTAAGGTCAAGCCACTCCTAGTGTACCACTCAGAAAACCCGCGTGCCTTCAAGAAACACAAAATTTTAAAGGAGAGGCTTGAGGTTATGTGGAGGTCCAACCCCAAGGCCTGGGTGACCCGACAGTTCTTTGTCGAATGGGTCAACTTGGTCTTTGGCCCTGCTGTCAAGAAGTTCCTTGAGGAGAACGATCTCCCCATGAAGTGCCTGCTGATCATCGATAACGCCCCCGCCCACCCCTCTGGCCTCGAGGACGACATCCTGGAGGAGTTCTCGTTCATTAAGGTTCTCTTCCTCCCTCCCTACACAACCCCTCTCCTCCAGCCCATGGATCAGCAAGTCATCTCTAATTTTAAGAAACTGTACACGAAACACATGTTCAAACGGTGTTCCGACATAACAGAGAGTACGCAGCTCACCCTCAGGGAGTTTTGGAAAAATAATTTCGACATCGTTGCATGACTCAAGTTGATTTCATTGGCATGGCGGGAGGTGAGTCGTTGAACGCTAAATTCTGCTTGGAGGAAGCTGTGGCCTGATGCTGTTGCCCCTTGAGATTTTGAAGGCTTTGAGGGGAAGGAGGGGGAACCTCAACCTGAAGTCAAAGTTGAGGAGATCGTAAATCTTGGCACCGCCCTGGGACTTGAGGTCAAGGGGAGAATATAAACGACCTTGTGCTTGAACATCAAGAGGAGTTGTCAACGACAGAGCTGCAAGAGTTGGAAGCGATGCAGCACTCATCAGTACAGCAACAATTCGGCGAGGAGGAGGAGGCCGTCATACCATCGGGCGATATCAAGGACATTCTCCGCGATTTTCAGAAGGTGGCCGATTTTGTCGAAAAAAATCACCCTGAAAAGAACTTTACCGCTCGTGCTATAGAGCATTTTAGTGACATCTGCCTCTCCCACTTGATATCCATTTTGAAAAGTAGACAGAGACAGACGTTGTTAGATAAACTTTTCACAAAGAGGCTAGCAGCAAGTCAACCAGGTGAAAGTGTGCCTTAGAAGGTGAAAAAAGCGATGAAAGTAGCAGTAGTGATTAGTTAAAAAACATAAAAATGCACAAAAATATAAAATTAAAAAAAATTATAAAATAGAAAATTAAAAAAATTATACAATACAAGTTTTAAAAATATGAAAGTTTTAGTTTTAATGTTTTAGAATGTTTAGAATGTTTAGAATGTTATATACATGCAGCATATGTATGCATGCATGCATACAACTGACACATATGTACACTTATTCCTCTAATTTTGAGTTAGTGGTAATATTTTTACCCAGATGTGATACTTCTTAAAATACAAGCAGACATTACAAAGAAAGTTGAAGTGTTAATAATTGTGTAAAAATGTCTGAATGAATAGTACATTGTTTTTTGTTGCCATTCTTTTTCACTTGTAGTGTTTTTAGATGCCAGGGCTGTTGGTGGATTAAAAATGTTTGTTAATAAAAATAATGTTTTCTTTCGTCTTTAACATGCACTTCAGTGTCTGTTGCACTACCTCCTTATGTTTAAAGCCTGATTAATCTTTGAATGAAAAAAATCAAGAACTTTACACCGTAATGTTATGCCAGTTTTCCCTGTGGTGGTGCTGTATGCATGCATACGTATGCTTTCTTCAGCCTCCGCCACTGAGAACTTCGTCTCCAGCCAGCATCGCCTCACTCAAAAGGCGTGATGGCTGCTTCGACTTACCTCGGGAACGGATTACTTTCGTAAGTCGGGGTTCCACTGTAGTTCATTTAGTAAATGTGTTTATTAGTGTTGTTATCAATATGACTGTTCTTTTGACCAGTTGCTGTTACGTCAGCTTAATGTCACAACTCTTACTCTGGAAGAATTTCAGCTGTCACAACAGGAAATGTACAGGTAGAATTAATACCATGACAATGACTCATCTCTATGTTCCAGTAAATTATTAACATGCACGAACAATAATAGAAAATTGCTTAAATGGAATGCAGTCTTTGTCTAAGCTGTTGTTGGTCCCTCTGCTAAGCCTGAAACCACAGCTCACTGCATTCACTCAGTGATGGTGAGGCTACAGACTTTGAATCCCAGAGCTCTGTTTCATTGCTCCTGCCATAGTCTGTTCCACTGAAAAGATTAATAAAGCTTTCTGAGGCTGATCGACTCATTCACACACAAAGGAAATTAATGAAACATGAAAAAGGCTTGATGATGTAGCTTCAGCCACTGGTTGACAGATCGCATGACTGAAAGTGTTTCTTCATTTACTTTCCATAATGATGATAGCTGGATAAAAACTTGTCTGACCTCTGAACCACTCATATGTCCAGTTAAAAAGGACAAACATGTTAAGGGAGGAAAGTGAATTGTATTTGTTGAAAATCAACAGCACGTACCTGAAGTAAAAAGACACAGTTGCAGTATTCCTACTTTTAACGTGCTCTTCAGAATGAGAACACCTTACTCTGACACTAACAAGATTCTGAATTTAGCACTTTTAATTACATAAACATTTGTACCCTGCAATTTTAATTTTGTCAGAAATGAGAAAAACAAACACCCAGGAATAAAACCTGCTGAGTTTGTTCTCACTCACCTGTCACTGTTGTTTCACCTTAAAATGATGGAAAGAAAGTGTGAGAAAGAGATTGGACATCCTCGCTCAGGTGTGTCTGTGTTGTATCTGACTCAAAAACAAGGAACCTGTACATCTCACCTGACTGCAAGCTGATGATGCCAATGCTGTTACCTTGGCAGAATGCAGTTTATCAGGTTTACAAACAGATGAACAAACACCTCCCAAAACCATAAGAGTCAAGTTACAGGAGGCATTTACTGTATATAATAGTGTTTCAACAGTACTTTATATGGTATTAATGTCATACCTGAAACTAACTTTGTGGTTGTAAATGTTACAGTAGAAAAGGTGTCATCACCGGTCTAGTCCAATCACCTTCTCCCGCCCTTCTCCAGGCCAATCAACATTCATGCCTCGTACTTTAAATTTCATCTGCATTTGTCTTTCTCCTTCGCAGACTCCTTTGTGCAATCCACCTGCTCCCCATCTCCGAATCTCAGCACTCAAGCTTCATTCAAGCCACCCTCAACTCCACCAGCAGTGTCTAGTCTCCCTTTCTCAGCTGGGGTCTGCTCTGCCCAGAGTCAATTGGCATCTAACCACTAAACACCTACAGTGGGTTTTCCATTCATCAATAAGTCAAGTTCCTTCTTTCTAATCAGAGTCAGAGTCAGAGAGACTTTATTTATCCCCAAAGTGCAATTAAGATTGTTAAGGGTTGAAATATTGAGGAGGGATACAGGAGGTAATCGAAATAACAACACTGATCCGGCCGGGTGGAGTCAAACGATGATTTTAATGAACACACGTGTGGGAGATGAACACTGTATGCAGACAGCATCGATCTCACTCGAACAATACACAATCAGTTGTTTTATATCATCAGGGAAATTTATAACGCCCCTCATGCGTCATCACATGCATAAGTTTCAAAACCACAAATGTTCTGTTGACAACTTGTGACACAGTTAAAAAAGAACATTGTCTCCGTCTCCATGGCAGGTGCTTCCTGTCGCTGCCGGACGCCCGCTTATTGTCTGGAACATCAGGCACACATTTTGCAACAAACTGTTCTTTTGCAGGCACAATTTTGCAGTAACAAGAAAAATATAATTAAACTTTCACCTATAAATGAGCCTATCTACTGTGTGTGGGTGTGTGTGTGTATGTGTCAACCTGAAATGTACTCAGTTTCACCTCTCACCTCACCAGCTAAACCTTGTAACCTTTCCACCAGACCGAAGGCCAGCACGTACACAACTGAAACTATATGTGTAATATATTGAATAAATGTTTTAATCAAATGATACTACTTAAAACTTAATAAAAGAATATAAAAGAATAAAAGATAACAATGAATAACCTGGTTATTCAAATAGCCTCATCCAGACAGCTCCTCAAAATAACCACCAAAAAATGCACACTTTACAGAGGAAACAAAGACATTTCAGAAGTACACTTCCTGACTTATTCTGAGTCATCTGTTACCAAGCAAACTCAAACGCAGCAGGTTGCTGAATACACTCAGGTCTTTATTCAGGCCTGTTTCTAGATTATATGTGATACATGTATTATAAGCGTATATGCAATCTTTCCATAGCTCTTAGCCACTTTGCTCAATAGATAGGCCGAACATCGCACCGGACGAAGCTTCTGACCATCAATTAACTGACCCCCATCACACTGAACACTGGTGCTCCACAGGGGAGTGTACTGAGCCCTCTCCTGTACTCACTCTACACCTACGACTGCATGGCCACTAGCAACTCCAATATCATTGTGAAGTTTGCGGACGACACTACAGTGGTGGGTCTTATCACCAACGGTGATGAGACGGCTTACAGGGAGGAGGTCAGCGCCCTGACCCACTGGTGTCAAGACAACCATCTCACCCTCAACGTCGCAAAGACAAAGGAGTTGATAGTGGACTTCCGGAGGTGCAGAGAAGTACACACCCCCATCACCATCAATGGCGCTGCTGTGGAGAGAGTGAGCAGCTTCCGGTTCCTTGGTGTACATCTGGCTGAGGATCTTACGTGGTCAGTACACACAAACAAAACAGTGAAGAAGGCGCAGCAGCGCCTCTTCTTTCTCAGGAGACTGAAAAGATTTGGCGTGAGCCCCCGCATCCTCAGGACCTTCTATCACTGTGCCATTGAGAGCATCCTCACTGGATGCATCACCACCTGGTATGGCAACAGCACCGCGTACAACTGCAAAGCTCTCCAGCGAGTAGTGCGGTGCTCTGAACGGATAATTGGAGGTGAGCTTCCCTCCCTCCAAGACATCTACAGGAAGCGCTGCCTGAGGAAAGCGGGGAGGATCATCAAGGACTCCAGTCACCCCAGCTGTTCAGACTACTTCCATTAGGAAGGAGGTTCTGCAGCATCCGGTCCCGTACCAGCAGACTGAGAGACAGCTTCTTCCACCAGGCCATCAGACTGCTGAACACGTCATAGACACCTCAGCTTCACAACTGGAACTTCAACATTATGCACTCCATACTGTACAGTAATGCCACTGTTTTGCACATATTCAACTCTGTATATTTTTATATTTTTTAATTTTTATTGATTCTATTTAATTTGTAAAATATGTGTATACACACACACACACACACGTAGAAAAACATTTAGTATACACATCCAGAAAAAAATTTTTTTTGCATATACTATTATATATTGTACATATATTTATTAGTTTCAGATTTAGCCATTCGTATATTTTGCCTGTTTATGTTATTGTATTTTGCACAACTCTGTTGCTTGTGAAGCTCGCACACAAGAATTTCACTCGCATGTGCTGTACCAATGTACCTGCACATGTGATGTGACAATAAAAGTGATTTGATTTGACACTGACAACGAAGACAGTTAAAAATGATAAGACAGAAGCACCCGATGGTGAACAGAGTATTAGTGAGGAAGAAAACATCACTTTTGACAGAGAAACTAACACTACAGAAAACATGTCTGTCACACAAACTGCAAATGAGCCCTCTACATACACTGATCCTGTCTCCTCTACAGATGTAAAGTTAAGGGCAGGACAGCTGATCACTTTTACTTGTAGAGACAACAGTGTTCAACACACAGCCAGAGTATTAGGCAGAGCGGGGAAAGCAAAAGAGCAGTACAAAAACTGGTACAATGTGCAATATCTTCAGCCTGATGGTAGTGAAGGTGAAAAGAAAGCTGTAGACATGTCACTTGTTGATGGTCTTTGCACTGAAGCTGAAAACAGAGATGCAGATGTACTCATAATGTAACGGAGCGAAGGTGATTTTATTTCCACAGTGTTTTTTAAAGGAGGGAAACCTTCCTCCAAACGGACAGAGCAGTGGAGCCGCCAAGGGAAAGCACACGAATAAAAACTGTATAGTTAAAATATAATTTATTATATTTAAATAGTTAAAAATATAAAATGAATTAAAACAACCCTGGCCAGGGGACAACACAGTAAAAATCAATAAAACACAACATTAAAAGTCCAGTGGTGTCCGCCACGGTATAAGAGTCACTAAGAATTAAAAATCCAGTGAAGCGGTGCAGGAGGGAAACCTGGTGGCGTCCTCGCCTTCCTCTCCGCGTTCTGGGCCCCGGTGCGCTAAAGAAAGGGAGGCAGCGGCAGTCAGTACTCTTTTAGGCAGCTTTCATTCATTAAAAGGGGACAAGTCAAAAGACTTACCCCAGGTGGGCAGAGCTCTTAACTCCGTTGTCACGGTTTGCCAGGGCAAGCCGTGTGAATAATAATGGATCCAAACTGCAGGCTGCGGAATACGAACGTGACATGTAGGGAGAATGACCAGAGAATCAACACAGAAGGGTGGAAGGGAAATAACACAGACGAACCAGCAACTACCATGACAGAAGACACAACTTAAATACACCCAGAGAACACAGGGAGATTACACGCAGGTGGGGAACACAGCTGGGAGTGATTATCGGAGACTAGGGAGGCAAACTGAAAACACTCACATAAGACGCAGACCTTCACAATAAAACAGGAAACACATACACGCAATGACATAACACACCAACTAAACACAGACTGGGGGACACAGAACATAGGAACATGAACAGAAGAATACAAACACCCAAGGTAACCAAAACCACAGAATACTAATAGACTAAACATAAACACGGAGTCGCAGACTCCGGACCATGACATCCGTAGAAGGGGTAAAGTCTGTTTGAGGAGCAATGCACACTTTTAAGGCATTCCTATGTAAAGTTTGTATGTTACCCCCCTTTTCTGGTTTGACCTTATACACTAAGCCCGTATCTCCCACCTGTTCCAACACCACATACGGCTCAGGAGACCACCAGGAACACAGTTTTCCTTTGCCCTGTCTGTTTCGGTCATGTACCCAGACTCTCTCCCTGGGCAACAATGGGAGGGTACAACCTCTTTTCTCATACTGGCTTTTGTGTTGGGAGGCCGCACTATACATCCTCAGCCCAGCCAAACGGTAAGCTAGGGAGAGTTTCTGTTGATGAGAATATACCCACTCACTTACACGCCTAATGCCACATCCACAGGAAGTCTCAAGTGTCGACCAAACATCAAATAGGCAGGCGCATAACCTGTGGAACTATGGATAGTATTGTTATAAGCATGGATGAGTTCTGGCAGATTTCCTACCCACTGACTCTGTCTAACTGATTCTAGTGAGCGAAGCATGTTCAATAGGGTCTGATTGAAACGTTCTACACTACCATTCCCTGCAGGGTGGTAAGGTGTCTTGCGGCTTTTAGTTATACCATAGGTATCACAGAGTTGTTTCATTAATGCAGATTTGAAATTAGACCCACAGTCGGAGTGGAGTCGGCCTGGGCAACTGAACGGCTGTATCACATACTTCCACAAAGCCTTTACTGTAGTCTCTGCTGTTTGGTTTATATTTATTTTGGTTTACGTTATTGTATTTTGCACAACTCTGTTGCTTGTGAAGCTCGCACACAAGAATTTCACTCACATGTGCTGTACCAATGTACCTGCATATGTGATGTGACAATAAAAGTGATTTGATTTGATTTGATTTGATATTGTAGGGATAGCCCAAGTGAACCGTGTAAACAGATCAGTAACCACAAGTATGTTTTGATAAGTGTCAGTTGGCCGGCCTAAGGACAGAAAATCCATGCCTACAACCTCCAAATGGTATGAGACTGAAATAGGGTGCAGTGGAGCCCTAGGTTCTACCCTCTCTTTTTGTAGACTACAGGGGACACAACCCAGATGAAACTGACGTACCTGCGCTTCCATGTTAACCCAGTAGAACCGCTGCCGTATCCGAGTCAGCGTTCGATCTACCCCCGCATGAGCAGCAGCCTTCCGCCACACCTCATGGCACCTGGAACTAGGACACACAACTTGATAACGAGTCTCCTGGGTATATTCATCCAACACTTTACGGCACAGTATTCCGTCTTTAATAAAAAGTCTTTTTTGTTGCTGCAGGAGTCGTCGCACACCATGTGACAATGTCTGACGTTCTAACTTTGTGGGTGCGACCTGGGCTTCCAGAAGTTGCTTTACTACTTGAATATCCGGATCACGAGCTTGTGCTTCTGCCCAGTCACTCCCCTCTACCTCACAGGTCAATTCAATGGCTGCTGAAGTGACTCCACGCTCTGATCCAGCCCCCTCCAGGTGCTCTGCTGGGACAGTGGGGAATCGAGAAAGGGCATCAGCATTAATATTACTCTTACCCGAACGATACTTCATCTCGCAGTCGAAAGAGGCCAGCTGGGCAACCCAACGTTGTTCTACTGCGCCCAAGCGAGCAGTCTGTAAATGGGCCACAGGGTTATTATCAGTATACACAACGAATCGTGCACCAGTCAGATAGTCTTAAAATTTTTCGGTAACTGCCCACTTAAGGGCTAACAGCTCCAACTTGAAGGAACTATAGTTGGCGTCATTCCATTCCGTGTGGTGTAAGCTTCTGCTGGTGTACGCTATTACCCTTTCTTGGCCCTCTTGAACCTGGGCCAAAATGGCTCCCAGCCCGCAACCACTGCCGTCAGTATACACAATAAAGGGAAGAGAGTAATCTGCGTATGCTAAAACAGGTGCTTGCGTTAAAGCTGCTTTGAGTGCCTCAAATGCTGTTTGACATTCTGGGGACCACTGCACTTTGCAACGGTCTGTTTTCTTGTTCACAGAGACCCCTGTCAATATTGCATTTAAAGGGCGTGCGATTTTAGCAAAGCCGGACACAAAACGTCTGTAGTAGCCAGCCAGGCCCAAAAAGGATCTGACTTGTCTGATGGTATCAGGGACCGGCCAATCCATCACTGCAGAAATCTTATCAGGGTCTGGTCTTACACCACACTTATCCAGAAATTTCACCTCCTGTTGCAGGAACTTGCACTTTTTCGGCTGTAACTTCAACCCATGACGACACAGCCTCTGAAACACTTCATCTAAATGCTGTAAATGAGACGAAAAATCAGGTGAATAAATGATAATGTCATCCAAGTACACTAATAAAGACTCTGCAATCTGTCCACTCAAACAGTGCTGCATCAGCTGTTGAAATGTAGCGGGTGCATTGCACAGACCAAACGGCATCCGCTCGAACTCAAACAACCCGACAGGGGTAGTAAAAGCAGTCTTGTATAAAACCCCTGCGATTTGTGCATATAGACTGTTCCACGGACCCCCTCTAACCACTGCTAAGGTGGTACATTCCTCCCATCCTTTGTTTGTGTTTGCGCTGGTTCACCGTGATAGCGCTGGTGGAGCTGGGCTGTTGTACTGAATATGTGTCGTGCGTGTGCGTGAATGATAAGTAAGTGCCTTGTATTTGTTTGTTCTATGGTTGTAACTTATCATATACTTGCCTATGTACATTGTGTCATGCTTTTATAGAGTTTTCCAGCGGTTTGTGTAGCCACGAGACACTGTATATTCACGCTGATTTGACCAAAATGGTGCTACCCTTGTGAACTGAGCTGCCCAAAGTAAAGATGGAGTCTATCCCTGTGCAGCAGCCCATTTGTGTCCACCAGGGGGTGGTGTTTAGT
>NW_005187449.1:3427044-3427976 GCF_000239375.1 Pundamilia nyererei
CAAAGAGACCTGATTTGGCAGTCATCAACCCCACAGTGGTCTGTGCCACACAGTGCTGCTCAGTTTAGTATCCCTGGCACTATGCAGTACCCTGTCACGCTGCCGCCTGGCATGCCCTCTCCAGGTTATCCACCTTGGACTTTAGGCCCACCTCTCAGTCAGCCATACGTTACACCAGTGCTGCCACCTGCTGTTAGCTCACAGTATACCTATCAGCATCCTGCTCCAGCTGCACCGCCACCTGTCAGTTCACAGCATGATGTAATTCAGAGCAGCCCACAACACTCCTCATCTCTGCTTTCCTCTCAGAGACCGAACTTGATGGAGATGGCTATTTCCTCTTCTTATGGCATCCCTAAACCCAACCTAATCCGCTTCACCACAGGAAAAGAGAGTGATTTCCTGCTACTGAAGAAAGGTCTGGATGGAGTTTTGGGACCACATCCACATCTGTCTGAGGATTACAAATTCCAAGTACTGCTGGATCATCTAAAGTTTCCTCCTGCGTTTCAGCTTGCAAAGAGGTATGTGCATGACACTATGCCCTTCACTAAAGCAATGCAGGCTCTACAGCAGCGCTATGGACAACCATGCCAATTAGTCCAAGGTGAAATTAACAACATTTTGAGAGCTCCTACAGTGAAAGCTGGAGATGCACAGGGGTTTGAAGACTTTGCTCTATCAGTTAGTAGTTTGGTGGGACTACTAAACTCCATGGAAGGAGCTGCTAAGAGCGAACCAGAGTGTGGCTCCCATGTGGACCGGCTTTTGAGTAAACTCCCCTTCTCCTATCAAGACAGTTTTGCTGAATATTGTCTTGCAAAGGGCATCTTGCGGAGTGACTCAGCTAACACCTATACTCTCCCTGACTTTGCACAGTGGTTGGAGAGGAAGTCACAGGCCATACAGATATCACGAAGGGCTACAGAAAG
>NW_005187449.1:3451212-3461311 GCF_000239375.1 Pundamilia nyererei
CTAAAACTAAAAACAAACTAAAAACTACTTCCAAAAACATTCAGCTTTGATATTAATGAGTTTTTTGGGTTCATTGAGAACATGGTTGTTGTTCAATAACAAAATTATTCCTCAAAAATACAACTTGCCTAATAATTCTGCACTCCCTGTATAGAGGTGATCAGGACGGATGCTGGGACTCTATCGACTCTCATTCAGGACTGACAGCTCGCTGAAGAGAAAAGGAGCAGCCGATTGACTTATCCTGTTCAATAAAGCTGATCATAGATATTAAAATCCAGCAGGACTGAATCCTGCACAAATCCAATCTTTAATCTAATTCATGAAATGAGATCGTCTTAAAGGAAGGGTCTAATGTTTGCTCTGGTACTCTCTATTTTCTACTTTTACTGGATCAAACTTATTAATAGAGACAGTAAGGTCATGCATTCAGTCAGTAGTTGTAGCTTTATCTGTCAGTATTTGAATCTTATAAAGTTGTGAACATATTAAAACCATGTGCTGCGATAGCAGCTCTGGAAACTCAATGAGTGGGGTCCTGGTGGTTACTGGGCCGTGAATCTTATCGTTTTCAGTACGTACTGCAGACACGCGATCAGCTTGGAGGTTTGATGAATGCTTCTCTCCTGTCCTTTTGTGACACAGTTGAAAATGAGACTTTTGATGATTCTTTAAAATCAAAATGTTTAATCATCTGACTGATATCAAAATGTGTAACAGTCTTTAAGATCTTAGATTCATGTTTGTGCTTTTCTACCTGAGCACTCAGAGTGCTTCATACAGCGTGCATCATTCACACATTTATATTCGGGTCATTTGGCACACAGTTCGGAGCAGCCAGGGATCAAACCAACAACTTTACACAGTTTTTACAGCAGGTTTTTATTCTGGGGTGTTTCTCATAAACTCAGAGTTATTCTTTTAATGTATGACTTTAACCTTGGAAGTCCAAAGTTTTCCCAGCTTTGTTTCTTCCTTTAAATCTGAGCCCGGGCTGAGGTCATCTGTGACTTTGGTATTTCACGTCATGTTTATGGGAAAATCACTGATATAGAAAAAGGTTAAAAGAAAAAATATTAAAAGGTGAACGTGGAAACTTTTCCTGTAAAACTGCTCTGGGATTTCATCGGTTACACCATTGAGTAGCCCACACTCTGCTCACATGTTTCAGCCGTTAGAATCTCTGCAGGCTGAAAAACACCGGGAGAGATGCTCAGTGACACAGACGCACCTGAGCAGGTGTTAGTGCATGGAGGAGGCGCCGCTGTGACATCTGTCAAACAAAAGAAAAGAACAACAGAGTAGAACCAGCTGATAAACCTGAGCAGGCGCGGTCCTGGTGGTTAGAGTCGCTCCACCTTTGTCACGCTGGTGGGGGTCTCTGGGTTTTCATTGCTTTGTGTTTCTCTGATGTGGGGGGTCCTCTGGTCACAGTGCAGTCAGCGCTTGTTTAAAAACGTCTGCACTGTGACGTCTTTAAAAGTCTTTGTATTTCCTGTGAATAACAACGCGTCAGACTGTGGACAGCAGAGAACCAATCATAACCTCATCTGCTTCAATCGACTTCTTCCTCGTGAGTGCTTTCTGATGGACAGCGGCCCGTGTTCTGCTGATTCACTGTTTGTCAGGTTCAACTGCTCAGAGGGGAGCTGACGACTCCATGGCAAAGAGGATGATCAATGGCGGCATGCAGAGCGCATATGATAACTCATTCACTGACCGTTGGCTCATAATGAGATGCTCCTTCAGGAGGAAACGGATTAGCGCCTGTCTAGTAAGCCCAGGAGTCCGGTTACCCGCCCTCCTCTTCTGCAGCTGAACTCAGAGACCCTTCAGCAACTGTTGGACTGATGCTGGATGTTATGTGATATTTATGTTTGATCTCCGTTGGCGCTCCTCTTATTTTCTCTGCTTTTACCACCAACAGTATTCACATCATTGCTGCAGTCATTTTAAATTTACCCTTAACACACATTATTATTATTATTATTATTACCATCGTTATTATTATTATTATTATTATTATTATTATTATTATTATTATGCAGCACAGTGCTGACAGGGTCTAGACAGAGAACAGACAGAGAACTATATTTGCTTCTCTTCACTGGCTTCCTGTTAAATCCACGTTAAAAATCCTGCTCCTCACATACTTGGTAGTAATGGTGGCTTTGGGGCTCCTGCAGTGTTCAACCTAATTATTACTGAAGTCATCACTGATCTTGGCTCTGGCTCGTCCCTCCTCACAGAAACATGCAGAAGAACAACAGATGTGTAGCCTTCATTGCTAATATTACAAACCTGAATGTTTGGTCTCGGCTGGTTTATCGCAGACTTTGGTTCATGAACGTGTTTCTGTCAGAGAACATCTGCGACTGCACTGAGCAGCACATCAACAGCAGCTCAAACAGCCCAGTCATTGCCTGCTGCTGCTCCTTCAGCAAGACACTTTATTAGGTACAATTGTTCAGCAGCTCGTTAAATATGTAATCAGCCAATCACATCAGCAGCTCATTTAGGCATACAGACATGATGAAAACAAATCGCTGAAGTCCAAACATTCATGAAGAAAGGTGATTTAGGTGAGTTTGAATCTGTCACGGCTGTTGGTGTGTGTGTTTCAGAAAACACCGATCTGCTGGGATTGAGGGTGAGAGAGGGCGGGTCATCTACTAATCGCAAGGTGGGCGGTTCAATTCCTGGCTGCTCTGTCTGCATGCCAAAAATCCTTGGGCACGACACTAACTCCACGCTGCTTTGAAATTTATCCATCAGAGCATGAACATGTGTGGATGTTAGATAGAAACAGTGCTGATATGAATGGGGCCAATGACTCATGCTGTACACATTTGGAAAGAAGGTCTGAAAATGGGGAAATTATCCAGCAGTTCTCTGGGAGAAAATACCTTGTTGAGGTCAGAGGTCAGAAGAGAACCTAACCCTAAGTGCTTCCAGCTGCTAAGAACCAGGACCTCAAATAATCATTTATGGGGTGGGTGGGAGGTATCGTCCAGCATTGCCCTTATCTTGGACAACAGCCACCTCTCAGACACAATCCTAAGGGAGTCCATCTCAATCCCCATAACATTACTGTCCTTGTAATCTGTTTATTTAGTCTGTTGGCATCTGTGACCCTCAACCTGCTGCCCCAGCATGCAACAACACAGAGGATGGCACTGGCCACAACAGACTCATAGAAAATCCTGAGCATTGTCTGGCAGATGTTAACAGACCTCAGAGACTCTGACCCCTCCTGCAGAGGGTAGCGATGTTTTTGACCCCGTCCAGGTTATCGTCTATATTAATAACTAACAGTAACATGTGTCCTCACAGTGTAGACTGAATCATATCAGAGACGTGAAGCATCCTTAGAGGTCAGCTGTTTTCTATCAGCTGGCAGTGCTCAGTGAAACAGAGAGCACCCAAACATTTAGATCTCAGAGGCAGAAGGTAAACGGTGAGAAACCCACAGATGCCACCGAGGAGCCAGCCGATCAGCAGCCAGAATCTCCTCCCTCTGTTTCATTACAGCTAATCTTTATGCAGAACACACACTCAGCCCACAGACACACACACACACTCACCCCACCTTGACGCTGCGACAGACTTCATTTTCCCGCCACGCTAGGCTGCTCTGTCTGCTCTCCCGGCTCAGAGGGGGAGAGAGAGAAGGAGGAGCGAATTCACAGGAAACACACACACACACACACACACACACACACACACACACACACACACACACACACACACACACTGACAGTTGTAGTTATACAGGGAGTGCAGAATTATTAGGCAAGTTGTATTTGTGAGGAATAATGTTATTATTGAACAACAACCATGTTCTCAATGAACCCAAAAAACTCATTAATATCAAAGCTGAATGTTTCTGGAAGTAGTTTTTAGTTTGTTTTTAGTTTGAGCTATTTTAGGGGGAAATCTGTCTGTGCAGGTGACTATTACTGTGCAGAATTATTAGGCAACTTAACAAAAAACAAATATATACCCATTTCAATTATTTATTTTTACCAGTGACACCAATATAACATCTCCACATTCACAAATATAAATTTCTGACATTCAAAAACAAAACAAAAACAAATCAGCGACCAATATAGCCACCTTTCTTTGCAAGGACACTCAAAAGCCTGCCATCCATGGATTCTGTCAGTGTTTTGATCTGTTCACCATCAACATTGCTTGCAGCAGCAACCACAGCCTCCCAGACACTGTTCAGAGAGGTGTACTGTTTTCCCTCCTTGTAAACTCACATTTGATGATGGACCACAGGTTCTCAATGGGGTTCAGATCAGGTGAACAAGGAGGCCATGTCATTAGTTTTTCTTCTTTTATACCCTTTCTTGCCAGCCACGCTGTGGAGTACTTGGACGCGTGTGATGGAGCATTGTCCTGCATGAAAATCATGTTCTCCTTGAAGGATGCAGACTTCTTCCTGTACCACTGCTTGAAGAAGGTGTCTTCCAGAAACTGGCAGTAGGACTGGGAGTTGAGCTTGACTCCATCCTCAACCCGAAAAGGCCCCACAAGCTCATCTTTGATGATACCAGCCCAAACCAGTACTCCACCTCCACCTTGCTGGCGTCTGAGTCGGACTGGAGCTCTCTGCCCTTTACCAATCCAGTCACGGGCCCATCCATCTGGCCCATCAAGACTCACTCTCATTTCATCAGTCCATAAAACCTTAGAAAAACCAGTCTTGAGATATTTCTTGGCCCAGTCTTGATGTTTCAGCTTGTGTGTCTTGTTCAGTGGTGGTTGTCTTTCAGCCTTTCTTACCTTGGCCATGTCTCTGAGTATTGCACACCTTGTGCTTTTGGGCACTCCAGTGATGTTGCAGCTCTGAAATATGGCCAAACTGGTGGCAAGTGGCATCTTGGCAGCTGCACGCTTGACTTTTCTCAGTTCATGGGCAGTTATTTTGCACCTTGGTTTTCCCACACGCTTCTTGCGACCCTGTTGACTATTTTGAATGAAACGCTTGATTGTTCGATGATCACGCTTCAAAAGCTTTGCAATTTTTAGCGTTTTTAACTTTTAATATTTTTTTAACTTGTTATTGTGTTTTTAACTTGTATTGCTATGTATCACTTTTATTTATTTATCTCTTTATTTTCAAATAGCTGTACAGCACTTTGTCTAAAAGCGCTTTATAAATAAAGTTATTATTATTATTATTATTATTTAAGAGAAGTCTGCTCACTGACACTCATTAATGCAGGTATATTTTCCAGGTGACTCTAAAAGTTCCCTGTTCACTGTGTAGAGTGGCACAGAAGAGTCAGACAGGTGGACCCATGCGTCCTCGCCTGCTCTGAATCTTGATGATTGGTGATTGGTGGAGCCAAGCAAGCCGAGGGGAGACGGATGTCTTACATTTGCCAAAGCCAAACATCTGCCTCCATCCCAGCATCCTCCTGTGTCACTCCAGCCCTCTGTGTGTCCTCCTTCATCCATGAACCTCCTCTGAGCTCTTCCTCTTCTCCTGCCCGCGGCTCCATATTCATCCTCCACCCTCCCTCCTCTGCACATGCTCAGACCACCTAAGCCTCGAACATCTCCAGTTCTACCATCTCCATCACAGCAAGGCTCACCTCCATCTTTGAACTTTCCTTTTCACTGTTGCTCTCCGTCTGTCACACTTGCCTCCACCCACTCCATCCTGTGTGTCTTCTTCACCTCTCTGTGGATGGCTTTCCTTCATACTCATGTATTCTGTTTTGCTTCTGTTGAATTTCATTCCACTTCTCTCCATAGCATACCTCCACCTCTGCAGGCTCCACCTACTGTCACCACAGATCACAGCTGCTGTCCGGCCTTCCAGCACTTGGTGCAGTTAAATTACAGCTCCCTCTGGTGGCTGCAGAAATTATGACAGCGGGAAAAAATGAAATAATGTTCTGTGACATTTTGATGCATGCTCAATCATCCAGGTAAGTAAATCTCCAAAAGTTGATTCTGTTCATCTGGACGTAGCATTTTCAGTGGGAGAAACGTTTCGTCACTCATCCAAGTGACTTCTTCCAGTGACGATGCGTGACGATGCGTGACGAAACGTTTCTCCCACGCTATGTCCAGATGAACAGAATCAGAGATTGTGTGACTTTCTTTTCCTGTAACATAAGCCAATCTTTGGCCCTGAAGCTGAAGTCAGGTGTGAGGCTGATACATGTGTCGGTCATGACATGAGCAGGAAAATGTGAAGCCGCAACTCTGCTGAGGTTTCCATCAGCATGCAGAGCAGGCGTCGCCGTGCTGATAATTATTGATTGTGTCTCTTCATGCATGAGGTAATTTGGGATGCTCCTCATTTGCATGCAGACCGGGAGGATTCAGCTGCTGCGCTCAGCTCAGAAAATCTCAAACCGTCTGTGACACACTAACGCCGGCACGGCGCCTTCGTCTCCTGAATCAAGAGCTGTGTTTTTGTGATGAAGTGAATGTGTTCATGTCAGATATCAGTTGGTTTTTCATGTGGTTCTCAGCAACAAAAGGAGCTTCGGGTGTGCTAGGTGAGCCACACACACCAAGACACGGAGGGGCTTTCTCCAACTTCCTTTTGTGTCTTTGAACACATCACCTTCTTTTTAATGAGGCCAGTAACACTTTATTATACAGCCTGATAATAAGTAATTTATTAGAAACTACAATGTAGTTATGTTTACCTACAAATACTTAAGTCATACTGTAAGTACATTTATGTACCGCTTTATTTCTCCATAATTTTATGGAGAAACTGTATTTCAGCATTATAGTCTCTAGTTTTCAGGGAGCAGGGTGTGTTATGGAGGTGATTCATCTCACTTTTTATGTGCATGAAGGATGCTCTATTATTCAACTGTCCTCTCATTTTACCAAGATTAATGTGATGAGGAATGAGTTTATAATGATGGAGCGACGTCTACCTTCACTTTTCTTCCAGAAGATGTAGATTTCAGATCGATACGTCGGGGAGATCGAAGATTCTAGCTGTTCACGTTGTGTACGTGTTTTCTTTGTTTTTGTCTTTGGAAGAAGAAATGAAAGCAGAAATGCTCTCATGGGGGCGTCCTGCTGTCACAGGTTTATTCATGGAAACTCTCACAGCTTTGACCACAACACAGTGATAGAAGGTATTTCAGAGCTTTCTCTGTGCTTAATCTTAAAACAAACACAGGACGTGGTTTTATGGAAATAATGAGCAGGAGCAGTAAACTGAGCGGTTGTTGTAGAGCCGAGCTCTCAGGACACGTTCAGCAGCAGATCGACGCCTCGTCTCCAAACACAGAGACAAAATCTTCCACTGAGTACACACAACACAACACAAACAGGATGTGACGACCAGTAGCTCAATCCACTGATGTGAATCAGCTCCAGCAAAAATCTCCTCCACCCCCTGTCTGAGCTCCACACTGAGAACTATTGGTCCACTGAGCATTTATGTTTTAACTGACAGTGAATACCTGAGTGTAGAAGATCAGTAACCGTCCAAGAACTGTCACAACCGTGGATCATCCACAGATCATCCTAGAAAACACCTGCTCCAGAGTGGACTCACCTGAGGCTGCTGTCTTACCTTTTACCTCCACAGGTGAACAACACCCTGCATGTTACTTAAGTGTGAAATCTGCAGGACAGCCTGGAGGGGTCTGGATATGTCCTGAAGTATCCAAAGTACAGGTTCATGGATCCCGCCGCGGGCACTTTAATTTCCAACAGCCATCACATGACAGCGCTGCTCTGAAACAGAACAAAACATACATTATTCATGGCCCCGCCCCCAGGCACTCATTAAACACAGCTGAGCCTCATTTTTATTTCATTAAAATAATTCAAATTATTTTATTTGTATTTTATTATTAATTTAATATAATTTTATTTTTGTATTAATTTTGTGTATTTTTAGTTCAGTAATTTGTTCAAAAATATGATTTTGGTGATTATAGGTAAGTATTATGATGAATTTAGCTTTCATTGGTAGCACAGTGCAAAAGATTTTTTTTAATTATTTCTGTTTTGGATTTTCATATTTTATTGATGCATTTTTATATCGTTGCATTAATCATTTTTTTGTCACGTTTTTTCCTTCGTACCTCCCTGTAACTGCACTGATTTCCCGCCATGTTGTCTCCCTGACAGTCGACTCAGGAAGTTGAAAACATCAAACGGAGACCTGCCGGTGAACTTCGGTGAACTCCGGCGCCCCAGCAGGGGTGTCGCTCCTGTCTAATTAAAAATAGATGTAGGAGCAGGGAGCCCAGGGCTGCTGGGTGTTTGAAGTGCTGCTGCTGATGGTGAGTGTCACAGGATGATGGAAACGGTGCTTTCAGAGGCGTTCAGTAAAACGCAATGAGAGGAAACGTCTCTTGGCTCTGTGTTCTGTCAGTGCTGCAGGAACAGCTCAGTAACCTGAAGTCCTCCAAATATCCTCATGTTTCCATCACACGTTCTCATCCAAGGGACCCAAATCCTGGCCTTCTGTCCCCTGGCTTTGGTCCCGGATTCACTGATTGTGGTAAAATTGGACATCAGGAGACAAAGAGTGACTAACACCACATAAAGAGTTTAGACAGATGGAGGTGGAGAAACCCTGATATTCCCCTACGTTTAAGTGTCACAGAGGTGTTTGTCCACTAAGCTGAAGCTCTGTATTTGTTTGTATGGTAGTCATTTGGTGCTGAACAGCTGAGGAGGACAGGAAATCAGACAGGAGCAGCAGGTTTTAGAAATCTCATTCAGTCTGAACTGCTCAAGGTGTGATCTATTCAATTCAATTCAATTTTATTTATACAGCGCCAAATCACAACAACAGTTGCCTCAAGGCGCTTTATATTGTAAGGTAGACTCTACAATAATACATATAGAGAAAACCCCAAATATCATATGAGCCCCCTTCACCTGCAGAGGAGCTCACACACCTGCACCTGCTCACCTGTGATCAGCTGATCCTGGATCCAAGCATGCAAAGGCCATCCCACCTGTCTGCTGTCAGTGGTGATGTTCATAATGAAACCAGGTGCAGGAACATAAACATGAATACAACTGAGTGCAGATGCTATGATGCTGGTTTTTTGTGGCCTGATTACAACATCCTGGAAACTCCTCCAGCTGGCGTAGTCACACATGTGGAAAAGATATATATAAATCTTATAAAGTTTGTATCTGTCTTGTGTGAAACTTGTATGAAAAGCATACAAGAGTGAAAGAGGGGTGCCCTCTGGAAGCAGACCATCAATACACACACACACACACACACACACACAAAACAGACTGGAGTCAGTCCCGCACTGGAAACACCTGTAACACCTGAAAACAGAAAACAGAAACTCTGGGAGATGTCACACCCTCAGTGATGTCACTGAAGAAGAACAGGAGGAACTGACATCCTGGTGACATCACATTTTGTTGCGTTCGATTGGTTGAAATCCAGCTCAGGCTCGCTTACCCGCCACAGCCTCAGCGATCAATAAATGAGGCGTACGTCAGGTCAGCTCCATGTTTCAAACAAGTGTTATCAGCAGGTTGTTGATCAGGTTTATCTGTGATTAATAATCCAACGTTTGGACTTCAGAGCAGCTAAAAGATCCAGAGATTTGCTATGACCTTCTGTGACTGTGTGCCAACACTAGTTTGGTGTTTATGGAACAATAAACCTTTTCATTGATTTAAAAAAGAAAAAAAAATGCTGCTACCAAGGAAAACACACCCACACCGCCAAGGTTTGCTCACCTGTGGCCAACGCTGGGTTCAAACCACCAAATCAAGCATGTCTGCTGCGCAAACGAGTTGACAGGTCAGCGGCACAAATCCCAGAGGTCAGAGCACACCGTCCTCAGCTGTCTGTAACCACCAATAAGAAGCCTCATTACAGTCTCTGACCTCACTCAGAGAGGTCACTGACACCTTTAGTCAGAGCAGCTTGGGTCAGAGGTCAAAGCCCGAGGGTCACAAGATAGTCTGGACTCTAACAAGGCTGAGCTCCACCTCACAAACCAAGGACAGGAAGTGATGTGTGTATTCCTGAGAGTGTGTATATCAGTGTGTGTGTTTCTGTGTTGTGATATTACCTGTCTGTGCGGTGGTTTTAAGGTAGCCTCTGGGGGGG
>NW_005187449.1:3461349-3463179 GCF_000239375.1 Pundamilia nyererei
GGGGGGGGCACTAACATCACCTTGTCCTTCCTCATCTACTTCCTGAGATTCCTGAGATTTTCAGTGATTCATCAGGTGACATCACGCCTAACCTGATGACTCAGACAGATCTGTGGGGACTGAGGCAGGTGAGTCAGTCAGCTGTCTGTCACGCTTCGATGAAGAGACGCTGACTCACTGCACGCCCTCGGAGCGTTACCTGCTCACCCGGAGCCTCGACACTCAGATGCTCACCTGTGCAAACACTCGCTCAGTATTTCAGACTTTACCTGAAATACTGAGCGAGTGTTTACATTTCTGTGTCAGTGCTGCTGCTGAGCTGCAGAGACATGAACATACATGTAAAGGATTCTGAATGGCTGGCAGGTCAGCGTGTGAAATTATTCATGTGCAGACCAACAGAGTCATGAAAGTTTTATTTTAATGATAATAAGAAAAAAATGTAAAAACAGATTAGAATCGCCCAGCTGTAAATTTATCCACCGCCCTGCAGTTTCATTCCCAACAGAGGTTTCTGCACATGGAGACAAGTAAGAGAACTGTGAGCGACTGAAGGCCCTTTAGACTAAAAGCCTCAGCCTCTGATCTGCTGCTCTCCATGTTTGTGTGGCTCTTCAGCTCAGAGGAGTTTTGATTTTATCAAATGAGCTGAGCTGGACAAGACTCCAGAGCTTCGAAACATTAATGTAATCAGATAACTTTCAGAGATAGACAAGCCTGAGATCAGACATAAAACCAGAGTGATGTTCCAGAAAAAGTAATCACCCGGCTAATCATTAATAATGATCTGAAAATGTTCATTCGGCTGTTTTCTGCTGCTAATGGAGCCGTTCGTGAGATTTGAAAAAGGTGTGTGTTTTCAGACTTGTTCCTGTCAGCCTCAAACATCTCACCTGTCTCTGCACCAAACAGCAGCTTTCTCTTTGTTCCTGATGTTTGGATGGAGATGTTTAGGTGAAAATATGAGAAGGACACCAGAGAGAAAAATGTGGCCATGAAGCCGTGGCAGCACTCGGAGGATGGGTAGATCGTCACGTCCGTGTTTAATGATGTAGGTTTTCTCTGCGACTCCGCTGAGGAGGCAATGCATCAAAGCGACAGGCCAATCAGCATCCGGCCGCTCTTCATCAGCACAATTAACTGTAATTAATCTGTTTACTGTGTGAGGTGTGAGGCATGCTGGGCGGCCTCGCTTATCTTCCTTATGTAACTGCAGGAAAACGAGGATCCGCTGTTCTGCTGCTCACTCAGCCCTGAACTCTGATTGGTCTTTGTTTTCATAAAAAAAGGAAGCTGCTGAGAGCAGACAGATCCTCAATAAACAGAAAGACAAGCATGCAAATAACTGCAGCAAGATCAGTAACTCACAGCTGCATCACAGGTCTGAAGATGAAACTCATTTAGATAAATAAATAAACTCCCTCAAATAAACTCTCATCAAACCTTCAAATCCATCAAACTATGACCTGCTGGCCTTTCTGAGCTCCTGTCTAAGGCCTACAAACTCTATAGCAGGTGAGCAGCATCTGAAAGACCCAACACAGGAGCTGAGAGACAATCTGGATCTTCAGCTAATCATCTGCTGTTCGCAAAAGCCTCACAGACATGTCTGAAGGACAGCTAACAGGAAGACGTTCATAATGAAGGGAAACAAGGCAAAGGCAAAGGCAAAGGCGAATTTATTTGTATAGCACAATTCAACAACAAGGTGATTCAAAGTGCTTTACAGAGACATTAGAAACAAAAACAAATAAAAAGCATGATTTAAAATTGATTAAAACAAGCAAACAAACTAACTAACTAAACACACACATTTCACACCTGTTCGCG
>NW_005187449.1:3472384-3475727 GCF_000239375.1 Pundamilia nyererei
AGAGTGTGTCCTCTATTATGTGTGGCCTCTGTTACATGCTGAGTCAGCCTTTGATCTTTGATGAATTACAGAGTCCACCATATAGAAACATCTGGAAACATCTTATTATCTGCTTTCATTTTCAGCTCAACCATGATCCAAACACACTGCTGTGCATTAAAACCTGGATAGAAACACACAGGGGAACTCTATCAGAGCTGGACTTCAGCATGACTGAAGCAGTGTGAGATCATCCTGACAGAGAACAAAAGGCAGAAACATCCAAAGAAGAACCCCGAGAACTCTTCTTGAAGGTCCTCACAGAGCTGTAGGAGGAAGCTGCTCACAGCACAGATTCACTTTCATTTTCCTCTTTTAACTTCTTGAGCTGCTGATTATTCTGAGTATGACTGGATAAAAGCCTGACTCTAGAAAAGTCCTTAAGTTTTAATCCGTATGTGAGACATCGTCTCAACATGAGGGCCATGGGCCATGACGCAAACGCCACCACGTCACAACCATCTGCCTCTTTTTAAAACTTTAAGCAGACTTGTTCTAAAATTAACACTTAAATGTTTTCGTGACACAGGATTGAATCAGAGTAGAAATAGGACAGAGGATCATGAGGAAGCAGAGATCGTGGGCAATCGTGGCTCAAAGAGTTGGCAGTTCGTCTTGTAACCGGAAGGTTGCTGGTTCGAGCCCCGACTCGGACAGTCGTTGTGTCCTTGGGCAAGACACTTCACCTACCGCCTACTGGTGATGGCTGGAGGGGCCGATGGCGTGATATGGCAGCCTCGCTTCTGTCAGTCTGCCCCAGGGCAGCTGTGGCTACAACTGTAGCTTGCCTCCACCAGTGTATGAATGAATAGTGGAATTGTAAAGTGCTTTGAGGGTTTACAAAAAAGCGCTATATAAATGCAATCTATTATTATTATTAAACAGAGTTTTGGGGTTTTATGGCCTTGTTTTGTTCTTTTCTCATGTTTTTGTCTCTTTTTGTTTTTCTTTTTCATCTTCTCATCTTTTTCACTCATGAAACCTGGAGCTGTTCAGCTCAGCTGCTCCACGCTGACAGAGCACCTCTCAATCGTCAGTGTTCACTTTTTATCTTCCAACGTTAAAAACTGTCATGGTCTTGAGCCAGTGGACTCAATTGTTTTGGTTTTGATTATTATCTTATGTTTCAGGTTAATTCTTGTTAGGATTTCCTTGTCATTAGGTTTGGTTTCTGTTTTGTATTTTGAGCTCCTTTTGTTCGGTGTCTAGGTGCCTGCCCTGGTCCCACATCTCTGTGTCCCCACGCTGTTGCCATGTCTTATGTCTTGTGTTAAGCTCGTGTCTGTGCATACCTGTTGTATTTCCTGTTCTACTTTGATAGTCCCTGTCCCATGTGTAGTGTGCCTGGTTTTGCTTCCCCTTGTCTCGACAGCTCTGATTTTTCCCAGCTGTGTTTCCCTCCTGTCTCCCATTCCCTGATTGCTCCTGTGTGTATGTAAGCCCTGTGTTTTTTACTGCTTGTTACTGGTGCATCTGTGTTACCTCCACGCGTCATCCTGTGTTCCACCCTTTATGTTTTCCTTTGAGTTATGGTTTCAGATTTGGTGGTTAGATTGTCCCAGTTTAGGTTTGTTCTTAGTTCCTATCTGTCCCATCTCTGCTCTGTCTGTATTATCACCTCATGTAAATTAAGCTCACTCATTGCATCGTCAGTGCCTGCGATTGGGTCCTTATCCCTTCAACCCCACACGACTGCCGCCGCAGCTGTGACAAAACAACACTTAAGCCGTGCCGTGCAGATGTGGATCGTCCCCGATGTAATGATGGAGTCAGAAACCAGGCTTAGACAGTTAAGTCATGTCAAATTTTAGACCCATCTCTAAACTTGCCTTTCTTAGTAAGATTCTGGAAAGAATTGTTTATACTCAGTGGATGGACTATTTGAATGACTCTCAATTGTCGGAAATCTTTCAGTCCGGCTTTAAGCCATTTCACAGTACGGAGACAGCCCTCGTAAAAGTTATGAATGACATTCTGATAACGACAGACCGTGGTAAATATGCAGTGCTGGTCTTGTTGGACATGACTCCTCTGCTTTGGAGTGTACCACAGGGATCTATTCTTGGGCCATTATTGCTTTTACTGTACGTTTTGCCTCTTGGTGCGATATTCCGAAAACATAAAGTTTCATTCCATCTATATACAGATGACTGCCAGCTTTATTTACCTTTTAGTCATTCTGATAGTCTCCCAAGTCAATCTCTGCTTGACTGCCTTAGTGATATTAAAGCATGGCTTGCAAAAAACTTTTTAAATTTTAATTATCATAAGACGGAAGCGATCTTATTTGGCCCAAATGGTTTTTCTGAGGCTCCAGATGCTGATCTTGCCACTTTGACTTCCCATTTAAAGAGTTCGATCACAAATCTCAGAGTAAAAATTGATTCTGCACTTACCTTTGATGGTCACGTAAACAGGGTGGTGAAATCAGCATTCTATCACCTCAGACGTTTATCGAAGGTTAAGCCCTTTCTTTCCAAGCGTGACTTGGAAAGTGTTATTAACGTCTTTATTACTTCACGTTTCGATTATTGCAATTCTCTTTTAATAGGAGTTGGGCAAGGCACTTTGTCACGCTTGCAACTAGTACAAATTGCCGCGGCACGATTTTTAACTGACAGAAGGAAATTCGACCACATCACTCCGGTTTTGGCCTCTCTACATTGGCTTCCAATTGAATTTAGGATCCGTTTTAAAGTTCTTTTATTGTTTTTTAAATCTCTAAACGGTCTGGCACCTGTTTATTTGTCTGATTTGTTGAAGCCCCATGTCCCCATTTGTTCGCTTCGGTCAGCTGACCAACTGTTGCTTTCAGGACCAAAGTCACGGCTAAAACTTAGAGGAGACCGAGCGTTCTCTGTTGTGGCTCCAATGCTTTGGAATAACCTTCCTCTCCATATTAGACAAGCTACATCAGTGCCAGTTTTTAAGTCCGGATTAAAAACCTATGTTTATTCCCTGGCTTTTAACTCTGTGGGTGACTGGCTTTTTTTTAAAATTAATTTTATTGCTATGTGTGGTTTTTGCTATTTTATTACTATATTTATATTTGTATTGTACAGCACTTTGGTCTACCAAGTGTGTTTTTAAAGTGCTATATAAATAAATGATTATCCAAGCTCATCTTCAAAAAAGTACTTCCAGTGGGGGGGTTGGGTCCCCCTGTGTTTAGACACTATTACTGGTCTGCAAACTCAAGAGCTCTATTACACTGGCAGTGGGGTCGGCCTATCGACCACCGTTATGATAATCTCCCGCTCTGGCTTCAGGTAGAGTCAGCAATAGTATTTGAAACCTCATTACC
>NW_005187449.1:3477642-3479614 GCF_000239375.1 Pundamilia nyererei
AGTGCGGCTGAAGAGGAGTGCGTGTGTGCGGAGGAGCTGTGGCGGTGATTGTGTGGAAGAGGAAGCGTGTGTGTGGATTCCCCCCTTCTCTCCCTGGAGCCCTGGACCCCCCTCCCAACTCACTGTACATATATATAGCACTTAGGTGATCCCTGTTGTAACTAAATTTCCTTTTGTTCTCTAAGAAAGGAACTGTCTGCACGTGAGTCCGTCCAGTAGCCATGACAGGTATGCTTGCTGCAAAGAAACTCATTCTTTTGCAGTGGCGGTCCCCTTCGGCCCCGTGTTTTAAGAGGTGGCTTAATGAGATGGTGACTGTTGCCAGGGTGAAACAGATAAGATTTGACAGGAAAGGAAAAATGGCACGTTTTTGCATGATTTGGCAGCCATTTGTAAAATTCCTAGAAATTAATCATTCTTAATCTTATACCTCCCCCTCCGTGTGCACCTTCCCATTTTATTTATTTATTTATTCATTATTGGGGGGGTTTTTTCTATTTTTTTTTTTTACCTCCTCAGATATTTTACTTTCCATTTATTCATTTTTTTGTCTTCATGCTTACAAGTCCACATATGCTAACTGTAGTAATTGTTTACAGTTGAATCTGTATAAGGATGTTGTGTTCAATTGTAAAAGCAAAAATAAAATACTAAAAATAAATGATGATGATGATCATCATCAGTAATTCAGCAGCTTCAGAGGTGGGGCAGGTGGAGCTGGTGTTAGACCAGACCACCACAAGTTTGTTCATAACCAGGAAAGAGTCTTTACGAGCTGAAGTCTGAACGCAGGACAGAAGCTGTGGGTGTTCATCACATGAAGACTCAACAGTTCAGCCACATAAAAACAAAGTGCTAACGGGGGTTTCACACCACATCCAGAAACACAATCCGAGTGCTACCTCCCACCCTGAGATCACACCCACCTCAGGCTTCATCAGCTTCTGGTTCACCGAGTTTAACCCTAACCCTAACTCAGTGACTAGTTTATCTCTGCAGGGTTAGGGCTGAAGCACATGGAGTTGAGGAGAGAGCTGGTGTTTTTTAGATATTTGCAGGCTTATACGCCCTGAGGAGAAACTCTGAACTGCCAGCTTGTTCAGAGCTCATTAAAAACAGGATTTGATTTATTTTCTGAAAGTCAATCTTTGGATCGGTGACATGGATCGCTGCTTCAACACGCTGGAGGAGATCCATAACAGGAATGAGGGAACATAACAGATCTAACATTAGCTGCCATGCTGAAAACCTCCAGACCGTTTTAGGCTTTTATTTCCCTTTTAGGTTTTTGGTGTTTGTCTGACATTCGGTGCTCTTTTGGCCCTTAGCTGTGGTTTTAAATCAGTCAGCAGCGTTTGGAGTCTTTGTTGGCTTTGACTCAAACTGAGTCATTGATCACCCTGAGATTCCACCCTAAGATTCCACCCTGAAATTCTCCAGAGTGAACATTAAAGAGGAGAAGGCGGTGCTTCAGATGAGGCGCGAAGGCTGATTTATGGAAATGGAAATCCCTCAGCCTGTGTTGGAGCGTGTCAGAAAATGGACGCTGATGCAATTACAGTGATGCGGAGCAGCACTGCGGCACACGCTCAGCACTATCTGCTTGATTACATCAGACAGCTCAGGTTTCCACACACGGCTTTAGATTGATTTCCTTTCTTGCACTAAAAAAAACATTAGTTTCACTTCATTTCTATGAAAAACAACCACAGAAGCCCGATCCATCACGTCACACCAGCAGAGCCTGATCCCAGCAAGATAGCAACGTGGAGCCCAAAATACGATAAAGAGCATTCGTCCCTCAGTCCACTCAGAATCTCAAATTACAAAATGAAATATTTGTTATTTCTTACTCTTTATCGTGATCAACCTATCTCTAATGATCGGCTATGTACCACAGGCCTTCAAGCTAGCTGTAGTTAAACCTTTACTCAAAAAGCCATCTCTAGACCCAGCAGTCTTAGCTAATTAT
>NW_005187449.1:3482029-3483212 GCF_000239375.1 Pundamilia nyererei
GAGATGAGGGCTCATAAATACACAGAGGGGCACACAGGGGGTAAGAGTCACGAAGGGAAAACACTTAGGGAACAACACAACAGGGCAACTCAGGAAACATGGTCTAAGGAACGAAATGCAAAAATACAAGGAACTAAGAATACTGGGCCCACATGGCCCAGGACCATGACACAAGCTAGCTAGGATTAGCTGATAACGTAGCGCTCCACAATCCTGGAAACGTAAAGCGGACCCACCACAGAGGGATAATCCTGGTGACACCACAAAGCCATTATTGTTCAGTATATGGATCAGAGATATTAAATATGACGCGGCGCTGTGCTGATGTAGTTTCAGCATCTTGGGGCTGTTTCACAGATCTAACAGTGATCCAGCACCCACTCAGTCTTTATCCTACAGAGTTCCCCAGTAAGTCACCATGGTGGTTATTTCAGAGCTCAGAATTAACAATACAAACCTTTCACATGTGCCTTACTTCACTGACTGCAGGGTGGAGGTGATCAGAATCAGAATACTTTATTGATCCCTGGGGGAAATTATTTTTTGTTACAGTGCTCCATTATAAACCAACATAAACCAACATTAAGACAAGACAGACAATACGCTAACTAAGAATAGTACAATATATACATATATATATACATAAGTCATCATAAGTGATGGAGATGAGTGCAGCAGGTAGTAAAGTGTTGCCTTTATTCTCCCTGCATTAATCAGCCGCAGTGAAGACGACTCCTGCAGTAAATCTATGTGATGCATCGCCTGCTGGAAATTCAAATAGCCACATTATCATCAGCTGATAACGCTGCCGCCTTCAGCTGCCCTCCGCCCGCCTCCATCCGTTTCCTGCACGCTTCATAAATAATCATTACCACCATGATAAAACCAATATTTTTTATATTTATGGGGGAGGCGTGTCATGCTTTATACCTGCTGGGAGGAATGGATGGAGGCGAGACAGGCATGCTTCTTTAATAAGTATGCCTAGACGGCGTGTCTCCTGCCACCCTCAGACACTGTGCAAACGAGCTGGCCCCAGTGTTTTCTGGCATTTTCAACTCCTCACTGCAGGCATGTCATGTGCCTGCCTGCCTGCTTCAAGTCCTCCACCATAATCCCTGTCCCCAAGAAACCTAGGATCACTGGACTAAATGACTACAGACCCGTGGCTCTGACATCTGTG
>NW_005187449.1:3484479-3496508 GCF_000239375.1 Pundamilia nyererei
CTCATGCACATATCTTTCTACGTAGCACTTTTAATTCTTATCCCTACTTTTATTTTTTCATGTCTATTTAATTGCTATTTATGACACTATTTAAGTGCTATTTATGACACTATGTTTGCACTGAAGCACCGCAGCAATTTCCTAATGTTGTAAACCTGCTCAACATTTGGCATTAAACCCCTTTCTGATTCTGATTCTGATTCTTTATGGTGTGTAAATATTGCATTATTAATATTATAAATAAGTAAGGCGGTTGTTTTACTTCTGGTAAGTACTCAAGTACATTTCCTCATTATACTCACACATTCCTCATTTTCTTTTGCCTCCACTGTAGAGTGGAAAATGTGTACAGTGAGGTGTTAAAGTGGATTCAGCAGGTAGGAGGAAGGGGTGACTTGTAATGTCTCAGTGTGGGGAAAATAATCATAACTCATAATAATTTCTATTTAGAACTTTAGTAGATTTTCTTAGTGTACAGGCTGTGATCAGCTGACCTGCTGCTCTTTGTGGATGTACACACCTGAATTCAACCAAATGTGAGCAGATGTTCCCTGAGTTGTCCTGGCTGATTTCATTCTCTACACTGACAGTACACTGTTTATGCTGTCTTTATATTAGACACTATGCAACCAAGGCATATGAATCTCTGCTACACTTGATGTAAGCTAACCGTGACCATGAAATCACAGCCACTGTGCACCAGTCACACACTGTTCTTTACTGTAAATCCACCACAGTGCAGCAAACTAACCTGTTTATCCTGCAATAACCTGCAGAGGATTTTCGTGCAGCCCTTAAATAACACAGCTAGTCTGCCTCAGTTTGTTTAGCAGCAGGTTTTGCAATATGAAAAAACAATGTCACATGTACAGATGTAAAAACATGAGGACTTACATGTGTGCTGTAAATGAGCAGTCCTTCCCTTTAAATCTAAGCGCTCTTCTTCCTCTCCTGTTCTGTCTTTCTTATCTTTCTCTGAGTGAAATTAGCTCTCCTTCTTTTCTCTCCCTGTGAAATACAGCAGCTAGACCTTTAGCTGCAAAACACTGTGAGACAAACTGCAAACAAACAGTTTGTGTATTTGTTAATGTCTGTTGAGCTGAATGAAATGGTGCATTTCAAATTCCCTAACACTTAAAAAACGTTGCTCCCTTTATGCCCACTCCTCTTCTGTAGGGCTAGCTAGATGCTACGTTCCATGAATACAACATGTGGACACCTGCAGTTGTTCCAGCCAGTTGAACTCCAGACTATCACTAATGATGCAGCTGAAACCAAAGTAATGAGCCTGTTTTGAAATGTAGGGAGTGAAACTAAAAAGTACTCAAAAAATAAATGCTCAAGTAAAGTACAAAGAGCTGAAAATTGTACTGAAATACAGTAACAAACTTTTTGTACTTTCTATCTGTACTGTCAACAGTTCAGTAACAGTTCAGTATCAGTGTTATAGTTTTCAGTACAAGGGTCTAAATGCTATTTTTCCATCATAAACTGTAGATCTTCATCACTGAGAGCACACTGGTGCCGATCTGTGGACCCCAGAGCGAGATGAGCACATTTAACCTTTTAAATTTGGAGCTGATATCCATGGTTACATCTCACTGGACTGAGTTCATATTTATTATAATATTAAGTGTAAATATATAATATAATATAATATAATATAATATAATATAATAATATTTATCATTCTCCTTTTCTGTTTCTGACTCATTTTTTAACCCTTTAAATCTTGTGTGAGGAGCAGAGTGTGTGTGACCTGCACCTCATGCACAGGAGGAGAAGTGCTCGGAGTTTCTGGGGGTTTGTCTTCTGGACATGTTCAAACAAGTTTCATTCATTCATCACTGACTAAAACCCACAGAGGAAGGAAACTTTGCATCAGACCTGGCAGTCTGTTGGCTCAGATCCTGGTTCAGCTGCAGGATCTGCAGAGTCAGAGCAGATTACATCATCTTCAGATATCAACTAGCTGCTAACACCCAGATCTGTGGAACAAATGCAGGTAAACACACCTTTCACCTTCTCTCACTTGTTCTGAGAGACACCGGTTCAGTCCTCAGGCTTTAGAGTTTAGACTTGTGAAGCTAAACTCTAAAGTATGAAATCTGGAGCCCCATCAGTTTACCGTGAGGGCCACGAACACCTCTGCAAGCTAGATGTGCAAAATTTGTAAAAATGTCTTATTCCACATCAACGATTTTTTTTTCATATCATGCTTGATTGTTCTGATTTTTTGAGTGTGAATAAACATTCAGTGATACTGAAACAGAAAATGAATCCTATTGGAACTCAGACAGTGACCCTGTGCTTCTTGCAGTCGTCTTCAGGAGACACTGTGTGTATTTCAGCCGGCATCACGCCTCTAACAAGACCATGGGAGCCACACCAGAGCTTTACTGTTGGTGGTGGGGTTTCTTCAGAGTTTCAGGTTTGTCACTGAGTTTGGATCAAGGAGTCTAAACTCCTCAGACGTTACTCAGCCAACAGCAGCAGGTTGGCAGAATGAAAGCTGATGTTGCTGACGAGAAGATCTCAGTGAAGACCAGGATACATTTAAACAACAAGCCATCCAAGTCATCTAGCGGTAGATGAATCATCTCAGACTTTCTCTGGGCTGAAGCTTGGATCATTTTCATGATCTTCTTCCTGTCACATGACAGTGTTTGTCTCTTCCCATCGATGACCCTCAACAAGACTCTGACTCTGACCTGTTTTGTTTAGCTCAAGCAGAGTTGGTGTGAAACCAGCTCACAAACCTGTTCCTCCTCTGCTAAACCTCCTAAAGCCTCTTTTTTCCCACACCCAGACATCAAGCTTCGAGAGAACAGCCACACTCATTGCTTTACTGGACCTGAAGAGTCTGGATCTCAATTTGATTTCAAGATCTGAGGGTGAAATGGTTCCCAGCCCTCAAACTAAAGAGCTGAATGTCAGAGGTTTTTCAGCTCACTGCTGACTTTCCGAGTTCAGATTTAAGCAGCTGACATAATGAAAGCCTGTAGAAATGTGTGAATTAAACCAGAATGAAAACAGCGTGACGCGCCCTTCGCTGTAATCCCCCGTCTTTAATAAGCTGCTAAGCTTGGCCTGTTTCTTACACACTGATTGTATTCACATTTTCCCAAATCTGCAGGGATCTGATCTAACATCCTCAGACTTATTTCCATTTCCAAACACACACACGAAAATACACATCATTACTACCAGCGCTGGATGCTGCACAGCCATCACCGTGCACGCACAACAAAGACAAGAGAATAGAGAACAAGTGAGCAGACAGAACTGCAGAGTGATTGTGTGGGAGAAAATACTCAGGAGTCTCCATCCTCGGAGAAAACAGTGAGGAGGAGAATCTAAATATTCATCGCTTTCTTGTTAGATTTAATGTGTCATTTGAATCCCAGCAGGAGGACGAGGTAAAGACGCCACTGCTGTTTACTCGCCTTCATTACAGTGCAGAAGAAGAGATTAAAAATCTGCAGCCTGCGGGCCAACTGTCGCCCCCAGGGTGACTCATCAACCTATCAGCTGAGAGAATTAGACTATGACATCATCCTGCTCCAGTCCTGCTGGTTTGAACTGGGAAATCAGGGATCTGCTGAAGGTGTTTAACTCAAGCAGAAGAGCCGTTTATCCACCAGGAACAGAAACAGCTTGTAATGTACTGATGCTTTATTAGTGGATCCACAGCTTAGTGCTGTACACATTCACATGTGATCAAGTGAATGATCCTAGTTTTATCCCAAGAGGAAGAGGAGGAAGCTCATGATGTCTTAAAAAACTGGAGCTGCCTGCTGTGGCCATTCTAAACTTTGATTAGAAAACAGGCAAAAGCTTGTTTATAATTAAAGTGCAGGTAAAACTGTTTCCATATCTAGCAGCAGGACCTGCAGTTCCACTAATGTCCAGCAGAGGCAGCAGTCAATCAGTCAACAATAAACACTAACAGCCTGATACAACAACTATTTTGGTTGTTGTTTTGGTTCTAGATAATTTTTCCCTTTATAACAACTATACTCAGCTTTTGTTACAGAGTAAAGAGGAAGTAACAGAGAGGAATGAGCAGAAGAAGAGTGTCACTATATGCAGATGACACAGTTTTATATACTGAAGATGAGTGAGACCAATGGTTTATCTTGGTTTCATATCAGAAGTCAGAGACACCTATAACACCTGTACAGGGGAGGAGGTTTTTATAACTCAACTGGTTAAACTGTATTAAGGCTTAATGTTTGTAATATTAAGGGCGTGGCTTGTTTGACTGACAGGTGGATGGTGAAACAGATGGCTGTAGCTGCTAGCTGTCTGCTAGCTTCACCTTAGTTAACCGGAGTCCCTGAACTGGATATCTGGACTGTGTTTGTGCCATTGGTGCCTTTTGGAGCATTTTAATGACATCATGTGACCAATAAGATGGCTGCTGTGAGGTTAGTGTACAAACAGTCCCAGATACCTGTAACTGGAAACTGTTCCTACCATGTGTACAAATTCCTTTGTGTCACTCTTAGACTTGACTGACAGCCATAGTTCTACTTTTAGGGGCCAAATATCAGGGTTTTTTTTTTTTTTAATAAAATGAGACTAGAAATACTCATGGAAACAATGGATAATAAGATGAGGTAGATATTTGTCAGTCAGACAGATGAACTGTAGTTCAGTGGGTGAGAACATGTGATGTGACAGATCTCCTGTATGTGTCCCCTGTAGAGAAGGAGCTGATCCACTAAGTGGCGCGGTGGGTAGTCACGATGATCCATGATCTGTAACAGTTTGTTTATTGACCTCCTCTCGACCACAGCCAATCACAGAGCCAGCGTTCCTGTCCTGTGTCTGATGTCATCACCAGACCCCAGCAGTACTTTGGACTCACCACAGTTGACCGATAGGAAATCATTTTTATGCACACGTCAGCTTTGGTAGGAAACAGAGCCTCTGGGTTGGTCTTCCTGCTCATTCTGGATATGGACATCCTTGTGTCCCAGGATGCGCCATCCTCTACCTGCTGATGTCAGTCACCATCTCCTAGGAGCAGGTGATTCCTCCACGACCACAAACTCATTTGCTGGCTGTTCCAGCCCGGCACTAAGACATCCACCCACTGTAGAACAATCAATGTGCTTCTATTTTATTTTATTTGTGTGTGAAAATATTATTTTTCAGAGGGTTTTAAAGTTGTGTGTGTGTGTGTGTGTGTGTGTGTGTGTGTGTGTGTGTGTGTGTGTGTGTGTGTGTGTGTGTGTGTACGTCTACATGTATGTGTGTGACCTCTTTCTCATGTTAATGTCTCTGGAGTGTGCAGCTGCCTCCTCTGTGAGTCTGTTTGCCTACAGCTGTAATCAGGTTGAAGAGTCTGGGGGCCTCTGGGGGCACCTCAGTCTGAGCCTGCTGCAAAAAACAGGAGACGGAGGCCCAGAATAACATTTAACGTGTTGAAACGTCTTTCTTCTTGCTTTGAAGCATGTTTGAATTGGGAGTTTTAAAGACTTTAAAGTCTTGCTCAAATTCTCTTCCTTGTGTGTTTCCATCTCAGTTAAATGTAGTTACATGTGAAACTTTCAAAATCCTCCAGGGCTACAAACACATTTAAGCTCTGCTAGAAACTCCGACCTGATTGGTTTTACTCTCAGATCACGTGACCAGCATCAGTGTGATGATTGCTGCAGGAAAAGTCACAAAGTGTGTTCTGGGTAAACTTCTGTACTTATATCAGCCTGTGGGACAGGTGAGAGCAGGTGAAAGGGCTTCTGAACGTGACTCCCTCTGAGTCACATCCAGAAGCCAATTTTATATCATATTCAACTGTAAACTTTCAGATTCGATTACTCTGAGAATTAAAACCATGATGAAGATGAGTGAGTGAGCATTAGAGCCATCTATCTTCTTTATTACCAGTGAACACCATCTCTGCTAAAGCTGTCCACTATCTGTCAGCCAGTCAGGCTCTAAGATAACCACCAGGGTAGGGCTTCCATCTTCAGTATGAGAATAAAGTATGTACATGTTAAATGGGACCAAAGATTTGAATAATGATGTAAACATATGTAAAAGTAACAACAGTCAGCTGTACTCTTCACCCACAGATCAAAGCTGCCAACATGTTGGTTTTGGCGCCTGGCGTGACCCAGAGGAGTGCTAAATCATTCGTGAGGAATCTTTTGACCAGGATATGTCCTTCAATTAGGGCTGCCACAAACGATTATTTTGATAGTCAACTACTCACCGATTATTTTTGCGATTAGTTGACTAATCAGATCATCATCCATTGGATGTAAAAGGATAGCGTATTGGCCCAGCATGCATCTGCTTTTATATCATTAGCTTACAGCTTGAAGTGTTTAAGGCATGTGCTAACCAAAAATAAAGACAAGATGATAGTTTATTAAACTTTTAATGAAATTTGCAGATTGTCTCGGTGGAGTTTAATAAACTCAGCCGTCTGCTCTTTGGTGTTTAAAATATAACAAGACAATAATCAGTTTTCTGCTTGCCGTTTATTCAGCTGTAGGAAACCTTAACTTTAATCTCAGCCAAACCGATTTACTCAGGAACAAATAAAACACTGAAAAAAGCCAAACAATAACATTTTTAAGTCATCTAAGTGACTTAAATATCATGTTTAACCTGAGTAGCGAAAGACCGCTCAGGATCTGAAAACAATGTGCCGGGGAGTTCCCTGTTCTTGCCAGCTCTGGTGAGCCTTGAACCCCAGGAATCTTATGAAGCTTCAAACGATGCATCGACTATTAAATTAGTCATCGACAATTTTGATAGTTAGCGTAATCGTGACTAGTCAACTGATTGTGGCAGCCCTACCTTCAATGTACATATTAAACAAATATGTAGGACTGCTTTCTTCCATTTGAGCAACATCTCTAAAATTAGAAATATCCTGTCTCGGAGTGACGCCCCTTCATTTTTTTTAAAAGCAGGAAATTTGCAGCATCATTCAGCCCAACACAGCCATGCAGAGAACACAACAACATCTAACATAGGACAGGATAAAGTGGATTAAAACAATGGAAGGGTGAAAATAATATCACATGCACTAACATGAGATCAATATCTGCTGGTCTCAGGCCCACTCTGCATGATGCAGTACATAACTGTGAGTTTAATCCACAGGGAAAAACTTGAGACACCTGTAGTCTTTCCAATCTGTCAGGTGATCAAACAGGCTGTTGTTAAGGTGACAGGGTCAGCGGTCATGGTACACATCACTGGCCAGTAGGCTTAGTCTTTACTACCTGTTGTAGGGCCCTTTGCCATGGTTAATGCACCTGTTACCAAGATGTATTTGTGCTAGCTCGCCATCCACCTGTGACCAGGTGTCCTTCCTTAATAATACTTGTTAACAATATCTTTACCTTTATCTGGTGACAGGTGATAAACTCATAAGCAACTCAAACGTAACTAACTAAATAACTAACTAGTTTTTAATTACTAATAACCAGCAGTTGATACCTCAGATTCCTTATCAGTGGTCAGAGCTGAAGAGCTTCTCTGATCAGCTCCAGCAGCTCCATGAGGTCCTGCACAGGTATCACCTGACACTGTTCATGTTAGCGGTTAGCTAATGACTTAACCCCATTAGCTGTTCTGGAGGTTGAAGTGCTTGTACTCACTGTAAAACCATCGTCTGTGGTCCCAGTGTCTTGTCCAGACATTATCTCCAGGATTCAATTCAATTCAATTCACTTTTATTTATATAGCGCCAAATCACAACATAAAGTCGTCTCAAGGCGCTTCAGGATACAAACAAAAAAGCTCATGAACTTTATCAAACAGTTGTTGTGTTGAAGGATGAGCCGCAGTATTCCTCATCGTCACCCTACGAAATCCCCTCATGCTTATAAATAACTGTATGAACGAGTAATCAGAGCAGCCCAGGAGGTTATTATTCCACAATTACTCGGTTCACTTTTACTGGTCTGAGGTGTAATAATGATGTTGCTGAGGAGGTGGAGTAAAACAAAGATCAGGAGCACAGTGACTGAACTGAATGGACTCAATGAGAATCATTAACATGTGTAGGGTGCACATGTGTGTCTGAGATAAACTTCAGATCGACTCATGGCAATCACCAAGCAGTGCAGGTTCAGGTGGAGGCAGAGCGGAGCACTGACGGAGTCAAACACACAACAGTTCAGCATGTCTGCAGAGCAGAAAAAAATTACATCTTCACAAGTTCAACACCAAAACCAGACGGACACACGGGTGACCATGATCTAAACTTTAACATGCTCTCAAGCGTCTGAACACGTGTGATGGCAAAACCAAACCACCAAATTGCCACTTCCACAGAGAGCACGGGTCCAACCACACCTGCTCCTACAGAAATATGTAAATACATGGCCCAGCCTCCACCCAACACCCATCCATTTACCCATCCAAAGATTCAAAGATTTAGTACCAGTGCTCTCATCTTAGTATAACAGAGGGTGGTGCGGTCGTTGACATGGATAAGCAGAGAATGGATGGATAGAGCAGCTTGTAAGATATATCCTTCCATGCATCCATTCTAGGCCCTGCACCTCTCCAGCCTCCTCTTGCAGTTCTTCTGAGTCGGACCAAACCAGCCGAGGGACATCATGTCCCCAGCGTGTTCTCGGTCTGCTCCGGGATCCCCTCCCCGGTAGTTTTTAATTATAATTGTCATTTATTCTGATCCGAAATGGGAAATCTTCTTTTACCTGATTACATTTCTTCTTTTTAAACATAAAGTGTGTTCGAGTTTTGTTTCATGAAATGAAATCACACTGGAGGCACTGAAGCTGGATTAAAACACCCAAACTGAAAACTGTTCAAATATACCTGAGGTGCATATCAGGGGGCGCTGTGACGTGTCTGTTACTTGCTTTGCGCCAGCACCCCACTCTCACCCAAAAACTGCCACATCCCCCCCCAAAAAAAGACTAAAGGGATAAATGTAAAATATGTAAATGAGGAAATCTGTGGAAACGTGAGCGATGTCACCAAGACACCAACCAATGAAAAATTTATATAACTGTAAAATGAAATTAAACGTGGTCATAATGTTGTTTCCTGTGAGCCGCTGCTGAATCGCAGCCTGATGGTCTGAGCTTTGCACTGGAGAGGAACCCCCCTCTCTCTCTCTCCCTGGAACTTTACCATCTGCCACAGCTGTCACTCGCCCCAACCGCCTCTCTAATTGACAATGAACCCACAGGCGTGGCGATAATTACAGCCGGCCGCTTGGCAACTTCTCCGGGTTTCAATTCCTTCTTTTCAGGATTCATCAGGCTCCATCTGCTGGGTCCCAAGTCTGGCATCTGCCACCTCCTCCTCCACCCTCCTCCACTCTCATCCACCCTCCCCCTCAGCCTGCTGGGGGTTTTGTGTTGGAGCTTATTAGCGAGCTGGCCTGTAACCCTGAGAGGTGCAGTGGCCCGGAGCAGCAAGCCTCACTGTGCTTCGGAAAAAGAAAAGAATCCTTGTGATTTCCTTGTTGGCTCTCTCCCCCCTCCTTTCATGTGTCTGTCACTTTAAAATTAAATGAGAAGAGCTTTATCAGCACACAAAGAGCTCTCAGAAATGAGAGCCATTTAAAGCTGTTAAAAAAAACATCTGTCACATCATTTTCACCTCTGTACAGAAACATCTGGGCACTTTAAAGTCTTCAAGAGGTCATCTGATCACCTGATTACATTTCAGGAGCCACCTCAGTCCTGATTCACTTGGCGAGGCCTGCTGACCTGGAATGATCGCAGACAGGTTGTGAAGGTGTCGTCCAATCACAGAGCTTCTCCTGCTCCATGTGTTAGCAGGGAGAGGGTCCCGAGGTTGTTGTTGAAAACAACAGGAAACAGTTATCAGAGTACAAATAGCCTCCCCTTCTTCATACCACACTTGGTACATTCCCACAGGAAGTGTCCAGAAAGTTCTGGCCCAGTTTGGCAGTTTCTCTGTCCAAATCAGAGGAAGGTCAGGTGTAGCCTGAAGGTCACACGTCCCGTCTCTCTTGTTTGTTTATCGCCCACTGTGCGCCAGAAAGAGGAAACCAGCGGATAAACAACAGCAGCACGTTTAAGCTTGATAAGCTGTTGTTAGAATTTATTTAATATTACTTTCTACACCAGGATCCTTTTCTACGCAGCTGACGGCTGGTAACTGTGCAGAGGCAGATCTAGCAAAGTTTTGCCAGGGAGGCAAAAGGCATTAGTGTGCATCACTGCAACTTCTGCTCAGCATGTGTGTGTGTATATAGGCATGTACATGTTTAGACATCTTTGTGGGGACAGAAAATTGGCATGTCACTATACTTCTCCTCCATTCTGCTGATTTCAGTAGGCCATGTTGTGCACCCCTTTCACTCATGTTGTACCCCCTTAAACTTCATCCACTTTGTGTTTCAGAACATCTGAAGCTTAGTAGTAATCTGCAGATGTTCCCTCGTGGTCCTCATTTTTTTTACCGTTTCACTTTTCAATGCAAGAGTCCATCAGAAGGCAGACTGACATAAAGATGGCCTGTCTTCCACCTGAGCGCAGCTCGGACTGCAGAGCGTCCTTTATCCTCAGTTTGTGTGCTGATTGCTGTCACAGAGGCGTCCTTCCTCGGCACTCGCCACTTAATCACAGCAGAATAATGGCACCCTGTACTGCTGCAGGAATGTGTTCAGACAGTTAAATCCATCACCGGCTCATCTGGAGGTATAGACGCCGCCATGACAATGACAGCTTCTATTTGGAGCCTGTCAGAGCTCATCGTCCCACCTCAATCAGAACAACCGCCACCATCCTCGCTCTGATCACTCACACAGACAGGAAGTGAAGGAAAGCCTGGAGTCCTCCACTCTCCTCCAGATGTTCCTGATGGGTGGCTGATCTAACATTTGACACGCAAGTGAGCCGACACGAGCAGGAGGAAAATGTCACATCCACAGATCCTGAGCTCTGAGAACCATGAACACCTTAAAACGTAAACGATCCCCATCAGTGAGACACATCCAGGCTGTAAAGAACCTGCTCTCACCTGTCCCACAGGCTGCTGGAGCCTGAAAGGTTACCCAGAATGCACTTTGTGCAGTTTCACAGCACTGGTTTCACAGACATGAGGCTGCTAATGAAGGCCTGAGGGTCGTTTTCGTGGTCCTTCGGCTGAGATTGTGTGCATATCATCTTTGATGCTTCTGTGCTCTGGATTGGTGATCTTTAGCGTTCTGGTATCTCCTGGTGTTCATGGCTCTTTATTTCTTTGTAGCTCATCCTTTGTCTTTAGTTCTGTGCTTGTTATGTTGACCCCCATGGCTGTGTGTTTTTGTATTGTATGACGGTTAGCGCTGCAACACATACAGCTTGATCTGTAAGCCTCTGACTTTTAAAGAATTAAACCCGCTTCTTTAGCCTGAACATAAATCATATCTGATCCCCGAGGAACATCTTCTTGTCCAGCAAGATGTTAGAGAACAAACTGTTTGAATTCTGCTCTTTATCAATTTTACAGCACTAGTGATGAGTTCGTTTTCTATGGGGGGGGGGGCACTTACTGCTGCCTCTGATGAACATCAGAGGAACTGCAGGTGTTGGTGGTAGAACCAGTTTGTGCATGTTTCAGTTACAGCCAGAATAAACTCATAGAGATGCTGTCGCTTTATGTTTCGTGTGTTTGGATGTGTTGGAGGAGCTCACAAAAAAATCAGGAAGAGAACACAGGGAAAAAAACAGCTTCCAAAGTAAACAAAGAAGAAAAAACAGCATGCCCCGATTCAGCTGGAACACCTGAACAGGTGTGCTGTTTACTTGACAGCTGCATAATTACTCCTAATGAGGCCTGTGGTAATGTGAGATCTGAAGGCATGTCTGGACATGACACTCACCACAGACAGCTGAGGGGTGGACAGAGTTACAGGAACACTGAGCTGTGGGCAGTGGAAGGTACAAGTTTGATTTCCACCTGATTTTTGGCACATTTATGAAGGTGACCAGTGTTGGGTAAGTTACTTTAAAATAGTAACTTAGTTACATTACTAGTTACTTCTCTCAAAAGTAACTCAGTTACTTCAAGTT
>NW_005187449.1:3498082-3501001 GCF_000239375.1 Pundamilia nyererei
CCTATCTAAATCCCAGTAACGAGTAACGCGTTCCTGATTTTGGCATAATAACTAGTTACCGTGCTCGTTACCACAATAATAACGTAGTTACTGTAACGCGTTACTTAATAACGCGTTAGTCCCAACACTGAAGGTGACACATGTCCTCGTGAGCTTTATGAGCAAATGCCAAAACTGAACCGCAGACGGGATAAAACAGGCGATACCTGCAGTTGCAGAGGCACTTCCTGCTGTGTTTTGGGAGAAACGATTCATCCAGGTGACGTTTACAGCCATCCGCAGCGCTCTGGGAATGCTGCTGATGACCACTCATCAACAGTCATTATAATTTGCATTTTAATGACCATGAGACTGAGCATGTGGCCCATTCTTCATCAACAGTGCTGGTTACTGTCATTATGGAAATGTTTCTAAGGATCAGCTGACACTCAAAGCTGCGTTTCACACTGAGAACACAACATCCAGACAAAGGATCAACTTCCTGGGATTTCCACAGAGAATTTTGCTGATGAGTTTCCATCTCGATCGCTGGTTTCAGTGAACAGTGAACAACTGGGATCCTGTATGAGTCAGAGAGGTTAATCCAGGATGTCCTCAGCATCATGTCAAAAATATATTTCATGATAAAATGTATCTATTTTAAGTAACAAAGGTTGGTTAAAAGAATGTATGTGGATTTTCACAAACTTGAGGTTGTTGTACCAATCTTAGAAATATGGTATCTAACCAAGAGCCTTGGCCTCCAGTAACACTGTGAGGAACCTTGAGGTCAGTTTTGATCAGGATATGTCCTTCAATGCACATATAAAATAAATATGTAGGACTGCTTTCTTAATGAAAACCAGCTTCCAATTTTGATCTAGGAGACAGACACTATCTCTACTTTTAAGATTAGGCTTCAAACTTTCCTTTTTGACAAATCTTATAGTTAGGGCTGGATCAGGTGACCCTGAATCCTCCCTTAGTTATGCTGCAACAGATATAGGCTGCTGGGGGATTCCCATGATGCACTGGGTGTTTCTTCTTCACTCACTATGTGTTTATACGCCTCTCTGCATTTAATCATTACTTATTATTAATCTCTGGCTCTCTTCCACAGCATGTCTATGCCCCTCACCCCCTCACCTCTGCCGGAGGTTTCTTCCTGTTAAAAGTGAGCTTTTCTTTCCCACTGTCGCCAAAGCGCTTGTTCACAGGGGGCTGTCTGACTACAGCAGGGGTCTCAAACTTAAATGAGATGTGGGCCACTGCTGGCACTGTCCTCTCATTGTAGGGCCACTTTAGTGTTCAAGTAGTACAAAAGAAACAAACAAGAAAACAACCACAAATATTTCTGAAAATGTAGTGTTTTGTTTGTTTGTTTTTAAATTTCAAATACTTTATAACAAGACATTTTTTTCTCACTCTTAACTAATTGGAGCATTTCATTGAACACTCTTGAAGTCCAGATCAATAAATCTGGAGTCAAAACTCAAAACTAAAACATGAAACACTAAATGATCAACAAAATGATCTGTAAGTCTCCACCTCCTCCATCTCCTCCACCACCTCCCAGCATCTCACTGGGAGTTCTGGGTTGGAGGTGGGTGGTCTGATGGATGTCATTCCTCCATCAGGAGAGTTTAGAGCAGCCCGGTTTCCATGACTACCAATTACATGTTGAGATTGGAGGGTGGGGGTGTAACCTTGGATTTATGTTGCCATGGAAACAGGGCCCATGGTGCATGATGGCTGGAGTGTCAATGTACATATATTTGTACATTTGTACATGTACAGGTGTTTGTGTGTGTGCATATGTGTGAATATTGATCAGTCAGTGTTGCATCCAAGCTGATCAATTCGTGTGATCAGTACAGACATGAAACATGCTCACACCTGAAGTGTGCCGCTAAAGCTGCTGTGGACCAGGTGGAATCAAATGTGTATTTCTGGTCATTCTCCAAAGCATCTGCTGTACAGGCTCATGTATTTAAACCTATTTCTTGCATGGGTGGATTATCAGTGCTACCAGAACATTTGAAGGTTGCTCTATTCCATGTTGCTACCCTCTTTGAGGTCCAGACCGCCAAACAGGAAATGGGAAATTCCAAACTTCTATATATTAGGGGGGAAGTGGGATCTTACCAAGTAGTTAGAAACAGAGGGGAGTTTTTCAGTCTTTAGTCTAAATCAGGGGTGTCGAACTCCAGGCCTCAGGGGCCTGCAGGTTTTAGATATCACCCTGAGGGTGGAGCTGCTAATCCGAAGGTTAATAGGTTAAGGTTAATAGTGCAGTGCATGATGATGGGATAATTATTATTATTATTATTATTATAACCACCAGTTTAACCAATACAACCAGTTTATCTCATTATCTCATTCATTATTGTTTGATTCATGGTGACTAGAAAGATTTTAAAAGCAGAACCTGCAACATTAGAAAAAACAGAAATTCATCATTGTAAGTATGTGTTTTTAAAACACGATTAAACTTGCAGATATTCTTGTTAAACCCTGAGGGCAGTAAACGTCAGGAACAGCAGCAGGAATAAGGAGCATCATATTGAATCTATAAAACAGGACCAGGTTAGTGATGAAGTGTCACTGAAAGTCTGTGTCTGTCTTTGGGACTTTATATAAGTGCGTTTGATCTTTAATATGTCACGTGGCTTTTATTTGGCATATTTTCTGTCTTGTCTTTATGCTCACAGTCCTCTGTACGTTTGGATTTCTTGATTAATTTAATATGCCATTAACATTCAGGACTGCAGAGGAAAACAAGCCTGTGCGGTTAAACCTGGCTCATGTTCAAGGAACACAAACGTGAATGACAATTGTGGATGTTTTCTCAGCAACTCATCATCTTTGTTTTTTATCCACATGAATAAAAGGAGTGAAAGGGTCAGACCCTTAGGAGCACACAGAGTGGACAAAAGACGT
>NW_005187449.1:3502791-3503721 GCF_000239375.1 Pundamilia nyererei
GCCTCCGTGGTGGGTATGCAAGTGAAGAGAGAGACTACATCAAAGGACACCATGGTTTCATCTGGATCCAGGGTAAGTTTCTGGACCTTGTCGGTGAAGTCAGTGGAGTTCTTGATGTGGTGTGGGGTGTTCCCCACAAGAGGAGCAAGGATGGTAGCAATTTTTGCCATTTCTCCACAACAGTTGCCCATAGTGGACCTCATCACAGCCACAGAATCTGTCATACGGATTAATAAATTATCACAGACAGAAGCAGAGCAAATCAGGATGAAAGTCTCAGCCACGCTCCCTCCATCCAACCTCACAATACAGGAAAAGAAGGCCGTCGCTTCCCTGAGCAAAGACCACAACATCACTGTTTTACCAGCTGATAAGGGAAGATGCACCGTGGTCCTAAACACTACAGATTACCATACAAAGATCACTACTCTCCTCAGTGACAACAATACCCACGAAGCCCTAAAGCGAGACCCCACAAGCAGCTACAAAAAGAAAGTTATAGCTTGCCTTCAAGACTTTGAAAAGGACAAAATTATTGACCGCCTTACATATCACCGCCTTTACCCAGGGGATGCGATACCCTGCATTTACGGACTTCCTAAAATCCACAAGGAAGCTGTCCCACTCAGACCCATAGTCAGTAGCATAAACTCAGCCACTTATAACATTGCTAAACACCTAAAACACTGTCCAGACGCCTTTCTTTGCAAGCTCCTTTGACTACAATGACCTGGATGACTGAAAACCTTCACAGACATACACATTTGTTAACCGTTTATTAACATAACCTTTGAGCTCAACGGTAATTAGGGGGGCGATCGTGGCTCAAGAGTTGGGAGGTCGCCTTGTAATCGGAAGGTTGCCGGTTCGAGCCCCGGCTTGGACAGTCTCGGTCGTTGTGTCCTTGGGCAAGACACTTCACCCGTTGCC
>NW_005187449.1:3504545-3512087 GCF_000239375.1 Pundamilia nyererei
CGCTGTGTAACTGAGTTCAATTGAAAGCCTGCGTGCGCTAGTACCTCTTGCCACAAGTTCCCAGAATCCTTTGCGGTTTTACCCCTGAATGACATCACATTTTCAATCTTTATCCTGGTGGGCCGGTCTCTAGTCAAAATGCCCGGGCCGATTTTTTGTCCCAGTCCAGCCTTGGATATGGAGGTCCCCCTCTGGCTTCTGCTCCGTGGCTGCTGGGTGACCCCTTGTCTGGGGCTCTCCTCAGCTCTTCCCAGGAGGGTGGCACGGATGCCCCTCCGATGGTCCTCCTTGGGCTCTCAGACTCTGGGGCCTCTGGATGTCTGGGGCCTGGATCACCTGCTTCATGCCCTGGGGGACGGGGCTAGGTCAGTGCTGACAGGAGCCTGAAGGTGCACCCTGGGGGTGTAAAACTTGAACGTCCATGCAGATTTCTGCTGCACCGATGAACTGCTGACCAAAGATGATCTAAAACACAGGACCCGACCCCTGTGACCTCTCAAAGTGTTCACAGTATGAAGGTTAAACAAATATGCTGAAGTAATTGAATTAAACTAAAAGACATGAAATAAAAGTCAAAATCGTGACTCATTTCTAACAATTATAACAGTTGTCTTCAAAACCTTAAAAAGGTTAAAAACTTTAAAGTTCAGATCTTTTCAGTAGAAACTCTGAGCTGCAGACACATACAAACACACAGACAAACACACAGAAACACTCACACACACACGTGGACCGTGTGCTGGTGCAGGATCGGCAGCTACCAGCTGGATTCGGGAATCATTAAATCAGACAGCGCACTAACTGTTTTATCCAGAAGTTCACTTTATAAACATCCACAATCTACCTGTCAACTGTTACAGCAGCTGGCAGGTAGAAGCCCTGACTGTACCTGCATTTCAACAAACACCAGGTTAATTATTTCATTCGGAGGGATGAAAGGTCCTAACGGCTCTCTAAAAGCTTTAATTTACATTTTAAAGGGCCTGAATCCCCCAGCAGCAGCCGAGCTGTGCTTACAAAAGCTTCATATGCACTGCTCCTGGTTTCTTGTCACGTTGTGTGTAAATTCTTTTTTTATTTTATTTTCTGGTTTAGGAACTTTATCCACAGAAGGAGGTTTTTTTATGTGATTTTTTTTTATTGAAATGTGACCTTAAACACATGTTCCCAAGGACTCGGACCTGTGTCAGCTGATGTCTGGATGTTTATTTGCTGTACAAGTGGGAATCTCTGCAGGGCGGCCGGGGGGGCGTTGTCTACCTGACTGTCCTCACACGCTGCTTACAGATGGAAATTTCCTGTAGGGTAGTTAGAAAGGCTTGGTGCTGGGCGAGGGGGGGCTGAGGGCACTGGGTGAGGACGGTCGTTCAGCTGAGGGGGAGCAGTTTTGGTTTCAGACTTCTTTTACCTGAGAGCATTAAAGCAGTGCAGCAACAACAGTGACCTGTGACCCCCTGAGAGGCAGTGTCTCTGTGGGGCTCCTGTGTGTGTTTGTTTGTGGTCGTGCACAGGAAGTCCTTCATAACTGTAACGTAAGCAAACACGGTTTGCTCAGTTTCTGATGCTGACTGTCTCTCCTGATGAGCTCAATGTTCTCCTGGGGTCCAACTGTGGTTCTGGAAGAAGCCAAACCAGCTCCACATCAGGAACTGAGATTATCTAAGCAGAATAACTGGAACTCCTTGAAGACTCCAGGAACCTCCCAGCCTTCCTAAAGGATTCCTGGGATGTCCTTAAGGACTCTTCAAGGAGCCTTAGAGGGCTTGTTACCTGAGCGCTGAGCTTTTCACTCATTTAATATCAGAAACACATGAGATCCAGCTGTGATTGTTATTAAACAGTGAAATAAACCAGGCTTTATTCAATATGTAAGTGACCACCAGTTTGTTCACACTGAACCATCTCTCACACACACACACACACACACACACACACACACACACACACACACACACACACACACACAGTGGGAATATTTCTCTTTTGTCGATAGAGAGCCGCAACCATTGATTACTTTCACTGATTGATCTATTGAGAATGATTTGGAGTAACGGCCTGAGGCGGGTGAGCTAACACGCGGGGGAGGAGCTCTACACTGTGACTCGCTGAGGGCGAAGCGGAGGCGGGAAGGTGTTCTTGCAAAACAACGCTGATTGGTTGAGGGCGGGAACGACTTCTACTTCGGTTAAAAAGACGTCGGTTTGAGAGCTCGCGCACGAAATGCATTAAGCGTGACTGAGGGGCGCGAGTACAGACAAACTGAGAAACTGAAGGAAACCGCGGGAACATCAGCGGGATCAGCCGGTCCGGCCCGGTGGCTTTCAGGGATTATTTCAGACGATGGGTCTGCACAAGGAGCCCACTGAGGCGAGGCTCACCGCCGGCTACCGTGAAGCAGCTGCCCCGGAACGGAGCCGGACGGTGGGGGCCTGTGCCGGCAGCCCCTCGCCGCAGAAACCGGAGCGGCGTAAGACCGCCTCGGGCCACATCAAACGGCCCATGAATGCCTTCATGGTGTGGTCTAAAATCGAGCGGAGGAAGATCATGGAGCAGTCTCCGGACATGCACAACGCCGAGATCTCCAAGTGGCTCGGGAAGCGTTGGAAAATGTTAACCGACAACGAGAAGGTTCCGTTCATCCGGGAAGCGGAGCGCCTCCGGCTGCAGCACATGGCCGACTACCCTAACTACAAGTACCGGCCCAAGAAGAAGCCCCGGACCGAGGGGAGGTCGGCCGGTCAGTACCAGGAGAGAAACGACACACCGTCGAACAAGACCCCTGCTGCGGCGAAGAAGTTCCCCCGAGCCGGCAAGTCGGTGGGCGGGGCCGTCAAAGCGTGCAGTCTCCCCCCGCAAGACCAGCAGACGGACTCCCGCCACCAGCGGAAACCACAGGACCGAGATAACCCACACCAGCAACTAGACCCCCGGTGCCAGCAACTAAACTCCCGGTACCAGCTGAAACACCAGCAGCCGGACCCCGAGTACCAGCTACTGAACCCCCGCTATCAGCTCAGCGCCCGGCAGACGGATCACCGGTTACGGTACGTGCCGAGCGCTATTACACTCAGCAAACGCGACTATACGGACAGCGAGGAGGAGGACAATGACGACTCATCCTCATCATCCTCAGAGGAGGAGGAGGAAGAAGAGCTGCCCTGCTACAGTATCACCAAGCTGCCCCCCCGGGATTCCGCTGTGGGACCCAGCACGCTCCCGTCCTCTGGCCGTCTCTACTTCAGCTTCACACGGCATAGCACGCCGGTCCACCCCGCCTCCCTCTCCCCAGCTTCCCCCTCCCGCTCCGTCTGCACCTCCGCCTCCTCCTGCTGCGGGGAAGACCTGGATGACCTCCCCGTGGAGCCGCTGGATTTCACCTCCAACTTCCTGGGCGGCCTGCAGTCTTGCTCGGACCCGTGGAACTCGTCGCCTAGCTCGGCCTCGGGGAGCTTGAGCCTGTCGCTTGTGGATAAGGACCTGGACGCCTGCGGATGCACGGAGGGGGGCAGCCTCGGGTCCCACTTCGAGTTCCCGGACTACTGCACGCCGGAGCTGAGCGAGATGATTGCCGCTGACTGGCTGAAGGCCGACTTCACGGACCTGGTGTTTACCTGCTAGTCTGACCCTTCACCCCCGTTCGAGCTCCGGTCAGGGAGCGGGGTGTCGCGGCTGCTGCTGCACGGGCTCCAAGCGCTGTGGCCGGCTGCGTTCTGGCGTGGACTTGGTGCTCGTGAGCAGATGAACCGATAGGCTTTTATGGACTCGTTTCTGCCGCTCGGGTCGGACCCGGACGACACCGACTGACTTTTTTTTTTTTTTTTCCCGTTCAGGTGTGGATATTTGTGATATTACCGAACCGAGCATACCTCATCTTTTTAAGGAAACTAGATTAAATATTTTCAAGCCTATTTTTGTACAGTCAAAGGGAATGTCAGACTCTTCCACTGGTCTCCTATGTGAGGGTTCAAACCCGTGTGGCCTGCCTTGCTTTACTCCCTTGTTTTACTGGTTACACACATTCAGGCCTGTCGGTACCTACCGGTGTGTAAAAAGGTTTGAGGGAAACAAGAAGTTTGTTGCTTTTTCATGCTGTTGTTTGCTCATTATTTTTGGTGCAATATGAAGGAAAAAAGGGAAATCCAAAAACCAGTGATTCTGTGCGTTATGATGGAGTGTGTATGTGAAGCTGAATAAATCAGCTGCAAACTGATCAGCGCCTCTGTCTCATTATTGATCCTCCTGGGATCTGATTGGCTCCTTTAAGAGCCCTGCTGCTTTATTAAACCTTCCATCAGTTTGTAATGTTCATGTTTTTGACTGTTGGTTAGGTCAAACTCCGTTTTCAGTCCACGTCGGGCAGATTTGTGCAAAATGAGCTGCTGCTGTGGACAGACGCGAAGTCATCGATGGTTACAGCCTCGTACGGTGAACACAATTTGTGTCACAGACACAATGAGAGGCCATAGCAACATTTGGACTTTTTTTCTCTAAATGATCAGTAACTTAATTTTTAAAACTGATCATGAAAGAGTCAAGAAGTTAAGATTTTTAAGGAGTCAGAAAAGAGAAAGTGACATCATCGGAGGCACTGTGAGGGTTTTTCCTCACGCAGCTTTAAAAACAGGACCTTCTCTGACCTACAGTATTCCCAGGACCCTTAAACAGTCCCAAAGATGTTATACAAACATGGCCGCTACAGCACAACTCACTGGCCTGTGGACAGTCTTATCTTTTTATTTTTATTTTTAAAAAATTATTTAAAAAATAAAAAGGACAGTCTGTTATCAGCCAACTCTTGATTATTGTACTACAGCCAGAGACTGTTTGGTACCATCAGATGCAAAACTAGAGTACTGTCTTCTTGGACCATCTGTTAGTACAATGACCTCACAGCAATCATATTATTGGTCACATGATGTCATTAAAATGTTCAAAAAGGCTCCAACAGCACAAACATGGGCCAGAGATCTAGTCCAGGTGAAATTAGCAGACAGCTAGCAGCTACAGCCACCTGTATCACCATTCACCAGTCCGTCACAGAGACCACACCCCTAATTTTTAAATTAGCTATAGATACCAAAAGAGTTTTTGTATCAGGTGGAAACATATTTATTTCTACTGACTGACTCACTGCTACCTCTGCTAGACGCTAGAGGAACTGCAGCTTTTGTTCTTTTTCCAACTCCTATTGATGTTTGTTCTGAACTTCTAAAAAGCTCTGTCTCAAAATGATGACCTTACATGGACCTTTATCTAACCTCTATTTAAGCAGGAAGTCACAATGATCTATATTCAAACCTGTTTTAGAGGACTGGCCTGACCTAAGCAGCAACATGTTCATGCTTTTATTACGCACTGTGAAAATGTGTTATCAGTAAATATACAGAGGAGGAGGGAGGAAGATGGAGTTTGCTTAGATGGCAAATGGAGAGCTCAATACCTGCTAACCAGGTGTGTGTGTGTCTTGTCACACATTATGGTAATGCCTCTGGACAGTTATTTTAGCTAGTACCACCCTATAACTTTAAAGCCAACGCTCGAAAGATCATAAAAACTGCACGCACTGGTCGGTTTGGCCCAGTTTTAAGGTTCTCTGCAGATTACTCTTCCACTCACATCCACAAACACTCAAATGTTAACAGCTTGGTACTTTATTTGTTATATTGTAGAAATTAATAAAGAAAACACTTTTGAGTTTCATACAAACCAAGCCCTCGTTTTCTTTTTTTCTCCACATTTTCTCCACTGGTCAGCAGTGTTGATCCTGAACCAACATAATGATGATAATGGTGACGACACAAGTGTATCAGATACATTATTGTGTTATGTGCAGTAATGTCTAAGGTCAAGAGTACCACAGATTTCAGACACCTTACTGGTGTCTTTTCTGAGAAGGTTGGTTTTGATTGGCTGTTGTTTGCAGAGCATAGTTTGTCTTTGTTCAGTTGTTTGCTGGTTGTTAACTCTGACATCAAGGCCTGATAAACAGTCAATCAGAGAGCAGTATACTTTCCTTCACCTCTAGGTTGTTAGAGAAGATCCTCCTTGGTTTTCACCTGTGCATACATCACAGAGGTCGGGAAACGTCTGGGATTTGGAGTGAGCTGACTTCAGCGCATGTCGCTGCTCATGGTCAAATCAGAGGAAACAGTCAGACTGCTCACCTCTCTATCCCCACTACTCTCTGATCAGATGTTTGGCAGCAGATTAAAGGCAGCCGGATCCCCACCGGCCTGATAAATCTGAAGGTTCTGCTCTAGATAATTGAGGCCAACACAGCGGCATTCTGGGTAATGAGAGGACGAGGTCATTGGGGAAGTAAAAATATATTTAAAAATGTGCTTTTAGCAGCAGAAAGAAGCAAAAGTCCGAGAGGCTGAGCAGTGAATCATATCAATAATAGATCAGTGAAGCAGGTCGGCACCAGAAACACTGTCTCTTCCCAACAAACATGTGAGTAATTAACCACAAAATAAATATTGTATAAGGAGCTTGAAAGAAAACCAACTAGACTTCTTTAGGTTTCTTGAAGACGTGTCGCCTCTCCTGCAAAAATCAGAGCTTTGTGAAATCAAAGGTAAAGCTCGTCTTCCTTGGGCCGACTCCACCTCCTCAAAAAGTTTAATGAAATTCAGCCTGGAGGTTTTTTTTATCACTGACGTCTGAAGCAAGAACAGCAGAGACAAACGAAAAGTAACCAGTAAAACATGAAGAGAAACAAACACATAGGAGCCGACGCCGGTACCATCACAGACCACAGTGACTGCAGTGCCCCTGTCAGGCTGGCAGGTGTGGCCTTGTGTCTGGTGAGTTGTGGAGGCGAACATCTGGGATCTGATCCCAGCTCTGATTGGCTTCCTCTGCTGTGTTTGCATATTTTCACCGGAGCGTGAAATCGCACTCTTATCAACCACTCGCTTTTATCTGAAACATCAGAGCAGCAGCCGCGATGCATTCACTGACACCCCACAGGGACTGCCATCAAGTTCATCTGCATAGCAATGCATTCACTGACGTGCATTTTTGAGCTTCATGTTTTAAAAGCATCTGGACTTCTTTAAGTTGCTTGAAGACATTTCACCTCTCATCCGAGAAGCTTTTTCAAATAAGAGGTGAAACGTCTTCAAGCAACTTAAAGAAGTCCAGACACTTTTCTTTCCTCCATCACTGACTACAATGACCTGGATGACTGAGAACCTTCCCAGACAAAGTCACCCAGACTTCTTCCTACATTTCCCATCATGCTTCTAACCTTCTTTGAAGCTGATTGAGGACATCTAAGCGTCAACTGACTGATCAGCTGTGTTTACATTTGTGATGTTTGATAAATTAACAACAATAACTCAAAAAATAAAAGAATACAAAATAAAACTTAATTAAATAAAACAAATATCTTCAAACAGCTCATCTGTGGCACCTGCTGGACAACAACTCCCATCTTCCACTCTGCTCCTGCAGTTTCAGAAAAGAGCAGCTGAAGAAGAAACTACACAAGTCAAAAAAATTGTAGATGAAGAAAAAATACATTATTGAACAAAGTCA
>NW_005187449.1:3512135-3543052 GCF_000239375.1 Pundamilia nyererei
CCAATTAAATCCAAATATAAATCTGAATTTAAGAAGTCCAAAGAAGTCAAATTAAATATGTGAAGAAAATAAAGTCTTTAAAGTCCAACTTTTTAAAATTATCCTAATGGTTTAGATTTGTTTGCCACAAATGTTTGTTTGCTTATTTGTTTGTGAAGTGGAGACATCAACAGATTTATTTCCTCACAGGAAGTAATTGATGAACGTCAGCAGGCTCATTTGGTTCAGTTCATTCCTACATTTCACATCATACCCTCACTTTTACCTGGTTGGCTCAAATTAGAGTCAATGAAGGGGAGAGTTGTGTCATTCCAGTCACTCCTGTGGACCATTTTTTGCAATAATGGCAGATCATGGAGCGTCGCCATAGTTACAATAGTTAGCAGTCTATGCTAGTCATGCCCCAGAGATGTATCAGTACAGACTCCAGGGCCGTGCAGAGATGTTTGAAAGGGCGGGTGCTCAAATCTCCTTCACATCCCCCCTCCCCTGCATGTGTCTGACAGACTCTGAGGCATTTATAAAAGGTCAAAACAGGTCTGTGTCACAATCCAATGGGCCGCTCAGCACTGTGGGAATTATGTGATGGCAGCAAATTCTGCCCCCTGCTGACACGTCTCTGATTTAACATTTAATCAGCTTCAGACTGTCTGATGAACTGCAGTTTTAAATAAAGCACTGTTAAAAACTTTAATTATCCTTCAGCTCCACAGACAAAGGACGAACAGCCTTCATCATCATCACATCTTCACCATCAACATGTTTACCATGTTTCATTGTTGCTGTTTCCTGCTATAGTCCAGGCGGATCAGAGTCATGTGATTGCAGGAGAGGCAGACGTTTGGCATCTTATCACCCATGGTAACAGCATTCCGATCCAGCTGGAACATCCAAACCAGGACACACACACACACACACACACACACACACACACTTGTTTTTATATCTTTGTGGGGACATCTAATTGAGATAATACTTCCCCTATGCACTAACCCTAACAGTCAACATGAATGCCCAATTCTAACCCTGAGCTTAAACCTAACCTTAACCTAACTGTAACCCTGACACTAAAACCATATTTTGAGTCTCAGACATGTCTTCAAACTCGTGGGGACAGACATTTTGTCCATTAACGGCTGAAACTTTTAAAATATTGAAATGTAAATAGTTTATGAAAATATTTTTAAACATTAATTCTAATAAAAATATTTTTCCACTCAAATGAAAAAAGTATAGGGTCTGTAAAATGAAAATAAGAAACCTAGCATAAGTTTTTGGATTTTTCCCTTTAAACTAAGGAAGGCCAAAAGTTAAAAAATCCAAATGAAATACTGAAATAAAAAAATAAACACACAAAAATAAAAAATGTCTTTTAGAAACTGTAAATATTTGTTTTTGCTTCTTTATGTCCAATTTCCTGTAAAAGTTCCTAAAAAGTGTTCAGAACAAAATAAAATGTTTATTTATTTAAAATGCTCACTACTGTGTTCATTGTTCAATAAATGTACTCTGACACTTTCAACGTGCAGGTTTTTTATTTTTAGTTCACAGAAACATTTTTTCCATTAACTTCGTCCTGAGACAGGTCACATGATCACTGAGAGCGCGAGACACAAACGACAGCGTTACAGAAACATGCTTTTAGAATCTAACACTGAAAACAGCTATATTATTCATTATTTATTTTGAAGGAAACATTTATTTTTGTTATTTTATTCTGAAATCTTAAGATATCTGGATAATTTTGGTATCTTCATTTTCATTTCCTGTCGTTCATAAATGTCCGACAAAGCTCACGTTCACTGCTGATTGGTCAGAATTTTTTTCCTGATGATTGGAGGACGTTAAACTCATCCATGATTTCAAAGATTTTCAGACCAAACGACATGATCACAGATTCACTTCACTGTAAGAGCACCACGTCAGTGTGACACCAAACACAAACAGCCGATTAAATACTCGTTCACGAAGATCATTGCAAAATAGTTAACAAGGTTTTTTTCTGATTATAACTGACTGCAGTACACCTCAGCAATGGGTGAATAACCCATTTGTAATGCTGAATATCACCAGGGGGCGAAGTGGAAGTCTGCGCTCACCTGTCCAGGTAATTTCTCAGGGTGCTAGTTCACTGTTTGATCAGTTAGAGCAGGTGTTGTTCCAACTCTTTCTCCTGATTGGTCCTTGAAGGATATTCTACTAAACAATCAGGAAGCTCTGCTGATGTTTCTGGACTCACAGGAAGCTGGTGATTTGTATCACCATGGAAACCTTGCTCTAACTGATGAAACACCAGATCATTCCCATTGGCTGGTTTGACCCTAAATAGGTTAGGTGTCTGTCTCTAATTGGCCAATTAGTTTGTGGTGTTCTGACAGCAGGAAGTCACCTCTCTCGCTGTTAAACAATTGGATGCGATGTCAGTGGCGATCGCTTTCAGGGGCGTGAACGATAAGCATCAATAATGAACTCTGTCACGATGTAAACAGGCCGGAAGCGCCCAATCACATCAGAGCAGGACAATAACGACATGCAGCAGCTTCACGTTACGTCTCTACGAAGCTTCATGTTACCTACGGACTACAGGTGAGCATGCACAAACATCTACCATTAACACTGAAATTGAGGTCCTCCAGCAGCCACTCTTCTTCTTCTGCTCAGATTTAAAGTCCAAAACTTCTAAACATATTTTTTCTTCCTAATTTCAGATTTTTGATAATTTTTCAGTCAAATTTAGCTTTTTTTCTTTTTCACTGATCAAATGTTTTTTTTCTTCGTCAAACTCGTCAAACTATTCTAGAGTCCTGATTGGTTGCAGAAGTTGAAAGGCGACTCTCGGTGGACCCTTGGCGCTCTTCCCCTCCTCGCTGTGAGGTCACAGGATGCTCTCACGCTCCTCGCCGAAGGTGACAGTGTCGGAGGACACAGTGCAGATCTCCGGCGGGTCTCCGGGCTTCAGGCCACGCTTCAAGTGAACCACTCTGACGTTCTCGTTGTTTGGCCCCGGCCGAGTAGAAGTTGTGGTGGTTGTGGTGGTCCCGGAGCTCGGGGGGATGATGACCTCGCTGGTGGAGGAGGTGGAGGAGGAGGGGTTGGAGGAGGTGGAGCCCTCTGGGGGCTGGCGGGCGCGGTTGGCCTGCTGGGCATTGGTGTTGTTGTTGAGGGTGACATTGCTTGGCGTGCGGTTCAGGTTGTAGCTCCTGGACGACGGCCAACTCTCCTCCGGGCTGCTCGCCAGCAGGCTGCACTGATCCTCGGAGCAGATGGACATGCGCGCCACCGCCGGGTCCTGCAGGCCGCTGAGGCTGCTGGGAAGGCCACGCTTCCGGGCTAGGCTCTCTTCATCCAGCTCAATCAGGTTGGCCCTGTCCAGCTGCGACAGGTCCGCCTCCTCGTCCTGCAGCGAGTGGTTGGGCGAGCTCTCATTGGACCTCACGCCAGAGTCAGACGAGTCTTTCTTGTCCAGCATGGCATCAGAGAGGTAGTCCTTCCCTTTCAGCGCCAGTGAACCGCCGGGCAGTTTGGGGTCCACCACCTTCTTGCCATCTTTCAGCAGGGGGGCGTGATCCGACTCTTCAGACTCCTCGTCATCGCTGGTCAGCTTCTGGTAGCGCAACCCACCACTGGCCTTCAGCTTGAGATCAGCAGCGCCCTGGAACAGCCCGCCTCTTTCAGCTGAGGACTTGCGGGTGAGCACTGACTTGGAAGACCCGTGGTCACCCTTCTCGTCTTCTTCTCTGATGGGATCTAGCGCCTCACCATTGGAAGCAAAGTCAGTGTTGTCCGCTGCCGGTTTGCTGCTGCTCCTCTTGTTGAAGGATTTGCGTCCATCCTGCTCGGTGCCATCCTTGCTCTTATCCTCAGATGATGATGTCATGAACTGTCCCGGTTGTGGTTGGATGGGCTTCTCCCCAGTGATGACGCCCAACTCCAGCTGGGCCATCTGGGCGATGTATTCCTGGTAGGCATCGCGGTACTCTGCCTGCTGCTTGTCCGTCAGCTTGGAGATGTCATTGGAGGACTCCTGCGAGTTCAGACTGGTCATGCTGGCGGTTCTGTGAGCGCCACCCTGAAGACAGACAGAAAACAACATTCTTCAGCATCAGACCCCTCACATCTGACATCACAGATCACATGTTCTATAGTTACCATCCACGGCATGTTTCCGTGTCGCTGCGGGTCATCCAGTCCCACCGTGCTCAGCTCCTCGAAGCTCAGGTTGAAGCTGTACATTGGTGATGCATCCGTGTTCGGGGCGCCAGCGTGGGGTGGAGCCATCACTCGCCTTACTGGCTCGATGTGACCGCCAATGACGCTACCTTGCTCGCTGGCAGTTTCCTCATGTAGCACCTGGCTCTCAATGTGACGCATGTCCAAAACCTTCAGCAGGAAGGAGGAGGTGGATCTTATTTTAAGTCATTACATAGCAGTAAACCAAGATGTGTTTTATGTGGAAATGAACCCAAAAGCTGCTGCAGGTCACTGAAAACTGTTTTAATAAACCCAAATTCTTTGGTTTTCCACTGCTACAGGGTTTCTGTTTTAGAAAATTCACCTATATGGAGATAATTTTACGCTATTAGTCAGTAATGCTAATGATATTCTTAGCATTAGTGACGCTCTATGGTCCTAGTTTTACTGGACCTCTCTTCGGCCTTTGATACGGTGGACCATAACATTTTATTACTAAGACTTGAGCACACTGGGTATTAGAGGCACTGCCCTCGACTGGTTTAAATCATACCTCGCTGATAGATCCTTACCAGTTCACTTGGGCACCTTCTCCTCTTCCTCCGCTCCGGTCTGTTGTGGTGTGCCTCAAGGATCAGTTTTAGGCCCTATTCTCTTCTCATTGTATTTGCTCCCTCTAGACGCAATCTTTGAAAAATACAATATCGCCTTCCACTGTTATGCCGATGACATACAGATCTATTTTGAACTTACTGACGACCTTGCTGTGTCCCTGCACTACTTTCAAGAATGCATGCGGGAGGTCAAAGAATGGTTCCTGAGTAATTCCCTCGTTTTAAACGATAAGAAGACTGAGATTGTGGTGTTCAACAGTAAAATCCCTCGTGCCCAACTCCGTGCTGCCCTGGGTTCCTTTGCTAGCTTTTCTTGTGACTATGTCAGTAACTTGGGTGTACTGCTGGATAGCTCGCTCAAACTCGATAAGCAAGTGTCTGCTGTAGTGAGATCTAGCTTCCACCAACTGCGCCTTATCTCTAAGACTAGGCATTATGAGGACCTGGAGAAGCTTATTCACGCTTTTGTGACCTCCAGGTTGGATTATTGTAACTCTTGGTACTACGGTCTTCCCTCTTCTCTTCTTCTTAGACTGCAAACAGTCCAAAATGCAGCAGCCCGCCTTTTGACTGGTACCAGGAAATTTTGCCATATTACTCCTGTCCTAGCTAGCTTGCATTGGCTGCCCATAAAGTACTTTCAAAACTATTAATAAATTAGCGCCAAGTTATCTTAGTGAACTTCTCAAACCACATACTCCTGCTAGAACACTCAGATCTGCCACTCAACTACTTCTGACCCAACCCAGATCTCGACTGAAGTCCCGGGGTGACCGTGCGCTTGCTCTGGCTGCCCCGGTACTGTGGAATACCCTTCCTCTCGACCTCCGCGCATCTGATTCCATTGCACTGTTCAAATCACGATTAAAAACCCACTTATTCAATCTTACCTTTCCCTCTAGTTAATATTTCTTTTATATCATGCACTTTTATGCGCATTTAAATTCTTGTTTGCTCTGTACCTGTTGCTTTCCTATGTATCAGTGACAGTTATCTGCTTGCATACTTAGTACTTACTTTGGTCCTATTTCTATTATCCTCCTCCTATTCTCTATCTTACTTGTTAAGCACCTTGGCATAACCTTGGTTTTTAAGTGTGCCTTATAAATAAAGTTTATTATTATTATTATTATTATTAATGCATTCACTGCCTGGACTGACCGTTGCCCTGAAGAGCTGCCAGTCTCCAAAGTTCATGTTCATTTCCTTCTTCAGCTCGTCGATGTTACACTGAGACAGAACTCTGCCGTTAACGTTTGCCTGAAAATGAAAAACATTTGTATTTCAGTCTCAGGTCCCTGGCTTTCTGCTTTCCTGTGAAGTTGTGTCACTGACCTTCCTGATGGTGGCGGTGTACTGTCCTATCATGCTCTGGTCGATGCCTTCCATATGCCGCACGCGCTCACAGACAGCCTCTGTGGTCATGGAGCTTAGGAGGACGGGCGGAGTGGCAGACGCAACGGAGGCGGAGCCCTGAACACAGATATATTTCCCAGGGAAAAATATCCAACATTTTTTAGATTTTAATAACAAATGTCATTATTTTCAGATGTGACATCCAGCTGTGAGATGAATAGAAACTTCATCCAAATCCTGGCAGGTTAAAGTCTCAACCTGAGCTTAATGCTTTTAGCTCAACATTTCTCTTCAGTGACTCCACCAGACTAAAAACATAAACGCTAACTCAGGTAAAAGTACACCTGACAGACATGTAAAAGACGGATGTAGCCACTGTGAGATCGCCCACTGATCAGTTTCACCACTGTTAACTTGGTATTTAGAAATCAGATGTGAGGAAGAGCAGCAGCTCTGAAAATCATCATGCATAATTGGAAAATTTTCTCTCATGCTCAGAATGACCAAAATTTATTGAATAACCTTGTTTTGACCCGATATGAGAGACTAAGCAACATAAGGAAGGTATTTATAAATGTCAGAGGTCATCCCACAGACTTCTATAGAGCCAGAAGAAATTTTACAGTGTCACCTCCTGGCGGCCATAAAATCCAAAACAGTTTAAGGCACACGTGACTGCTTTATTTTTTGGACCCAGAAGCTACGTCCATGTTTTGTACTACCTCTGATGTACAGTTTATCTGGATCTGGATAACCATGTCACGTGACTTAGCACAGCTAGCACAGGACTCATCTGTTTCTTTTAGGCCAATTTTTAATTTTAAGATAACTTTTTGCTGAAACGTGGCCTGAAACACAGAAATGTCCCCAATGACGTACAAAAAATTACTGTCCAACAGATGTTTTAAAGCTTTGTGAGCACCTTTAACTCACAGTCAGGACATTTTTTCACTATGCAGAGGTGGGGCTGGGGGAGTTTGGGGTGGTGAGCAGCTGTGTGGGTTAGCAGTGAGGGGTCAAAAGTCAAGTTAAAGTTTCTGAATAGATCAAACAACAAATTTTTGATCTATGCCACTACTACTTTTTGAAGCCACATGCTAGTAGAGGCAAGGTGCATGCTGGGGGGTTGTAGTGGTTGGAACACTTCCTCCTTTGGTCCACAGCATCCGGCTCAAGTCCGGCTGAAGTTCAGATCGGTCACGGCTCAATCACTGGCTCATGTTCATGCTTGGATCTGTTTTTCATTTCACTGTAACTACAAATCAGAAATTTTGCTCCTTAAATAAAAACAGAGCATGCTCAGTTGTGAAGCGAAGTATTTCATAAAAAGTCACTTGTTATGTTTCAAGTGTTCCTGTGGGAACCTGTTGTGTCTGAAACATCCTTGAGAACCTCAGAAAACTTCTGAGGCCGATTTGTCAGCTGGCTGAACGAGAGCGATCAACACCAAAACACGCGGACGCTTGCTGTGGACACTTCAGGAAGGAAGGAGGGAAAGAGACAAGGAGGGTCATGTTAGGTAAGGTTAAATACCTGCTTCGTTTTCAAAGAAGAACTCTTAGACTGCAGACAGACAGACAGTTTGGGGATGAAAACATGAGGAAACACAGATGAACGACAGGACAGCACAATGATTTCTACTGAAGGCAGTTTTAAGAAACCGCCACTGGTTCAGTGTTTCCAGAAACCAAAGAGGAGAATAACAGCAGCAGTAAAAGAGGGGAAAACAGAGGAGCCTTCACAGACCACAAGCAAAGAAAACTAAAACTCTGACTTAGACTCTTTCTAGATTTCTAGAGGAAAACCTCTGAGCAAACAAACATCTGGTGGGCGGAGTTTCGAAAAGATTTTATTCTAAAATATTTTATGTGTTTCTTCTTCACCAGGTAATAAAACTAAACATTTTAAGTTTCAGATTCAAAAACTGAAAACAGACAAGTTTCATTATTTTTTCACATTTTAAGACAAAATATCAGAAAAATAGAAACTTGTTAAAAACGTTCATGTTGAGTCATAGCTTCCAGCTACGGCCGTACTTACAGGAGCGGCGGGAGCAGCGGCATCCCTGCTGAAGGAGCTTTTAGGAGGTGGTCGTGGATGGAGGTGTGGTGGGAAGGAAGCCACGAGTGGGCGTGGCAGCTGGTAAAGGTGGTGGGGAAAATATGGCTGAGGGGGAGGAGGTGAAAAATTTAAATAATGTCGGTGGATGTGATGAAACATAAAAAAACCTGTCAAATCAAAGAGCGAATCCCTGCCGCCTGACACCCGGTCAGCGTCAGCAGACAATTGACAAGAATAAAACAGGAATGTGAAACTTTGAATTTTTATTTCAATGTGTTTCATGAACATTTGTGTTTTTTGTCGTTTCTGTTTGTATTTCTGTGCTTTTTTTGTTATGATGTCAAAACTTTTGACGCATTCAAAATAAAAAAAATCATCATTAGCTGAAGCTAGCTGAAAGTTGAACTTTATTCAACTCTCTGTGAAGCTTTCTGTCGACTCCTTTTACTCTACGGAGCTGGACGGCAGCCTGTCAGCTGATCGGTGGGCTGTGTGAGACAGCAGGGATTCAGTGAAACAGGAAATGAAATGAAATCAAGCAAAACAACACAAACGATGAAAGGGACTGAGGCGGGACAGTCGTCACGTGAACCGATGACATCGCTACGCTACCTGCTGCTCAGCCACCTACAGGATTCAATGACATCATGAGGTGTGGGCAGGGGCGGGGCCTTTACTCACTCTGTTGTAGAAGGGATGCTGTGTGCTGGCCATGCCGCTGTAGTAGCTGCTGTGAGGTGGCGGGGAGACCACGCCCCCCGCCGGTGGGTTGAAAGGCCCGGTGAAGGACGCGGAGGGCGAGCACGTCGACGACACCTGACTGTAGACTGATGTGGGGCGGGGCTGAGCTTCCTGCAGGGGCAGGGGCGGGTACGTGACTCCGCCCATGTTGATCTGCTCACGGGCAGCGCGAACATCTGTGGAGGAATCTCAAACTGATGATGTCATCAAATCACGCCACGCTCATGAGAGCAACAGGAAGTACAGTCAGCAATACACTGAGCAGTATTTTCAGCAGTACTGAGCAGTACTCGTACCTGCAATGATTTCACGGAGTTTGGGGTCCAGGTTGACGGTGCAAGGCAGGAAGGTGCGAATGTCCCTCGCTGTAAGGACAGGTGTCCGTGATGACAGGAAGACCTCGAAGCTGCGCACGTCTCCGTCGATCTCCAGCAGCGGCTCCACGTCCTTTGTGGTTGGGATGTTCTTAGACACTCTTAGGGAGAGAGGACACACTGATCAGCTGACGCAGTGTCGTTTTACACCTGTGGAGGGAGGGTGACCTCTGACCTCTCATAGATGGTCTTGAGCGTGGCATGGTCAGGGACTCCGTCGGTCTCCTCCAGGTACAGGATGAGCCAGGACGTCCTGTAGGGCCACTGCTCCGTCAGGTTGATCCACGACGCCAGGCGGTCCCAGTTAAAGCTGATCTGATTGGCTCGTAGCAGACGGCCTGGACAGGAGCAGGCGGGGTTAAAAACTGCATTATTATTATGATAATAATAATAAAAATGTTTTTTTAATGAAAAATACTGGAATGAACCAACAAGATCAGCAGGAAGTGGCAGACGGGCTGACGGCAGTCAGACCGTGTCCTGCTAATAATGAAGGTGATGGAGGTCACCTGTGACGGAGACAATGTTCAGCAGCCTCCTCATCGTCTGTGGGCTGATGTCGCTGAACCAATCCTCCGTCACCATCAGCTTCGTCAGGTCGAACGACATCTGACGCGTCACCGAGCGCTGCACCTGGCGGCGCCGGTACGTTTCCTGCAAAGTGCACCACACAGGTCACATGACCACACGCACAAGGGATAGAGTATATTTACACAAGCTGTCAATCAAGAAACAGCAGCTCATTGACACAGTCAATAAACGGACCTGATCACATCTAATCACACCACACCCTTTTCAAATTAAAACCTGAAAAGCAGCTGGATTTAATTCAATCAGAGGAAACATGAGACCACCTACAAGTCATTAGATTAACACACACACACACACACACACACACACAGACACACACACTCACCCGACGGTTGAGCATCGTCTTGCTGCCAAACTTGGTTAATTCTCCCAGACTGTGCTGAGACAGCTTCCTGTCTAGCTCCTCATGCCACCCTGCTGACACACAAACAGATGTAAACATTATGTCGTTCTGTAACCACAGACAGAGGTGAGTATGATGTGTGCAGATATTCTGGGATTACAGAATAGCCTCTGCACTCCTGCTCCTCTAATTCATACTTTTATCTTAGTAAGAAAAATAAAACCGAAGGTTTATTTTCAGGTCCAGACTGAATCTGAGTGAATCTCTGTGAGACTTCATCGAACATGATTTCAGAGCAGACGCGGTCACGTGACAGCAGAAGGATGTGACAACAGGCTGCTGATGTCACCTGCACGCTTCATTAATCGGCTACGATAAAAAGCGATGTAACTGCAAGTCTCGTATAACGTAGTCATTGTGTGTGTGGATACCATCGGCGGTGGTGACGTCTCCGTTGGTGGGCGTGGCAGTGCACATCTTCCTGGCGCTGGAGAGGCCCCTGCTGTTGAGAAAGACAGGCAGGTGCACGATGTTCCTCATGTAGTCGTGCCCGTTGATGTTGGAGTCGCGTAGGACGCTGTTCAGGTTCTGGTTGATGGCCTTGATGATGATGTGCGGGTCACTGGCAAAGATGGAGATGAAGGGCCCTTTGGAGAACAGCACACGCACCTGCAGGAGGGACATGCCCACACTGACCATCTGAGGCAACTTTCTGCCCTTTCAAAGTAAATCTGACCCACGTGATGAGAGCTGAGCTGTTCCGACTGATCACATTCATCTAATGAAAACACGATTCAGCTTGACTAAGGCTGTGATGTCACAGCTAACGTTTGCGTTAAAGATGACGATGAGGTCAGACTGTGTCCATGCTTCTGCTCCGTTATCTTTAAAAACACTGACTGAATGAAGCCGTGCGAGCGTCTCACCGTGTCGAGCATCTGCAGAACTTTGTCCTGTTCGCAGGAGTCCAGCCCATCAATGACCACCGCCAGCCTCGTCTGGTGCTGCGTGAACCCGTCGATCGTCTTCGCCATCCTTGCCATCAGCTCCACCTCGTGCTTCAGGACCTGCAGGAGAAAGTGTGCAGAAGCATCAGAATTCAGCTCAGACAGACTCTTCAGTCTCTGAGCTCACACTAACAAACTCAAATGACCACCCCCATGCTCTTATTCTGAAAGTTCACCACAGCACACAAGCTACATGAAGCTTTTTCCTGTGTGCAGAACCAGCCAATTACGTTCAAGGGCTCATTCAGAACCAGGAAGACTCCTGAGCTACACCCTTGCCCCCGCCTCTTGTTTCCCTCCACCAGAGACATCAGAGGATTAAAAACACTGAAACTAAAGACCCTCAGGCTCAAGGAGACCCCCTCGCCGCTCCATAGACTGTGTCCTCTGCTCACCTTCATGAAGCCCTCGCTCTTCAGCTTGTGCATCCTGTTGGCGGCACTGTGGAGCCTCTTCCTCTGCGAGTTCAGCACCGAGTCGGTCACCTGCCACCACGTCCTGCAGTTGAGCAGCAGAGCAAGGCCAACCACGCTGCCGATGGCGATCAGCACCGCGTTCACTGTCCGGTTCTCGCCATCCACCTTGAAGACGGCCAGCAGCGCCATGCCGGTGACGAGACAGGCCAGCACGACGGTGAAGAGGATGAAGGACGGCACGCAGCACGTCTTCTTCCACTTCCTCTTACCTGAGAGCACCGAAGAAGAAGAGATTGAGCCAAACTGGACTTGGGTCAGGTGACCTCAAGAAGCGCAGGCTGCCAGACAGGACGTGATGCAATACCTTGCGTCTCCTCGGTCTTAAACACTCTAAAGAGTCGTGTGGCGAGGAAGCCGAACTCTCGCTCGCAGGCGTCCGACAGCGTGGCGATCATCTCGGCCATCGATGTTTCTCCTCCAACGCTGGACAGCCGGTTATAGTCTGTGAACAGGAACCTGCAGGAGACAAGTGACATCATCATGACATCAGCGTGACATTACTGTGACATCATGACCTCCCTATGTGGTGGCGTTACCTGACGGGCAGCGCTCGTGTGCTCTGCTCCGGAAGCTCCGGCGGGTTCACGAACATCAGCTTCAACAGCAGCTCCAGGTACCCGATGTGCCGCGCCAGGCGGGTGCTCAGCAGCCACGCCCACGTCCAGTTATCTCCCTCCCTCCGGCCGCCAAAGTACACCACCACTACAGAATGTAAAAGGTTATGTGAACACCGGTGGCAGTACAGGAGGTCATGTGTTAACGTGCGGCATAACATCGAAGCGTTTCTCACCAAAGAAGAGGTAAAGCAGGGCAAGCAGGCTGAGGGAGACCGCCATGGCGAGCTTGGGGTCCACACTGAAGCCGAGGATGATGGCGATGGAGCCACAGAGCAGCAAGGACAAGAAGACAACGAGCCAGGAGAACTGAAACAGCGGCTCAATCTGCTGCCCAGCAAAAGTCTTCATCTCATCTGAGGAGAAAGAGGAGTGTCAGTACGTGTTGGCCAAGTGTACCCTTAGTGTAACGAGCGTGGTGAGCCTGGCGAGCGTGGCAAACACGAACTCACCCTCCAGCTTCTTGAGCAGGAAGGACTTGCCGCTGCCCCACTGAGCGTACAGACCCACACAGATGGGCGGCTGCATGGTGGGCTCGCTCAGGATGTCGGCGAGCGCCGAGCTGTACAGATCATAGCCCAGCATGTCACCGTCCGTCTCCGAGGGCGACAGGTGACCTGGAGGGGGTGGAGACACAGAGAGTCTTTTATTCTTTTGATTTGAGGATCCCTGAGGACAGAACAGATAAAAGTAATCTGCTGTGGCATTGTAATCAGATTTCTGGAGTCAGAATGATTTTGGTAAAATGAGCTGATCGATTAACACGAGCCTGCGGAGCAGTCCCAGCGTGGCTGATTTCACTCTTTGTATCAATTTACAGCAAACACCAAGTCTGAATGAGCAGAGAGTGCAGAGGGAACTCAAGCCTGCAGCTTCTGAACTTCATTTTCTACTCATGACATTATTTCCTGTGAGTGGGTGTAAATATGTCAATATGCTGATGATACTTTACTGTTCATTCAATCACTCTGCATTCAGTAACCATAAATCAGCTCTTATTGCAGATAAACTACAAGTTTTTCCTTCATCTTTGTTTTTTTTGTTTTTGACTGTCCTATTTGGTTCTTTAGCCATCAAAATTGTCTGAAGGCCAACAAGGATACCCAATAGATTTACTTTACCAAGTGGATCATCACAGCCTTGCTGTATTGGTCCATTTGATCGACCTTTGGTGTTATTATTTATTTATTTTATTTTCCGGAAGAGGTCCGACCAAGCCACGGGCACCAGGCCCCGCCACGCAGCCACCGGGAGTGAGCTGGTACATACTTGAGCACCCAGCCCCAGACACCAAGAACCACCAACGCACTGAAACACATCAGGCAGTGTGGTGAGGATAGATAGGCCTCCATACCTTGGAGGGCCTGAGATGTTCCCAGAGAGGTGCAGTCTAAGACCCGACCTGACATATAAACACAGACGAACAGGCACACAGAGACACAAACCTGCATTCCCACCCTCATGCACACATATACGAATACTCAGCACTCACCCAACGGGAAGACAGACACAAATGGACACTGTACACACAATCACACTCCCCAAACATACTCTATACCCCGGGTCCAGGTACCTTCGCCAGTAGAAAGCAACTAGACCCAGGAGATGTTACCCTTTCCCCCGGGATGGAGACAAGCAGACCGCCCCCGGCTCCGTAGCAGCAGGGAGGCCCCGCATCCGGGACCCCAATCGGACGGTCAACACCTCCTCCCAGCCCCTCCGCCCTGATGGCTAGCAGAGAACAGGGGTGTGTGAAGACCCCATACATCCCTTCACCTGCTGATGTGTAGTGTTGCTGCGTGTTGTTCTAAAGTGCATTTAGAACACGGGAGGGCATGGTGCTTCCTGCCAGAGAACAGCAGGTGTCAGCACAGCCCCGAGGTGACATTGAATACACAGACCATCCTCTGGACGCTGTATAACGTGCCCGTTCCCAAGGCCCTATATGTATGTGTTATGAGAGGGTGATAATGTGGATGTGTGGAATAAAATTGAGGCACAAGTGGCCATAAGGGGACAGAGGGGGAATGCCTCCCCTGCACCGTGGTGGTAACCCAAGCCTCCAAGGTCCAGCCAGGGCCCCAGCCCGGAGGCAGAGCACCCCCAGAACCCCAAGCCCCCACGCCTGCCCCAGACCCACCCAGGGCAGCCAGGCTACCAGGCCAGTAACCTACGTCTGCCAGCACAGACCCTCCCCCAGCCCTGCAGCAAGCAGTCACGGGGGAAACACCATCTAAGAGCCACCACACCCCCTAACCATTTCATGACCACAACCCCCGGGTTAAGCCCTCCAGGGAAAATGTCCCTAAGTAAGAGAGGAATGCTCAGACCTCTACGTTGGAGAGACCAAACAGCCACTTCACAAGCGCATGGCACAACATAGAAGAGCCACCTCCACAGGACAAGACTCAGCAGTCCATCTGCACCTTAGGGATAAAGGACACTCTTTCGAGGATGCCAATGTTCACATTTTGGACAGAGAGGACAGATGGTTTGAAAGAGGAGTGAAAGAAGCCATCTATGTCCACTGTGAGCAACCATCTTTGAACAGAGGCGGGGGTTTACGACACCAACTGTCTGCCATCTATAATCCAGTTTTGAGATCCCTTCCCAGACGCCTTAACGCCCACTCACATCCCAGGCCATGTGACCTCAGGAAATCACATAATGGGGTGGGGCTAGGTTTCACAATGAGCTCACCCGAAACTCTGGCTGATTGTGACCTACATCCGTTTTCACACATTGGCTCATGTGATTAGGTAGAGGATCATTAGGGGGTCCATTGTCCCCCTTGGGGGGATACTCCCACAGGGCTTAAATCTGGGATTCTCCACCTTTTGACCTTAGAACTGAAGAAGCTTCTCCGATGAGAGGTGAAACGTTTTCAACCAACTTAAAGAAGTCCAGACGCTTTTCTTTCCAAGCTCCTTAAACTACGATGACCTGGATGACTGAGAACCTTCACAGACATGTCCCTAAGGACTCTCCAGATGCCTAAGCCAATCCCTACCTCCACATCAACCACAATAGCGAAGGCAGGACCAAACTACCAGCTGCTGCTAGTGGTTTGATAAAAATTGCAAACAGTGAAGGGGAGAGTGGGCATCCCTGCCAGGTACCCCTCAGGAGACAGAAGCTGGAGGATGTTTGGTCATTTGTTCTGACGCAAGCTGTTGGGGAATTATATAATAATTTTAGCCAGTTTATGAAAGAGTTTCCAAAACCAAATTTGTGCAAAGTTGAAAATAAAAATTTCCAGTTAACTGGAAACGCTTTTTCAGCATCTAGAGACATTATTGTGGTTTCAATGTTTTTACTGCATGAGTAGTCTATTAAATTAAGTAGTCTACGCATGTTTGTTGATGAGTGCCTACCTTTTACGAAGCTGGTTTTGGTCAGGATGAATTAAAAGGGGGGTTATCTTCTTATCTTTTTGAGAAAGTTTTGCAGATTATTTTGAGGTCTACATTTATAAGGGATACTGTTTAGAATGATCCACATAGTGAAACAGTCTCACAACTTTTAAATATGAGAAAAACTAAGACGTTTGGTTTCAGCCGAGGATGTTATCACTGTGAGCTGTGCACTGAGGCCAGGCTTTGATTTCTTCATAACACTCTGATCTCTGACTGCAGACTGATCCAGTTATGTGTAACAAGCTGAGGATATCCAGTCTGGCTCCCTGAGCAGCCGCAGCCTACAAAAACACAAAGCACCATGTAAAGCTGCCTCATTACTTCATACTTTCCAATTACAGCTTCTTTCACCTGATTCACTCTTAAGTTTCAGCAGTGAGATCGGCCCAGGTTCATTTAAAGGTTGAAGGAGTGGCGAAGAGACTCAAAGCTGAGCAAACATCAACCATAACACTGCGTTTGCGTGCAGTTCAGGCCCACTATGAGGTGAGACAGAAAAAGACGTACGTGCTCCAAAAATCTGCGTCAGGATGCTTTTCTGGTGGCTGCAGTCAACGTTGTACGGCGTCTCTCCAGCCTTGTTGGGGCGGTACAGCAGGCGACCATCTTTGGGGTTCCTGAGGAGGAGCTCGGCCAGGCGCCGGCTCCGCCCCCGGATGGCAATGTGGAGAGGAGTGTCCCCTTTCTGTGAAAACAGGTGTCAGCATCAGGTCCTCTGTAACCTGTTCATTCATTTCACTCTGTGACAAATCTACAGACTAAAAAACAAGCTAAATATTTAAACCTGCTTTTACTTTGAAGGGCAGGTAGATACACGTGATGCTTGTGTCTATGGACTGATTGGTAAATGGACTGATTCTTATATAGCGCTTTTCTACTCTCCCAGAGTACTCAAAGCGCTGTATACAACATGCCTCATTCATTCACCCATTCATAAAAGCACTTCTAAACTCAAGTGCAAACTAACCAACATACACACTCCGATGAACGCATCGGAGGGCAACTTGGGGTTAGTATCTTGCCCAAGGATATTTGGCATGTAGAAAGCCAAGGATCGAACCACCAACCTTCCAATAAGTAGGTCATCTGCTCTATCACCTGAGCCACAGCCACCCCTAGTCTATCTGGCTCTCACCTTGTCCACAGCAGACACCTTTGCTCCTTTGTCAAGTAGTAGCTCCACGATCTCGATGTTCCTCATCTTTGTGGCTTTGATCAGCGGAGTCTCTCCATCCTGAAAGCAAAACTCAGGTTAACCACAGAACCCCACCCCCTACTCTGAGACAGGTGTTCTCAGGTGTGCTGGGCTCTCACCTTGGTGCAGGTCTCTGTGTCGGGGTTACACTGCAGGATGTCTCTCACCATGGTGGCGTTTCCTTTCTCCACGGCCCAGTAAAGAGCCGTCTTATTCTCCTGGAGGTGGAGCAGAGAGATAACATTAGCAACATCACTTTACGCTGCATCTGATTGGCTCCGATCCTCAAGTTCTTCTTTACTGAATGCTCGCAGAGTAACAGCAGTCGTCCTTCTCATCAGAATGTTGAAGACACCAGCAAATCAAAACAGAGACAAAACTGCGGAGGACACCAAGTGCCAAAACAATCAAACCTAAACCTGCAACTGAATTAAGTAATGATGACACATTTATAAAATATCATCTGTGTTAGTCTGACTGCAGCGTGCGTGAAATTGGGAAATGGGAAAGATTTTTCATGTTCATAAACATCTAATGAGCTAAGAAATGAACTCACTGTTTCCAATGTGATGAAGGAAATGTGTCTCCAAAACCTCACCTGCCCTCTGATGTCGATGTCAGCGTATTTGTGCAGCAGAGCTCTGACGATCTCCACGTGCCCGCCCCTCACGGCTCCGATCAGTACCGTATCGCCGCTCTGGAACACACAGGACGCCGTTTAGTTTCCCTGTTATTGAAACCGCGTGTGTCATGTGACGATGCCTGTTGGCGCCTCACCCGGTCAGGGATGTTTACATAGGTGCCGGCATCCAGCAGATCCTGGACGATCTCGGTGTAGCCCTCCTTGGCGGCGATCATCAGTGCCGTATTCCCGTCCTTGTCGGTCATGTTGACGTTGGGGTTCCTCTTCAGCAGCTCCTTCACCACCTCCGTGTACCCGCCCCTCACCGCCACGATCAGTGCTGTCATCGAGTTCTGGGGACAGACAGGAAGTAGTTAACAGAGGTGGGCGCGTATTATTCTGGCATGCCGGCAGTGATGGTGATGATGAAGGTGGTGACGGTGATTAAGGTCGTACCGCCCCCTCCTGGTCAACGTCAGCACCGTTCTCCAGCAGGTGCATCACGCAGTCAAAGTGTCCTTTCCTCGCCGCCCAGATCAGAGGGGTGGTCCCGTACTGTAACACACACACGAAACACACACACCATCTCTGAGCTGCTTTATTGTGAAATATGCCATAGTGTTTGGTGTGTGCTCCTGTGTTGTGTCACTTCCTGTTGTTGTCCATCATGCTACTTATTGTTGTATTGGTGTTATTTTGCAGGACGTTTCCTGTGCAGGTGTTTTTACTTTCTTACTCTCGATTCACTCGAGCCCACAGAGATTAATTTATTTGATGTCAGTCGGATGTTGTGTTGCACTGTTTCCTGTGGTTTCTTGCTGTTTCAGGTCAGGTCATGCAGGTGTGTGTGCTCTCTGTTGGGCTCTCGCCCCCTCACCTTGTCTGAACAGTTGACTTTGGCTCCATTTTGCAGGAGCAGCTTCACGATGTCAGCATGTCCTCGACCTGCGGCCCAGATGATCGGATACACACTGTACTGCTGTGAGGGGCACAGGAGGACATGTCAGCACCATCACTGAAACACTGTGGACTGAAACCGTCCAAAACACAACAAAATCTTCCTGCCAAAATCAATTCTCTCGTCCGTGTGTGTTACCTGTGTTGTCTGTGTGTTACCTGTCCTGTAGTGTTGGGGTTGGCCCCGTGTTCCAGCAGCAGTTTTGCAACCTCCACGCGGCCTTTATAAGCAGCCCATGTGAGAGCTGTCCAGCCGCCCTGGGACACACACACACACACACGTTAACCCTCGGTTTAGCTACTCCATTCTCTGCACGACATTTCCCATGAGGCTTTGCTCCCACCATATCCCTGTGCTCGATATAGGCGCTGTTCTCCAGCAGCTCCTTCACCACCTCCACGTGACCCTCCTTGGCTGCGGAGATCAGAGCCGACCAGCAGTCCTAAAATACACACAGACAAGGTTACCATGGAAACAGGAGCCGGCCAACTTGCCCACCTGTCTCCTAGCAACCATAGCACCGGAGGATGGGGGAGGGGTTTTTTTCCTCATTGGTGACAGAGCACTCGTTTCGCTCACCACATCATCCAGGTTGACATTGGCTCCTCTCCTGATGAGCTCCTGGACGATCTCCAGACTGCCCTGCTCGGCCGCCAGCATCAGAGGAGTCTGACCATTCTGCACACATAGGCAAGTACACAAACAAACAGGTAAACAAACCAGAAAAATAAAACAAGCACTAAGGTAAAAATCACTAAAGAATAAAAAAGTGACCAGAAATGAAAATAATATAATACAACAGCATTAATGAACTGAATTCAAAGAAAAACTACAGTACAAACAATGACACTGAACATGAATGTCATTAAATACAGTTAAAGGAGGGATATCTGTGCTCAAATGCTCTAAAATGTCTTCTGACTGTGAAGCGAGCGCTGCCACCATCACAGCGCAATTACATACGTCACTGCGTCCATCCACTTCCTTGAAGCGATCCAGGTGAGCCTTCAGGGCGGACAGGTTCTCCTCCTCCACGTAGCTGAACAGGTTCTGGATGGCCAGCGTGGTCATCTTGATGGACGTGGTAGTGTCCATGTCTGCGGTCTCTCACGGCGCCCCCTGCTGACACAACAAACACGGCAGTGAAATGCTTGGCCTGCTGGGTAAAACTGAGCTGAACTTCTGAGATGAAACTCTTAGATTCACTCAGCTGTTGCTCCTCTAACTGCAGCCAAACAGTGACCTTTGAACCTGCTGCAGAAACATGCCGTCCTGTGGTATAAATCAAGCTGCCCCCGTAGCTCCCCCACTCCACCACCACCACCACCGCCTCATTCCCTCATCATTAGTTTTTATTTGAATTCTGTTTAAAGGACAAAGACGTGTTTCTGCATGTTGTTGTTTGAGTTTATGAGACAAAGAAGATTTTAATTACTGATAAAAGCAATTAGCTGTACTTGAGTACTTCCTGTTTGTCGATAATCACTGAAGTGTCAGTTTTTCTCCTGGTTTTCGGGAGCTGAGCAGCCTGCAGGAGGCGCTGGCAGGTTTAGTGAGAGGCAGCTGCAGCCTGTTTAAATCTCTGTGACATTTCTGTGGTGCAGACATCAGCCAGTGTCTGAAGACAGTTTCCTTTGAAACAAGCTGACCTGAGATCTGCTGGCGGCTCTGCTCTATGCCTGATAAAACAGGAAGTCATCATCTAACGGACAAACCGCCATGAACAGACAGCCTGAGGTCTGTCCACATGAGCGAGCGTTTCCCTCTAATCAGCCACAAACACGCCCACAGCTTTCTGCCAGGAGCCGAGGGATAAAAACAACGCAGGTGAATATGTTCCAGGATTTCTCCAGTCGTGGATCCTCACTTTTACACCTCAACTCATCCTCTTTTACACTAAAACCCATTTCTCCTCATTCGCTGGCTTCTGGCACGGCACAGATCTGCTAATCTGTAACATCCAAATAAAATTTTAAAACTGGAGCTTGTTGGACAGTTTGTCTAGAGGCCAGAGGTCACACAGAAGAGTCAGAAAAAGGTCAGAGCTGCTTCAAAGTCCCAGAACAAAGATTGAGATGCCGGCATGAGCAGAGTCACAGATACTGAAATCTTTATGGATTCATACTGAAGAGCAGACAATAACTGTGTCTGAGGAGCAGCTCCAATGTCACAGAATTCATTAATGTGCTAACAGTGACGTCTTCGATAATCCCACTGTTTACAGCTCAGGACCAGCAACAAATAAATAATAGATAAATAAATACATGTAGATAAATCAGACAATTTTAATCCAGTCACAATAATAATGATCGATTAACTGCGGAGTTTTTTTTGTCTGTAGTCATATTGATTGATCAGGTTTTATTGTAAGCTGAATAAGCAGGTACCTGATGACGTCATTTAATGATTTATGTTATTATGTTGACTCTCTCGGGTCCAGTGTTAATAATAACAACCACACTGTAAATGAAGAAACCGCCATGTTTCCGTGCAGTGGTGTATCTGACCGGCCCGGCTGGTCCCGGTGAGGGCAGCGGACTCTCGGACTCATTACCGGTGAAACACCGCCGCCATGTCACCTTAACAGCGCCGTTATCTCCCGCGGTAACCGGGATAACCTTCACCCATTCACCGCCCGGAGCCCCCACCCCTCCCACCACCCCCGAACCAACCAGCAAAAAGCCCCATATTACACCGGTAGCACTCAGATTTTATGTTTTACCGTCGGGGCGGAAATCAAACCGAATCACCCTAATCTGATTTTTCTGACCGATCCGGCGACGTGTCAATCAAACAGCGATCGATGGCAGGGAGGATGCTGCAGAGAGAGCGACGGGAGCAGAGCCCCTCTACCTTCAACGGAGAATCAGAGTGAGTTCGGGCGGTCCGGGTCCGAGGTTTGGCTCCCGTAGATCAGCGGGTCGGTGCGCGTGTCCTCGGCCTGTGTTCGGATGTCAGCCTGAGCTCACTCTCCATCCCCGACAACAGCAGCCATCTTGATCTGATCAGAACAACAGCAGGAGGCACGGAGACAAGGCAGCCAATCGCAGTCCACCGCCCGTCAAGCGTGCCAAAGCCAGCTCGCCGCTTCCGCTCTCGGCTGCTACGATAAAAGCACACATGACAGCAGTTTCCTGTTAGTTTAAAATGACTTAAAATAAAACACCCGCACTCTAAGCCCAGTGTGTTTTTCACTTCCAACGCGTCTTCATCACACATCACCCCCGACCCCCATCTCCACCCAGCCTGCACTCTCTTCTTCACCTCTGCTTAACCTAACTTACACACCTGGTTCCCGTGTTTTCATCACGCTGTACTTCCTTCAGCTCTGCACATCACCATGTTCTCGAAACTCAGAACTGGTACACGTCTTCTTCATTTCCATCATCCGCTCAATTTCCAGCATTGTGCTGTACTTTTTAAACAGACTATTAAAAAGTCCACCACCCTCTCTCCCAGACCTCCCCATACCTGCACAAGTGTCGTCTGGACCAACCTCCTTCAAGTCAAATCAAGTGGCTTTATTGTCATTCCAACCATGTACAGTGGTACAGTACACAGTGAAGCGAGACAGTGTTCCTCCAAGACTTTGGTGCTAAATATAACAGACAATAAAGACAGGACTACATACAGTGCAAGTGTGCAAAAATTGCAGAACAATTGCAAAAGAATAAAAGAATAAAACAAAAACAGTGCAACACCAGACAAAGCACAGCAATACAGACACAAGACAGCACAGTAGAAAAGCAAAACAATGACAGTGGGTTGTGCAAAATGACTGAGCATTTTGCAAAAGTAACTTGATGTATGAAGGTATACCTGTGTGTGTCAGTCCAGTCACTGAGTGTTCAGGAGTCTGACGGCTTGGGGGAAGAAACTGTTTCAAAGTCTGGCAGTGAAGGCCCGAATGCTCTGGTACCTCTTGCCAGAAGGCAGCAGGGTGAAGAGTGTGTGTGAGGGGTGTGTAGGTTCCTCCACAATGCTGATGGTTTTGCTGATGCAGTGGGTGCGATAGGTGTCTGTGATGGAGGGAAGAGAGGCTCCAATGATCTTCTCAGCTGTTCTCACGATCCATTGTAGGATATTGCAATCCAATACGGTGCAGTTACCGTACCAAACAGTGATGCAGCTGCTCAGGATGCTCTTGATAGTCCCTCTGTAGAAAGTGGTGAGAATGGATGGTGGGAGATGGGCTTTTCTCAGTTTCTGCAGGAATTAGAGATGCTGCTGGGCTTTTTTAGTTATGGAGCTGGTGTTGAGGGACCAGGAGAGGTTTTCCACCAGGTGAACGCCAAGGAATTTGGTGCTCTTGACGACCTCCACAGAGGATCCATCGATGTTCAGTGGACAGTGATCTCTCCGTGCTCTCTTCAAGTCGACAATCATCTCTTTTGTTTTGTCCACGTTCAAAGACAGTTGACTCTACACCAGTCTGTTAACTGTTGCATTTGTGTAGCACTTTTCAAAACACAGAGTTGCAGAGTGCTTCACAGTTTCAGTAAATGCCACACATTAAAGATAAATATACATATTTCAACATACACACATGCATTCATGCAGGGTTGCAAACTATGGGTGAAAATTAAGTGGAAAAGATTAAGGCACAGGTAACCTATAAAAATGAGTTTTTAGCAGGCGTATAAAGAAAATGAAAAACAGTGATCCTGATTGCAAAAACCACAAAAGCACAATCTTCTCTGGTTTTAAAATCAGTTAAGAGACCCTGGTTAGAGGGTCAGAGGCCAGCTCCCGTGACAAGGTTTCAGAGACTGCTGGATAAGCAGGGGCGAGTCCGTGTTGACATTTATATGTTGGTAACAGAATTTTAAAGTAGATTTTAAATTAATATGAATTGTGCAACATGAATTCTGAAATATCTGTAGAAGCTGGTGAAGGCATGCCTTCGCCAGCTTCTACAGATATTTCGATCAAAAATGATCAAGGTGAGAGAAAAGTGTGAACTACAGCTTCCAGATGATTGAATGACAGTAAAGGTGCAATTTTTTCAATATTTCTGAGGTGAAGGAAAAAAGACTGGATGAGCTCTGAGGTGTGAGAGTAAAAGTTAGTCAAAGATGATTCCAAAGTTTTTAGCATATGATTTCATGTTATTGGCAAGGGGGCAAAGCAATGGCTAACCTCCTTAGAGAAGCTGTCTGGGCCGAGCACTAGAACCTCAGTTTTACTGGAACTGAGATGGAGGAAATTTGAATATATACACTCAGTAATGGCAAAGAAGCATTTGTTGAGTCAGGAGATGCTGTCGAGGTTGCTGGGCTTTACAGAAAAGTATAGCTGTGTGTCATCTGTATAGCTGTTGTAGGAGATTCCATTAAAACCATTAGACAGGTGACCCAGGGGTAATGTATGTAAAGAAAACAGAACTGGTCCAGGGACTGAGCCCTGTGGGACTCTACATACGAGTGATGAGAACTTACACTGCAGCAGAGCTTGGGGAGAGTCTGTGCTGGCGGACATGGGTTACTGGACTGGTAGTCAGGTTTGGGGGCTTGGGGCTCTGGCTGGGCCTCAGGGGCTTGGGTCCTGATGGTGGTGTGTCACCGAGGTTGTGGATGGGTGTGTGCATGGGGGCCCAGCCCTGGCATGGGGGGCCTCTGGTGCATTTGCAGAACTGAGGGTCCCTTCAAATGGCGGGGAGGTTGTTACATCCTTGCAGGTCTCTGTTCTTCAGGAGTTCACTCTGCAGGTGAGGGAGAGATATAGGAGAGGTGGAGAATGAACTCAACCTAGGTGTCTATTGTCTTACTGTATGTAGTCCGGAAGATAATTGGATGATGGGGTGGGAGTAGAGCCCCGGGCTCTGTGGGGCTTGGTGGTGCTACTGCTGTGGGTCCCGGTCTGGATGGGCCTGGACCCCCTGCCCTTGGTGGGGGTCCAGGCCCAGGGAATGGGGGCGCCTACTGAGATCAGCAGGGGATCAGATAAGTCGAGCGGGACTAAAATAGAAAGCTCAGCTTTATCTGATTGTATTAGAATACCCTTAGTCAATAAAGCTGGTTCAGTGCTGTGGGTTTATCTCTAACCGGACTGGAATTTAAACGATAAACGACCTGACAGACTTTCTCAAGGATTTCAGAAATAAATGTGAGTTTGGAAATTGTCCTGTGAGTATCTGAAACAGTGGGATCTAAGTAGGGTTTTACAGCAGAGCAAAGATGCTAGCTGTAATCTGGAAGGCAGCCAGATAAAAAGGATTGATTCATAATAGAAAGAATCTGAGGGAGATGAGGCATAACGCCTTTGATGAATTTAGGAGGGATAATGACCGCTGGGCAGGATGACAGCGTCCATGTGTGAGACTATACTGAGAAGATCTGTCGAGGAAGCTGGTTTAAAGTCAAAGAACAGGACGTGAACAGCAGACTGACGAGTCTGCTGATGGCGTCAAACAATAACCTTGGATTGTGTTTGTCGTTAATCAAATCAGCAAAATAAGATGTTCTCACATCTTTTATAAGCTGGTCGAGGATGGTTAGTAACTCCTTCACATGGGAGGGAGTCACTCTCACCTGCTGCACATCCTTTTCAGCTCGGTCTCTCTGCCTCTACAAGTCCTTCTCTCCTTCCTCAGAGTCCAGCCTCACTATAAACCTTACCTTTGCCTCATAATCACATTTATCTCAGTGTTTAACATTTTGAGCATGTCAGGCTGTGCAATTCATTATTATGACTGTTTGTCCTTCAGTCATGACTGTACTATGTAAAGCACCCAGATACTTACTGAGGTTATACATACTGTAACAGACTGCACCCCCTGTACAAAAGCCAAAGTTAGTGCAGTGGAACATTTGGTTAACTCAGAATTAAGGAAGAAGCAGGAAAATGCAAGCTCAGGCTGAAAGGCCGGAGTATGTGAGGATAGCAGAACATCTGGTGTATTTGATAGAAATCCACTGAGTGATAGCTTTAAATAAAGTGTTTGTGCGTGCATGTTTGTGGGTTTAATGCTGTGGTGGTGAAATCTCTGAACCACAAACATCACCCAGCGACTTTATGACCTGATATTTGAGGAATTATTAACAGAGTTCTCTAGTTTGATTCCTATCAGCCTGCCAAAGTTTAAAGTGCAGACTCAAACTTCCACCCATCCCAGCAACAATCACACATGTTCACTTGGTCAGGTGTCAAAAATCAGCTTTAATTCACATTTACAAAACCATGAAGCCCACAGAGAGGTGTCTGTGTCCCAGAACATCTCCACCAGGAACAACACTGACGATACAAATATGGCAACAGGAAACAGAAATGTGTTTTCCTCAGTTTACAAAAACACACAGCAGTAAACGCATAGCACTTCCTGTCGGAACGTCCTCCTAGATCCGAAGACCAGACTACAGAACCACGATGAACCCAGCCCGAAGCACTTTCTTTATTTTCTTACATAATATTAGCATGTGTTCATACGAAACATGGCCCAAGGTCAAAGTAATAACACTAGCATGTGAACGTAATCCAGAGTAATCTAAAGTAACCCAATGTAAAGTAATCTAGTCTCAAGCCTGCTCTTAGCACTCAGCTTCAACGCTGTTCTATATTTTTGTCATTACATTAGATTTCTTTATGTGGTCATCTCCTGTGGGCAGCACAGCTCACAGGTACAGAGTGCTGCCCCTCAGTGGGTTTTCAGAAGCTGGCCAATCAGAAGGAAGTGGGATTTTAAAGAAGGATGACTTTAAAGAGAGAGGAGCTAAAAGAGTTTATTGAGCTGAGAAGCCAGAGTTAAATAAAGTAAAGTTGTTGTTTTTTTAATTTTATTATTTTTGAATCATTGGAGGGTAATACAGCTGAGTAGAGCTGCAGGTTAGCTCAATGGTTCTCCTTTAACGTGAAAGATGATCATATGACCCTTACTGATCTTTCAGTTCATTTAATCTTCGAGCTAAATCTGCAAACACCTGACTGCTTGGAATGAAATGACATAAATCACCTGATTCAGACATCTGCTAATGTAAACGTGATGCCACCCTCTCCAGGTAACACCTGCAAAAACCCAAACGGGTAAGACTGCTGAGTGGACCTTTATCGGCCCCTGTGAACACTGTCATGCTGTGGTTTAACCTGCCTGACTTCCATTTGTGCATGCTTCACTCATCCAGCCACTCTTCCCGTCCTTCCTTTGTTCTTCTTCCTTGCAGATGAACAGTCAGCAGGTGTTTAACCACAAAGAAACACTACACAGGTGATCATGAGAGTTTGGGGCAGCTCAGCTTCCCACACAGCAGCTCCATGTCAACTTACACTGTATGTATTTATACACATGAATCCTCCATCACCACACATCTGTCTGAATCTGAGCAGTCACGAATCCTTTTGAAGACAACACGGGGCCTGTTTCCATACCCCCCCCTATGACTCCAAGTAATCGTCATCATGTTTCTGTACCCAGCCAGCAGGAAGCTCCATCTGCCCACTTTCTGTACACGTCCATGTAATGCATGATGTCACATCATCGCTCTCTGTCCTCTGTCTCATGTGGTTTTCGCCTTCTGGCTGCAGGTCCTGTCTGTAGCCTCTAGGTGGCGCTGAAGCGATTCCTGCACTGGGCTCTTCTGCTGGTCTTTGAGAGGGAGATTCCTCCGTTTGACGGGCAGCACGAATGCGACCAGAATGCAGCCGATGTGGAGGCTAAAGTACCAGGAACTGCAGAGAAGATGAAAATTCAGAAATGCTGCTTTGAGCAGTCAAAGTTACACATGAATTAAACCTGGGTTAAACAAGGTTTAAACCTGGGCTGCACCAGCAGTAAACCTGAAATATATCTGGGTTAAACCTGGAATAACTTATATTAAACCTTGGTAAAACCTGATTTAAACCTGGGTTAAAGCTGTGTTAAACATGCATTAAACCTGGATTGAATCTTGATTAAACTTTGGTCAACCCTTTCTGGCTTACTGACCTGTAGAACTTCATGGATGGACCCACAGACAGCAAGACAAAAGGTATCACCGTGTAGCAGATGGCAATCTGAGTGGCTGCCCACGTGATGACATCATAGACCAGTTTGTGTACGGAGGAGTGCAGGAAGTATGGTCGAACGTTGTGTCTGACCTGAGGATGAGAAGTTAACATGGATGACTGCTAAAATGGACACAGGTCTCATTTCAAAGGCTTAGCAGCAACATCAGTTAACAGATAACAGCTAACCGCTAAATGATAATGGCTAACAGCTAGCGGCTAATAGCTAACAGCGGCTCACCGCTCTGGCTGCCAGCGTGATGACGATCCCTGTGAGGAAGGTGAGGTAATATCCTGGATAGGCTCCGTGCCACATGGCTGACAGGATGAAGGTGGCTGCTGTCGGATGGTAGGGACATCGCTCATAACACACCCTGTCAATCAGAGATAAGGGGTCAGAGGTCACAAACAGTCATTTTTACACATGCCAGGTACAGATTCCAGATCAGGTAACTGAGTGTGACCTTTTGAGCCAGTGTGCTGTCTGAATGTTCCAGTTGTCCAGGAAAACTTTGAAGCTGGTGGCAAACTGGAAGCAGACAGAGATCCATTAGACTGATGTTATCAAACCATTTTAGTGACTCGTAAATAGGGATGGGTACCGGTATCGGTTCTGACATAAACGGTAGTAACCAGACCGAAAAGCAGTGCACATTTCGGTGCTTTATTTCGGTGCTTTTTTTTCCTGAGCTGTGATACACTTTAGATTCTAGCCAATCATTTTACGTTTCCAAGGATAGTAGGCGGGTCCAGGTACGTACGTTCTTTTAGAGCAGAGCTACAGATTTAAAATGACCAAGGCAAAGCGGTCAAAAGTCTGGCTGTACTTCACAGCAAAAGATGCAAACTCAGCAGCCTGCAACAAGTGCTTTAAGCTGATACTGTGATACTGTGCAAAGGAGGTAACACCTCGAATCCGATGAAACACCTGGCGACGCATAGCGTTTTTCTTTTAAAAGCCGAGAAATGCGCCGTATTTGATAGCTTGCTGTGAGACCTCACACCGTGCACATCTACTGCGGGTGTGGTGCCTGTTATCGGACCCTGAGTTAGCAACACCAAGAACCCGAAGAATAGAGTCCTGGCCCCTAGCCCTGCCAGTGTAGCAGAAATGATGACGGATGATGATGGCAGCAGCAGCCGTTCTTCTCTGCGTGAGTAGCTTAATGTTGTCCGTGTGTAATTTACGCTGAGTAGGCTAACAGCGTTATCAAATTAATGCATGTAAGGTGAACTAGCAAACATCATCATAGCTACATGCGGCTGTCTTCTTGTTTGATGGCAGATACTCCCTTCACCCTGGACAAAAAGGCTAAAATGACCAAAGAAAAAGTGGAAAACAGTTAAACATGAGAGGTTTTTGGACAAAGTTTGTGTTTTTTCCATTGATTAAGCACTGCTTCCAGCCAAGAGTGATGCCATAAAAAAAGGCTAACATTGTTATCTTTTTACAAAAAACAGCTGAAAATGAGAGGTTTTTGGACCAATTTTGTGTTCTCCATTCTTTCAAATTCAAATTCAAATTCAAATTCAAATTTAAGCACCGGTTTGAGCACCGTTTAAGCACCGGCACCATTTCAAAAGTACCGGTTTGGCATCGATATCGGATAAAACCTAAACGATACCCATCCCTACTCGTAAACTTGTCCAGGTCTGTGATGGTCCTGACCTCAATCTTCAGGATCCTCAGATTGGAGATGAGGTCCCAGCGAGCAGAGCCGTCACTGTCGTAACCATTGAAGCCAAAACCGGCGGCGTTGTTGATGGCGTCAGCTGTAGCACAGATGTGACTGGTCAGAAATTTAGGTATGAACAGTGTGTTTGTGCTAACAGTGAACCCAGCATTTTCATTTCAGCACAAATGATCGGTTAGATTTTGATTTTAATCCAATTTCTCTAAAGCAGCACATGAAGGTTTATTTGCACAAAGCAGATTTCAGCCACCCACCAAGCGTCCAGACGAAGTAGTACTTGGGTCTGGTAGTCAGCATGGACAGGTACAGGTAAACCACTTGAGCATAGAAAGGTGTGTTGGCAATGAAGTTGTCGTCGATGTTTCGCTCCACTGGGAAAACCTTACACACTGACAGAAACACCAGCAGGCAGAAGAAGGAGGTGGTGACCTTACGTACGACCTCCATCTGTGGAGAAACATAGTATTCATTCAGGTTCAGTATGTCTTAAATTCAGTCAGCAATCATGAACAAAAGAAGAAATGGATTACGCTCCTCAGTTTAAACGTCTCAACGGTAAATGTCTTAAACCTGCTTTCTGTTTAATGTCAAGCGGGGGCGACTGCTCATACTGTAAATACAGGTATACCTTAGTCATGCGACCTACGTTTGGGGAGGGCTCACTGTGCCTCAGCTTGCTGCTGGACTTCCTTTCATCCTTGTAGTCTCTGCAGCGTCGAGGGGCTCCCTCGATGAAGCCGATGTAGTCGTTGTAGGAGCAGGTGGGGCCAGCCAGGATCCCCATGAAGTTACAGTTGTAGCTGAAGTACTCCAGCAGACTGGGCATTCTCCTAAATAAATAGAGGGTTAAGACCATTTCACCACAATGCTTTCTATTGCCAACTCCTGTGAATGTTGTATGCTATGGAAACAGCCGTGCTCCGAAAGAAGGCATGGAGAACTATTCAATTTTCAATTCAGTTTTATCTATACAACACCAAATTACAACTACAGTTGCCTCAAGGTGCTTTTTACAGTAACTTAGACCCTACAAGAATACAAAGAAAACAGAGAAAACCCCAACAATCACATGAGCCCCGATGAGAAAGCACTCTGGTGACAGTGGGAAGGAAAAACTAAATTTTAACAGGAAGAAACCTCCAGCAGAACCAGGCTCAGGGAGGGGCGGCCATCTGCTGTGACTGGTTTGGGTGAGGGGAGGAACACAGGACAAAAGACACACTGTGGAAGAGAGCCAGAGATTAATAATAAATGAACAAGTTGTATATGAAAGATCTGTTTTCACACGCCCTAATTTCTATCACTGCTGGGATTCTGTTCTGCTGTGGTGGGCCATCAGAGTACATGCAAAATGGTTTCATTAAATTCTGTATGTCAATAAATAATGTTCAGTTTCTTGTACTAATCTCTTTTTATTGAACCAATGATTTAATGCGAGAGGTGTACGAACACATGAGTGACGTGAGTTAAGAAGAAACACCCAGTGCATCATGGGAATTCCCCAGCTACCTTCACCTATTGCAGCATAACTAAGGGAGGATTCAGGGTCACCTGATCCAGCCCGAACTATATGCTTTAGCAAAAAGGAAAGTTTGAAGGCTAATCCTAAAAGTAGAGATATTGTCTGTCTCCTGAATCCAAACTGGAAGCTGGTTCCACAGAAGAGGGGCCTGAAAACTGAAGGCTCT
>NW_005187449.1:3548196-3562175 GCF_000239375.1 Pundamilia nyererei
TATACAAAATGCAGCAAGATATTAAAAAACAGTTTTATTGATTAAAAAACACACTATATCGGATTCATATCGGTATCGGCAGATATCCAAATTCATGATATCGGTATCGGTATCGGACATAAAAAAGTGGTATCGTGCCATCTCTAAAAAGTACATATCCATTTATCATGTCTGATATTTAGCTAACATCTGCACAGACAGCATGCTAAGCTAGCCAAGAACCTAAGAGTGATGAAAGAGTGGAGTATATGCAGACCCCAGTCTAGCAGCCAGACCCTGAACTTCAATAGGTTAACAAAGGCAGTTCTACCTGTTCATGTTTCTAAAGCAGAATCACCATGACGACTGCTCTGAAGTCTGTTTGGCTCGTTTTAACTTTGCTTTTATTCAAACTTCAAGAGTGTGTGTGTCCTCATTAGCACAGAGATCTGTGTCAGTGTGCGACTGTAGCTTCAGGTGTACACTGTTCATTGATAATTATCAGAATGTGCTTCAGGTTGGAGTGACATGGAGGTAATGTAACAGGTTGTGTAAGAAATTACTTTCTTCAGTGAGTAATTAAGTAACATACAACACTACTTTTAATATAAGTAACAAGTAATGTGCAATAGATTCGTTTTTTGAGTGACAACTCTAACTTGATGCATGCTAAATCACCCAGGGAGGTAAATCCCAAAAGGTGATTCTGTTCATCTGGATGTAACGTTTTTAGTGGGGGAAACATTTCGTCATTTATCCAAGCGACTTCTTCAATCTCAGTTGACTGCAGGTTTCCCTAATCTTATAAACAGTAGATTTGCGCAATAATTGAAACCAGCCCACTGATTGAACAATTTGCTGTGAGGTTGGTTTATGATCATTAATATGCAAATTGTCGTCAAAGGAGCTTGCAAAGAAAAGCGTCTGGACTTCTTTAAGTTACTTGAAGACGTTTCACCTCTCATCCGAGAAGCTTCTTCAGTTCTAAGGTCAAATGGTGGAGAGTCCCAGATATAAACCTAGTGGGAGTGACCCCCCACAGAGGGACAAAAGGACCCCCTGATGATCCTCTAATCCTCTAATCAATCATCCAGGTCATCGTAGTCAAAGGAGCTTGCAAAGAAAAGCGTCTGGACTTCTTTAAGTCCAGACTTGATCTTAAAAGTTTATTTTGTGACCCAGAAGGAGCAATAAGAGTGATATTAAAACTAAGTAGCTGCCACCATTGTTGGAAACTGGAAATTGGCTGGGCCACACTGTGAATTCTGAGATAGGTTGGGCTACGAAGGATACACCTGACCCATCCTTCAAATCTGGGGAAAAGCAGGACGCATTTGTCAACCGCATTTGGAGGAGTCTTTGAATTGGGACAGCCTTTGTCGCGTCACCTTTACGTACTCGGCCTACAAAAGTGCAGCTGTCTACTGTAATTTTTGAGTGTATGCTAAAATAAAAATAAAAGTGTTCTATATCACCTGTTTGTTTTTATTCAAGCATACGTGTATACTATTTTTATTGATAGAGAGATTAAGCTTGTGTTTCAGTCATGTAGTGACTGTGCTTATTATGAGGCTTATTAGACATTATAAAACAGATGAACGTAATTTTGCCTAAGTGCTTAAGGTCGCATTTGGAGGAGTCTTCAAATTGTGACAGCCTTCGTTGCGTCACTGTCACATAATCTGCCTACAAATGTGGGTTCTGAAGATATGCAGTCCCTGAATCTGGACACAGCTATGATACCAGAGACTGCTTCTTCTTCTTCTTTGGCGTTTAACGGCAGCTGGCATCCTTGTAGATGCATTGCTACCATCTTCTGTTTCAGTCCGTTATTACACTCTTAAATCCTACTACTTATTCCTGTGTCTTGCAGGATCTTAAAAAGCTTAAATTGATGCATCGACTATTAAATTACTTGGCAACGATTTTGATAGTCGACGTAATCGTGACTAGTCGACTAATCATGGCAGCTCTTCCTCCCTTGTGAATTTGATGTGTTGGTCCATCGAGTTAATGTGATCCATGAATTGTGGTACGTCCCGTGCTGAGATTTGATTTTCACCCAGGTTTCATCCACATACCTGAACCAATGACTTGGTGATGTTCCATAGTAGGATAAAAGAGCCCTCATTCCCACTTCTTCCATGTACACGTTGGCCACAGTGGGTGAAACTGGGGAAATCATGGCACACCCATGTTTCTGACTGTAGTACTGACCCTTGTATGCGAAATAGGTGGAATTAAGACACAGTTCCAAAAGTAAACACACTTGGTCAATGCTGAGAGTGGTCCTGTTGCTAAGGTTGGGGTCATCCTGTAATGTCTTACGAACTACCTCCAACGCTTCAGTGACTGGAACACAAGTGAAGAGAAATGTAACATTGTATGAGACCATTGTTTCATCTGCCTCCATAATGACATCTCTCACCTTCTCAATAAAATCCAAGGTGTTCTGGATGTGCTGTTCAGAGCTGCCTACCATTGATTGATTAATGATCAAGAAACTGACCTCACAGCTGATTGTTCATTTAGTGGCTAATTTCAGTTATTGTGTAAATGTACTGTTTGTAAGGTTGAGGAAACGTGCAGTCAGCTGAGACTGAAGAAGTCACCTGGATGAGTGACGAAACGTCCAGACGAGCAGAATCAACAATTTTGAACTCCAACACTGCCGATAACGTGATGAAAAATGAAGGCCACAGAATGAGGATTGTTCATGCAAAGATCTACTAAGAGCAGGAAGAAGACCATTCAAAGGGTTCCGCTATGTCATGAGTTTTGAAGGACTGATCCAGTAAAAGTGACTCAGCCGAGTATTTTTTGTTTTTAGTTTAGGTGAAGCTATTTTTTCATACTAAACCTGTTTTGCATGAACAGAAGTACAGCAGGAAGTTGCATTACTTTTAGGGAGAAGTATTAGGGCGGAGATACCTTTGATTGACAAGTGTCTACCATGGAGGCATGGATTTTGTCTTAAGCTCCACCCTCCTGCCTAAACACAGTGATTTCTGTTCCAGTAAATAATGTTTCTACCATGAACAAACCTTATTGCCAGAATCTTCTGTCCCGCCGTCAGATGTTCCTCCTTCCGAGCCATTCCTGTCAGAAACACAGAGTGGACAGTAAAACCTGCAGGATTTACGGAAAACAGCCTGTCTGAGAGTGCAGCTCACCGTCATGGATCTCAAACGCCAGACTGGTGATCTTCTGAGTGATGACCATCATGGGGCTGCAGAGAGGGCAGAGGCAGAGATTAGAGCCTGGACACGAAGAGGCGTTTAGGAGTGAATGGGCCACAGAGCGGAGGCGTTACCCTGTGAAATCGGCGGTGTACATGCCGTAGTCAAAGACGTACACTCGAGTGATCTGACACAGACTCAGGTATGTGAGCGCCACCACTAGGCAGTACCTGGAAAAACACAGAGAACAGGCTGTTATTCAACTTGGGGTCGGCGGTCCTGACGGCCTCACTGAGGTCTGAGGACCTCTGTGATGATCTGGCTCACTCAGGTTTCTGGCTGTAGCTCATGTGAAGCTCCACAGGTTTAAGACCTTCACCAGTCTGAAGTTTGCATCCTTTTGAGGACAGAACACCTGGTGCAGTCATGTTTGTTTGGCTGAAAGGAGCACATTGTTACTTTTACAACATCAGAATCTGTGGAAGTCCTTTTGTGCCAGTATGCATGACCTAATGTTCACAGAGCTGGAAATAACAGAGGTCCGACTGTGAGCTGCTCTCCTGACATCAAAGGTGATAAAAAGTTTCCTCATTAACCCTGAGCTTGTTAATGGCTTGTTAGCAGCGTTTTAATGCATGTCGTGTGTGACGCTCACTTGTGCATGTGTTCGACTCCGGTGAGGATCATGATGCCGTAGGTGAGTCCGCTCTGAACCAGGAAGTGGAGAGCATACCTGTAAAACAAGGAGAACACAGAGCGTCATCTCCAGACACCAGCTGACCAGAACACGTGATGTGTCTGCTGCTCCTGTGACGGATGCTCACATTAAACATAATCAGCTTGGTGTACAAACAGTAATCTCTGTGAGCCAACGCTCAGGCTGCCCTCAACACTCAGTCAGTCACAGCATTTTTCCCTCTGGGATCTGGATGATGTTATAGAGAGTTTATTTTAGGGTCATCTGACACACAGACCGAATCAGAAGAAAGCTTTCTTAAAGGGGGAGAGGAGCTAAAAGTTGTTTCAGACGGCGAGAAAATGAAAGAAGGATTATTATGACTGCGAGTCATGCAAAGCTGCTCTAACAGCGGATTCTTATTTAGTCCAGCTACATCTGATGTTTTCTGCTCCTGACAATCATTATTGTGTAATTTTTCCATTACAGGTGAGATGAGCGATGCACGTGTGACCTCTATCAGAGTTCAATTTTAGGATAAGTCAGACTTTGGAGAGCTCAGTTTTACTGATCCTGAGTCGTAGTTGGTCTTACCAGCCGAAGCAGAACATGGCAAAATAGAGTCCCAGCAGCGTGGCCACCACGTGCCGGATGATGGGACTGGTCTTACTGGGATGGAGGAAGAGACGAAACCAGAAGGCGGAGATCAGAGCGCAGAGCTGGCACGCTACGAAGTTCACCTGCAGGTGAAGCAAACAGACAGCACCTCATTGGTGCTTCAGTACATCCAGGTGAGAGAGGGCAGACCCGCCCACCGTTAGACTGCTCCGCCTCCCTCAGGCTGACCCCTCACCTTCTCTAACACCTTCACAGAGGGGTGCTGCATGCTCATTGGCTAATCCTGCCTTCCTCCTGCTGAGGGGACCAAACCTGAGCGCCACCGCCCCCTCCTGGGTGTGAGAGAGGTGTCACATGACTCTTTCAGAACCAACACAAGCACAAAATGGCTGCCCTTTTCTCCAAGCAGCTCTTCCTGCAAGAAGGCGAGGAGGAGGATCTTTATCATCATTAGCACAGTAACACCCATGTTATTGTCCAGTCACCGTCTACTACAGACTAATACCAGAATACTAAGAAAATAACATCAGAGTACTATCTGACTAATATCTGTAGTAATGTCAGAGTATCAATAGCGCTGTCAGTTTTTGTAGCATTGTGTGTGGTATTGTGAGTGTTTGTAAACAGAGCAATGATATCACCACCTGCAGTACTTTGTGTCTCTTTGTACTTCAAAACTCAGAATTTGACTTTCAAAGTTCTCTTGTGTTTTTTTGCAACACTGTGAAGTCGAAGTACTCATCACTGAGTCACTGTCACGAGGTATTTTCTTACAGTGTGAAGTTTTTATCAGAGTGTCCTGAAATATAAGACGTTACAAGACGCCTTGAAACTACCTAAATGATACTCAGGCAGGTTTTACTGTGCCTGTCCCAAAGTACACATCTGAGTCAGGACGATGGGAATAAGGAGCAGCGAGATCTCTGGCTTTGATCTTTTACAGGTTTGAGATTTTCATGTTTGAATGTGTGAAAAAGGCCTGAAAGTTTGCTGATGCAGCAGTTTTCAAACAGTTCTCTGTAATACTCTCTGTTGTACTGTTAGAGTATCTACAAACTGTTTAAAGGTTACAGCGGCCGCGTGTTCACACTATGGACGATAAATATTTATGAAAATCAGAGACGGTCGAGCAGAAGATGAAATGTGCTGTTTGAGAAGGAGCGACCTTGGTGAGGGTCGCACCCCCCGGCCTCCTTCTCGGAGCACCTCTGGCAGTGCCCACTTCCTGCCTTGGAGGGAAGTGACACCAGAGCCTCCACTCAGAGGCGTGAAACTTGCTGTGTGGTGTAGAAACAGGATTTTTCTCTGAAGACTCACACACAATGACATCAGCCCACAGGAGATACTGGTATCATCAGTACTTCCCTGTAAAACTAGTAAACTGAGGCAGCTGGTCACCTGAACCGGCTCCAGAGGCCTGGCTGTCAGCCAGTCAGAGGGTAGGTGTGTGCAGCAGCTCACCAGGATCACCTGGTGAAGGTCCACACAACCACACTCTGATCTACCATCTGCTGAATGAGTAGCTGCTCCACCCCCTCTGAGCTCTGGACTGAGGAATGACCAATCAGGAGCTGACGTGGAGGTCATGGCTGTGCCTGGTTATCACCTGAGCCACACCTGCGTCAGAGAAGCTCCACACCTGACCCCAGCGCAGACGAAACCTAAGAGGAAAGGTGGAGCCTCAGGAGCATCACGGGTGAGAGATCACCCCCCCTCCCCTTCCCCCACCACCACCGACATGCCTTCCCCCTTCATCATCATCACAATAGGAACAATCCGCACAGCTACATCCCCTTCCTCCTCCTCCTTACGTGAATGAGCAGCATGAAGCCTCTCATCCATCACAGCTGCAGGAGTCTGCACGAGGCCTCCGCCCTTTACTTTTACGGACAAAGCCCTCCTCCCTTCCCCGTCCTCGCCTCTCTTTGTACCCCCGTGTCGGATCTCCGGAGCGGCGGCCGCCGAGGTCCGGCGGCTCTTACCTGGTCCAGCGGCAGGTCGGTGAGCTCGCTGAGCGGCTGCAGAAGGCTGGAGCCTGTGCAGGCCGTGGATGGAGCTCCGTCGTCGGCCATAGTTCCGATGTTAGGCCGACCGTACTGCTTCTGATACCGGCTGCAGCTGCGCAGAGGCGGCGGAGGCTCCGTGATCCACCGGAGGTCCGTGCCCGTGCGTCTGCGCGTGCTTCTCTGCTTTCTGCTCCTCCTCCTCTCCCCCTCCGTCTGCCTCCTCCTCCTGCTGCTTTCTCTTCAGATCAGTCTCAGAAACATCTGTTGGCATCTGGCTAAAGAACACACACACAGCTCACCGCATCTGAAGGCAAAGTCTTTTTTAATCGTTTAAGTCTTCAAGGATAAAACTGGCAAAACAGGAATCAATAACTAATAAATTAATAAATTCATTCATTAAAAAAAAGTCTGTCGGTCGCACTCAAAATTGAGGGACTGAAGGTGTTTTACTGTATATGAGAGCCATTCCTGATTTGATCAGAATCAGAATACTTTATTAATCCCTAGGGAAATTATATGGGTTACAGTTGTGTCAGTACAGTAGCATTAACAAAAACAAACTAGACTATTTATCAATACAGTATGTTAAGATATGAGAAATAGCATAATGTATACAATACAAGTCACCAAGTAATAAATATTCAGGGTTGACATATGTGATTATAAATAAATATTAACAAATTGACAGAAACATTACAGAGTAAGAAAGAGTGTGTGCCAAAAGGATGTAACTATTGTAGTGTTTACATTGTATTAGAAGGAGGAGAGATGGCCACAGGTAGGAATGATTTACTGTGGCGTTCATTGGTGCTTTTTGGTCATTTCTGGTAACCCTTTTGCATGCAGTATTCTGTGCAGTACAGCAGGCACGTGCAGAGGGGGGGCTAGAGGGGCTTGAGCACTCGCCCCTTTCCTGGTGGGTGCCCAAAGTGCCCTTTTGTTGAGGCAACTTTTTAAAAAAAAAATTTATGTGTGCGTGCGTGCGGAGTCCTGTCTGTGCCCCTCAACAATAATATTTAACTATTAATCACAGTTTTGCTAAATAAAAGGATCTGGCTTGCATCAGTCACATGATCACATTTAACCAATGATCGCCCTTGACGGCAGAACGCGCTGGTTACGAGCCGGGAACGAGCTCACAAAGAGCACGCGCATTTTTAGCGGTCCGGAGCTGTAGGAGAAACACAAGTTAACTCAGAGACACAGACTGATGCGACAAAACCAGTAAGTAGGTGTACAGCGCACACTGTAGTGTGTAGCACACAGGAGTGTTAGCTTATTACGTACACGTTGGTAAGTTGTCTTGTGGCAACTGACGAACTGAAACAAATGAGCGTGCTGTGCGTGCAACAGCGCGACAAACATTACCTGTCCTTTTATTAACTGCACAAGTAGTGCTGGTCATAGCTGCTGGCTACCTGTCTGTCATGGGTCTGTAGCTCTGTCACCGTTTTAGGGAACATATTTAGTTTTAAAGTATTAAGAAACATATTTAGTTTTAAAGTAAGTTGCAGAGCTTTTCCTGCCTTTCTGGAGGGATTATATTTCACTAAAAAACGATCTAGTATGCATGTCCACATAATTATGCATTATTATAATTATAATATATTAAAAAACACACGCTGTATTTTAAAGAACATACATTAAGAAGCAGATTATATTAGATTTATATTTTAAATAAGACAAAAGTTGGATTTTACAGCAGTAAAATTATTGTATCGCTACAGTTTAAAAATGTAATAAGCTTTGCCCTGCACAGAGTGGATAGTGAAACAAATGGAATCATCATAAATACATTATTTCATATTTATTACTTCCCCCTCCTCATTGCTTTATTATTGTAGCTCTAGTAATAAATAATAATGTAAGGATTCTGGATGAGCACCATGATGCCCATAGTATATACAGTATTCTGAAGAAGGTCTAAAATGTCACTGTGTGTGCGTGCATGTGTGTGTTTTATTTAGATGGATTTACTCATGATATAACATTGTCCAGACATGCCTGGTAAGGACATGAGGAGGAAACAGCAGGAGCTGTGTGAGGCTACTAAAGGCAGGGCTATAACATTTTTCTGTCATCATTTTATTAAAGATTAAGTGCAAGAGTTGTTAGGTGTGGATAATTAGATTATAGTTTATTGCAATAGCAAGTTGTGCCTTGTTCTCAGGTAGACAGCAAGTGGAGAGTGATATATGAAATGATGGGATGGAAGGAAGAAGAGAAGCAAAGAGTGATTCACAGGCAGAGCCTAAATTATTTCTCATGTGCCCCCTTTTAACTTCGAGCACCCGCCCCTTTAAACCTCTCTGCACGGCCCTGCAGTACAGTGCAGTATTTCTACTCACCGGGGATCTTATGAGTCTTCTGTTTTATTTTTCGGCCCCTCTGAAGCTTTTTGTAGCAGACGTGCAACGATTGCAGTTATTAATTTAATGTGAAGACAGACTCCGTCTGGAGAGATAATAAATACAAGGTCACAAACTAGCTCAGAAACTTAGAAATCATAAGATAAAATAACCTTTATTAGTCCCACACGTGTGAAATTTGTTTTGTCACAGCAGGAAGTGGACAGTGCAAAAGTTATGTAGCAAAAATTAGAATATAATAAGAATAAATACAGTACACAACTGTACAGAATAGAATAGAATACTATATACAGTAGAATAAAATAGAATAAAATATACAATAGGATAAAAATAGAATACAAATTCTATATACAACTGAGTAAAAATACAACGATGCAAGAAAAGAGAATTGCACTTAGTGTTATTGCACATGTGTGGATGTGTGTGTTTGATCAGTTGGAGTCTTTGTTGTACAGTCTGACAGCAGTGGGGAGGAAAGACCTGCGAAATCTGTCCGTCCCACACTGAAGGCTTAAATGTAAAAAATAATAAAAGTAGAAATAACATGAAAAACGTGAGGCTGAATCCCTCTCACGGACCGTGAACGCCGTTTGTTAAACTGGTAAATTATCCAGCTGTAGTTCCGACTGCAAGCCAGCAGATGGCATTCAGGCTGAACTGCTTACAGATCGGCTAAAGAGCAACAGAAGAATAAAGGGCGGAAGTTGCGTCAGGTTGTTTTGGCGTGTTGTCCTGGCAGCAGCAGTTAGCTACGTTAGCACCTTAAGCTTCAGACAGAAAAATGTCAGCAGCCGAGGACGACACGGAACTGCGGGACCTGCTGATCCAGAATCTTGAGAACAGCGGAGCTCTGAACAAGCTGAAGGTGAAAGGTCACGTTTAACGTGAGACGCCCTGACGGCGGGATAGGCTACAGCTACTCGCAGCTAACGACTGCTAACCGGCTGCTCAGAGACTATTTCAGGTTTATTTTATTTAACCTGAGAGGAGAGATGAAGTTCTGACTGAGTGTAGAGGTTCAGCAGCTGTGTGAGCTCTGTTGCTGCTGTTGTCGATCAAGCAGGATCTAACCTTTGAAACCGGTTTAAACATCCGTGAGAGTAGATGAGACATTTTATTACTAATAACGTGTAACTGCGGCTCAGCATAGAACCTCAAAGCTCACAGCCAGGAAGAAGAAACCTCACAGAACAAATAGAAATAGTTTAACTTTTTTATTTCCTTTCACGCCCTGTTTTTGTCATGTGACTCGACAGCGTCAGGTGCTGAGAAAGACTTAACTCCAAACCTGAAACCACTCTTATTGATATCTGATCAGTTTGTGACTTATATCTAAACTAAGCGCTGTGTGGATTGTGCAGGTCTAGTTTCGTGCGTGCTAACTTCAGCACAGTTGGAACCCGTCAGCCTAAAATCTGATCCAGGAACCAGGAAGATTTGCGCCCAGAGCTCATATAAAAATAATGTGAAATACAGCAAATGAATGAAACGCTGTTAGTCCTGCAACACGCTGGTTGGTCCAGGTGTGTCCCACCTCTGGGAGAGGCTCCACCCCCCACGACCCTGAATAAGATGACTGGAAGAAAACTGATGAATGGAAATGAAATAATATTTAGGAAACCCTTTTAGTTTGAAATATCTGTCATGAATGACATGTATGAATTTACTGATAGGTTTCAATAACTACCTGTATTGATGACATGTTCCTGCAGGCGGAGATGAGAGCGGCGGTGTTCCTGGCAATGGAGGAGCAGGACAAACTGGAGGTGAGTGATTCATACAGAAGTTCCAAGCACAGTGTTGATCAGTCAGTGCTGTCCGTCATAGTCCAAGATCAGGACAATGCCGGACAATACCTCCCACTCACTCTGTGACATGCTGGCCAGTCACAACGAGAGCATGAGATTATACGTAATGTAGCACTGAACAACTCCATCTAATACACAGCACACACTAAAATATCTGCACATAACAAGGGCAATCTTAACCAAATATATTTAATTTGTGTAGCATACTGGAATATTTATAATAAGAGCTATTTTGCTATATTTTAACTTTAGTTTAGTCAGTTCCAGTTTTTAGTGTCTTGGAGCGACTATTACTACGTCATTAATAAAGTATTCAAATTCAGGAATACGTGAGACAGCAGGTTCATGGTGTGTTTAGATTAAAATCTAAATTTGTAGTCTGGAAAAGTGAACAATGAGGTGGGAGGAGTCAGGAAGTTGGGAGGGGTCAGTGATGGTCTTGATGTGTGACTGACAGCTTTGACCTGTTCTGAGCTCTCGCTGATGTTTCTCCTCAGAATAAAAGTCCGCTGGTCAACGAGAGCCTGAAAAAATGTCTCAACACCAAAGACGGTGAGTTCCTCAACTTCCTCTTCCTGCCTGCAGCCGGTTTCACTGAGCAGCAATATTTCACGAGCAGGTTAGCAGTGATGAAGGTCATACTGCTTCATGGCTGTTATTTTACAGTTTTACTAAAATTAGTCCAACAGAAAGACTCATCAGCGAGAGAGTTCATAAAGGTTTAAATAATTTCAAACATGCTCTAAAGAATCCCTCACTGATCCAGCAGCTTGCACTAAGAGTGAAACCGCCCGTGAGCACCATGGCGGAGCATCTGCAGGTCACCATGCGTTTCTTTCTTATCCTGATGTCATTGATCATCAGACTGCAGTATTTGTTACAATGGCAACAAGTAATAATAATAATATTAATAATACATTTTATTTGAGGGCGCCTTTCTAAAACCCAAGGTCACCTTACAAAGAGAAGAAGACATCAATAAAACAGTAGATTAAAATAGATTATAATAAATTAAAATACAAAAAACACAAAATACAACCACAAACAACAAATTTTTTTTCTAAGCTTTATTTTCATTTTTAAATTGGAAATGAACAAAAAAACAAACATACACACAAAGCAAGAAAGAAAAACAAAACAAAAAAACAAACAAACAGAAAACTCACAACTGACCACAGAAGCACTCCCAGGTGCACACTCTTGTATCTATGCCTTTCATGGATAACCTCAAACATCTGAAAACCAAACACAGAAAATACAGGCATAATAATAATAATAATAATAATAATAATAATAATGACAATATTGGTAATTACAGAAATTTAAAACAAACACAAACAAACAAAGAACAAAGAATTCAAAAAATAAAAATAAAAAATTGAGCAAAACAGAAAACACATCATGTGAACCCCTCCCACCATCCCCCCACCCCTTTACCCCTGTATGGCTCTCAACCTCATCACATTCGTGTATCCAGACAGCCCATATTTACACCTATCTATAGAAACTCTCATACACAGGAATCAACATCCCACAAGATAAAACTACAGCATTCAGGAAATCAAGTCAGAAGGGCCTAACCGGGGATCAACTCAAGGCAGACCCAGGGGGATTTGCGTCATCTCTATGATCTGTTAGGGCCAAAGACGGTAGTACTGACAGGAAGGGGCCCCAAATTTTTTCGAAGGTTCCATATTTCCCTTTTACACTATGCAATATCTTCTCAGGTGTGCAGTAGGACGCTAGCTCATTAATCTTGTGTCTCAGTGTTGGAGAGTTTTCAGATTTCCAATGTAGCAGAATACATTTTTTCACTGCAGCACTCGCAAGTAAAATAAAATATTTCTTGTGATAATTCACATTTATAGAACCTGTGTCACCTAAAATCCATAGTTTTGGGTCCAGTTCGATTTGGATCCCCATTACCCTTGAGATTATTTCAATGGCCCGTCTCCAGAACTCTTCTATCACTGGGCAATTCCACAGCATGTGGAGGAGATCACCATCTGTCACCTTACATCTCAAACATTTGGGGGAGTAATTAATATCAATTTTATGTAACCTATAAGGGGTATAATATATCCTATGAAATATATTAAATTGCATTTGCCTGTGATTTGTAGAAATTAACATGGTCTGTGCCTGTTCCAATAAATGGTGCCATTCTACCTCTTCATAGACATAGCCCAGGTCTGTCTCCCATTTTCTTTTTAAAGACGCTTTATTATAGTCAGGTAACTTTTCATTGATAATAGTGTATATAGAAGATGCTATTCCTTTTATTGACTTCCATGGCTTGGTGCAAAGATGCGTTTCAAGAGGAGTTTCTTTAGGAATCTCGGGGAATAATCCTTTGGATTTCTCTTTGACCCAATCTCTTATTTGTAGGAATTTGAAGAAATTTTGTCCTGGGAGTTTGAATTTTTCCTTTAGTTGTTGAAAGTCAATAAATGTATCATTATTGTATAAGTCGGCAACAGTTCGAATATTTCTGTCTTTTCATCCCCGCAATATTGGGTCAGCAATATGATAAGAGAGATCAGGGTTGCCCCATAGGGGTGTCCTTCTAAGAAAAGAGATATTTATTTTCAGAAGTGAGTGGGATTCCTGCCAGGCACAGAAGGTGTTTAATATTATCAAATTGTTTGTGAGCTTGGATAGACATTTTTTTTGTACCTAAAAATGGAACATCTTTTAATGGTATGGGGTTCACCTCATGTTGTTCTTATGGAACCCATCGAACCTCACTCCTCTCTGCATGTAGCCAGATCCAAATTGATCGGTACTGGGAGGCAAGATAATAGTTCCTAAAGTTTGGTAAATTAAGTCCTCCCCTTGAATATGGGGCCTGTAGTGAGGAGAGTTTGACTCTTGGATTTTTCTTTTGCCATATGAAAGACGTTATGAGTTTGTTAAGCTTTTTGAAGAAACTTTTAGGAACATTTGTAGGGAGACATTGAAATAAGTAGATAAACTTAGGCAAAATGTTCATTTTAACAACATTAATTCTCCCTATAAGAGATAATGGAAAATCCATCCATCTCTGAATATTAAGTTTGGTTTGCTCCAACAGTTTGATATGATTTAATTTGAATATTTGATTCTCGGATTTACCAATTTGTATACCCAAATACGTAAATCCATTATTACACCACTGTAATGGGTCAGTAAGAGCTCTAATACGGCTATCTTGTATATTTAATAACATAATCTCACTTTTGGTATAGTTTAACTTGTATCCTGAGGCTGCACTGTATTCTTTAAGACACTTCATTAAAGAGGGAATTGATTTAAGAGGGTCCGTTATATACAGTAGGAGGTCATCTGCGTATAGAGAAAGTTTA
>NW_005187449.1:3563724-3582754 GCF_000239375.1 Pundamilia nyererei
ACTGCTTCATGGCTGTTATTTTACAGTTTTACTAAAATTAGTCCAACAGAAAGACTCATCAGCGAGAGAGTTCATAAAGGTTTAAATAATTTCAAACATGCTCTAAAGAATCCCTCACTGATCCAGCAGCTTGCACTAAGAGTGAAACCGCCCGTGAGCACCATGGCGGAGCATCTGCAGGTCACCATGCGTTTCTTTCTTATCCTGATGTCATTGATCATCAGACTGCAGTATTTGTTACAATGGCAACAAGTAATAATAATAATATTAATAATACATTTTATTTGAGGGCGCCTTTCTAAAACCCAAGGTCACCTTACAAAGAGAAGAAGACATCAATAAAACAGTAGATTAAAATAGATTATAATAAATTAAAATACAAAAAACACAAAATACAACCACAAACAACAAATTAAAAAAAAAACACGATTTGACAGCAAGTAAAATCTGTATTAAAGCGAGTAAGCCAGTTTAAACAAGTAGGTTTTGAGTTGTGACTTAAATAAGGGAAGGGAATCTATATTTCTTACGGCTGAAGGAAGTGAGTTCCAGAGCCGAGGAGCAGAGCGACTGAAAGCTCTGTGCCCCATAGTGATAAGGCGAGCAGAAGGAACAACAAGATGAGTGGCAGATGAAGATCTGAGTGAGCGGGTAAGAGTGGGGATATGAAGCAGATCACAGAGATAAGGAGGGTAAGATGAGGTTATGAATACACTTAAATGTGAGAACTAAGATTTTAAAGTTTATCCTGGCTTCTATGGGCAACCAGTGAAACTGTTGAAGAATTGGGGTAATATGGTCTCTTAAGGGAGTAAGAGTTATGACCCGAGCTGCAGAATTCTGAAGAAGTTGAAGTTTATGGAGGGACTTATTAGGGAGACCAAATAAGAGAGAGTTGCAATAATCGATCCAGGAAGTAATAAGACTATGGACAAGGATGGCAGCAGTAGGACTGGGCGATATATCGAGGTTTTTTGTTTTTTTTAAATATCGATATATTTTTATACGAGATATAAGATGTGACAGCATCGTTTATATCGATATGGTATATGTTGCGTTATAATTATACTTGTGGAGCCGCAAGTTTGCCTCTCTTTTGTCTCTACTCGGCCTCGCCTCTCCTTCACTGAACACAAGTCCCCCTCCCCCATCGCTTCACCTGCAGGCAACAACAAGACGGACACAGCAAATCTCCGTTACTGCGGATCGCCCTGTGCGTGGGGCTGGACGCATCAACGTGTTAACGAGCTAACCGCGCTAACAGCTTTCTCAAAAGTTGACAGTGCACGTTATGTATGAATTCTGGTTGTTCTTAATGACCGTGAACCGATTTTATGTGGTACACGGCGCTCAGCAATCTGTCAAAAAATGTTTTAATACGACTTTGGTAAGCTACGAACTACGAAGCCGCATCGCTTGATGGATGATGTTGGAGCATTACGGCTACCGTAGTCTGGAGCCTCACGGAGCAGTAGCGGTTTTAGATACGGGCGACACGGGCGGTTGCCCGGGGCGGCATCGTGGTGGGGGCGGCATCACGGGCATCGGCAAAAAAAAAAAAAAAAAAATGCTCGTACTTATGCTGCCCCGACGTCATGCCAGCGCATATTGGGAATGGCATAGGCACCGATCGGTTTTCTATCGCCCATTTGCTGGGAGTAAGGTCGCCCTCATCTGCGATGTGCGCCTGCGGCACAGGGAGTTGAGGGCGGGGCGGCGGGGGATTCTCTGACTGGCTGGAGCAGCATCTAATAACCAACTCGCAAAATAAAACAAAATAAAAACAAACCAACAAACACGAAAATACCAGACATTATAATACAGACTTATAATTTGCACCCATGTTTTTTCGAAATTCTATACACGAAAAGTGAGCGCGAGAGCCCTCGGTGCGCCTGCTCGCTGCTGAAGTCAAAGTAAACTTTATTGTCATCTCCACTAAATACAGTCCAGAATACAGAGAGACGAGACGTCGAGGCTCCAGTTACAGCAGTGCAAGTAAACAAACAATAAATATAAGAATAGTAAGAAAATAAATATACACTTTAGGACCAGGGGTAAAGGGATCAATAACAATTTAAAATTTACAGTTTGATGATTTAAAGTCTCACACACAACCCATCGAAAGGGGAGGGGGCCCTGCTGCTTCCAAATAGAGCACATTTAATTTATAATGTTGTAAATCCAAGCCCATTCACGATTTGAATCCTGGGTTGTGTGAAATCTCAGAAATGCACCCTAGACAAAGTGAATCTGTGAACTAAGGCAGCGGTCCCCAATCCCCGGGCCGAGTCGTTTGGTACCGGGCCGCGAGAGTTGAGGCTCGGGTGTGAAATGCATGGTTTTCAGGGTTTTTATCAGTTTTTGGCGTTATTTTGTTATCATTTTTATTGTTAACTTGGTTTTCCTGGGTCTTTTCACGTGTGTTATGAATAAATCTTTTTTTTCGGTGCCGGTGCTAGTTTTATGTTGTTGTATTTATCCGCGACACCTTAAAGGCCGGTCCGTGAAAATATTGTCGGGCATAAACCGGTCCGTGGTGCAAAAAAGGTTGGGGAACGCTGAACTAAGGTGTAGGTGTGTTAGATTATGTTGTGGTGATCCTCGGGTTGAGGGATGGGTGTTCATACTGGAGTGCAAAATTAAAACCAATGGAAGATGGACAAGAAAAGTGGGGAGTGTTCGCCCAGAGCGCCAAACAAGCTAGGACCGCCACTGTTGCGGAGTAATACGTACTGTGCTTCAACGTAATGTTACCGTATTGTGTGCGTATTGGGACCTCAAATGGCTCCTGTTAAAAGACACGGTTACACAGAGGATTTCAAACTCCAGGCTTTCAGTCACGCTGTAGAACTTGGGAACAGAGCAGCTGTGAAATCTGTCTCTTTGTTAATATACTCAGCGTCTGTTAGTTTACATTTTGATTGCACAATTTTGAGATTTTTGTTATCACAAAAACAACATTGTTTTCTTTTATTTATGGAGCACTATTAATAAATGCTGATAATTTATTTTTGAGTAATTTTTTAATGTACATCTACACTGTATGTTAATAAAAGTGCCTGTGTTACATCTGGGACACAGCTTTGACTAAGGATGGGATGAAGCTGGTTAATGTTACGTAAGTGAAAAGTATGCAGACCGGGTTATGAAATGAGAGAGGACTGTCAAGTATGACACCCAAACTCTTTACCTGCGGGGAAGGAAGGATGGGGGAATTTTTAATGGAGAAACTGTTAGATTTGGTTAAGATAGAGGCTGTGCCAGTGAGTAAAACTGTTTTATTACTGCTAAGTTTGAGAAAATTGGAGGAGAACCATGATCTGATCTCCATAAGACAGTTCAAGAGGGAGGTAGGTGGAAGGGATGAATTAGGTTTGGAGGAAATGCAGAGCTGGGTGTCATCAGCATAACAATGAAAATTGATATTATATTTTCGGAATATTTGGCCAAGAGGGAGCATGTAGATAATGAAAAAGGGCCCTAATACTGAATCCTGGGGCACACCAGCAGAAACGGGAAAGAAACTTGAAGAGTGTGATTTAAGTTGGATAAACTGAGTGCGGTCTGAGAGCTATGAGGTGAACCAGGCAAGGGGGGTGTGACTAATGCCAATGGATGCTAATCTGCTCAGGAGGATACCATGAGAAATTGTGTCAAATGCCGCACTAAGATCGAGAAGGATGAGGATGGTTAAAAGACCAGAATCAGCTGCCATCAGAAGGTCATTAGTAATCCTTAACAAAGCCGTTTCTGTACTATGATTGGGGCGGAAACCAGACTGAAATTTCAAAATAAAGGGGAGGTTTGATATAGGGCGGAGATTATCAAAATTATTGGGATCTGCACCAGACTTTTTGAGAATTATAGTGACAGAAGCAGTTTTCAGGGATGGAGGAATGATTCCAGTGTTAAGGGAAGAGTGGATAATACTAGTTATAGGAGGAGCCAATGAAGGGAGACAAGCTTTAACTAACACAGTGGGAAGAGGGTCGAGCTGACAAGTGGTTGATTTTTATTTTTGAGTAAGATTTGGTACATCAGCTATGGAGGGAAGAGGAAAACAGAAAGTCTACTTCACAGCTAGAAGCTCCTACAGATTTAAGTTGTTGGTGGATATCAGCGATTTTATGAGTGAAAAAAGATATGAGAGTTGCAAAAATCAGCAGTCCGGAGGTTTTGTAATTTTACTAAACAATGAAACGAGAGACCTGGAGTTACCTTCACTAGAACTGATTAAACCATAGTTTAATAGAATACATAGAATAGTATGTAGATTTGGCTGAAGCAGTGCAGTCCTTATACAACAAGATATGATTGTTATACATTTCTTTGTGTATGGTAAGTCCGGTTTTCTTGAACAGACCAGTTGGCGTTCTTTGGAGCTGTGACAGCAAAGGTTAAGGCTGCAATGACCTCGGTCAGCAGGCGTTGCAGCTCCTATGTGCCCCACAGGGGGGCACTGTGGCTACAGCTGTCAGCTGGTCTTATCTCAGACCACTGCAGGGAGCAGACAGAGTTGACGAGCAGGAGTTCACCTGGATTTTAGGTGTTCATTGTGACGTTTACATGGTGTCAGAATTTTTATAAGGTGTGCTCCAATAACAGGAATCCACCAATCAGAGCTAACTCCAACTCACACCCTGAGATTCTGGGTCACTCCTGCATTATGTGACTTCCTGTTGGTATGTGATTTTCTGTCCTTTATTTAGCAGCAGTCACATTGATGATGATGAAGATCAGAGCTTTGATCTCTTTGGCCCTTGAGGGTGTCACACAAACACACAGCAGCAGGACGCCACAGACATGCTCACACATACACATACATGCACACAGACATACGCTCGTTTAAACCACTGGGGTCAAACTGGAGGCCTGCAGCTGAGTCCTGGTTGGTCTGTGGCATGAGTAGTGACCACGTTCAGTGGTGTGAAAGCCGAGCAGAGAGTTGGAGGTCAGGACGTGTTCGTCTGACCAAAAATGGTTTTCTGGTTTCCTAGTGACATCACAGTGCTCATCACAGTGTTCCCTGCTTCAGAGGCATGTGAAGAGTTTGGACATCTCCAGCAGGATGTTTTTCACCTTTTGGGATTAAATTGTGTAAATAAGTGATGAGATGCTGATGCTTCGTGTGGCCTTCAGGAATTAAATGATGTTAAACAATGAGAAGAAAAAAGCTTCATTAAAATTAGTGTCAGGACAATGCGAGCAAAGTCACATCAATCAGATTTTAGTGTTTGATCAGTCTTACAGATCATGAGTAGTGACACGCCAGGTAATCAATCAATACGTGAAGTGATTGATGAGTGATAAGGATTGGTAGATTGTCTCTGAACACAGCATCAGATGATCTCAGCTGCTGAGAGAGAAGTTTTCCCTGTGATGCATCTTGATTATGGTGATAGTGATGATATCATGCCCTTGCAGGTCGTCTGGTGGCGAGTCTGATCGTGGACTTCCTGCAGATCTTTAACCTGGACTTCAGCCTCGCCGTCTTTGAGCCAGAGATCAACTCTGTGAGTACCAGAAGCTTCTCCTCCACCTCTTCCTCCTCGTCATTGCCGCTGACTCCTCATGCTGCTTTCAGGTGTCATGAAGCTGTGAAGAAAGTGCAGCTGTATTTGCTGTTTGAGTGTTTGAGCTATGAGAGCTGTGGTATCTAGGGCTGCCATGATTAGTCGACTAGTCACGATTATGTCGACTATTAAAATCGTCGACGACTAATTTAATAGTCGACGCATCGTTTGAAGCTTTGTAAGATCACAAAGGACGCAGGAATGAGTAGTAGGATTTAAGAGTGTAATAACGGACTGAAACAGAAGATGGCAGCACTGCATGTACAAGGATGCCAGCTGCCGTTAAACCCCAAAGAAGAAGAAGCTGTGTCCCAGAATTCATAGCGCAGCCGTCAACAATGGCGGCAGCTAGTTAGTTTTAACTTTACTCTTATTATTCTTTCTGGGTCACAAAATAAACGTTTAACATATTTTCAGGCGAGAATGTAGCTGTGTAAACCTCAAATATCTGCTCAGTTTATCAAGACACCACATATTTTCAAAAGCGCTCCGACGTTTTCGGAGACGTCTGTTACCCACTAGCTCGTTAGCTAGGCGGGGGCAAGGCTAACTAGAGCTGTGAGAACACCGGACTCCCGGCAAATCGTTTTCAAACCCACTGCCGTCTTTTGCTAGTCAGGTTAAACATATATATAAGTCACTTAGATAACTTAAAAATGTTATTGTTTGGCTTTCTTTAGTATTTTATTTGTTCCTGAGTAAATCGGTTTGGCTGAGATTAAACTTATAGTTTTTGCACGCTGGAGAATATACTCCGGTGTCCTGTTATATTTTAGAAAGCAAGGAGTTTATTAAACTTCACCGAAACAATCTGCAAATTTCATTAAAAATTAATAAACTACCATCTTGTCTTTATTTTTAGTTAGCACAAACACTTCAAGCTGTAAGCTAATGATAGTTATATAAGACCAGATGCTGCTGGTGCAATAAGCTGTACGCTGTACGTCCAATGGATGATGATCTGATTAGTCGACTAATCGCAAAAATAATCGGTGACTAGTCGACTATCAAAATAATCGTTTGTGGCAGCCCTAGTGGTATCAGTAGGGGATCCATAATAATACATATTCCAGTGTATCGATAAATCAGAGGCGTGATGATGGCGGCTTGTGACTGGAAAGAAAATGTGAGCGATGATGTGTAAATAACAAAGGACCGAAGCAGCTCCTGAACGCCGTGTTCAACACTTGAAGCTCAGCGCCACACAGCGAGCGGTTTCCTCCTCCTGTAGCCGAGGACTCGCTGAGGCGCGCTCGGGACCACAAACTGACTCAATTTTCCTTCTCGTGGTTTGTGGGTTTGAAGCTTAGATCACTGGTTGGCTTCCCCTCGACTGTGTGACGGTTTCTGTTCTCTGTTTAGTTACAAACTCTGGAAAGCTCACAAACCCTCGAGGACGATGCGATTCTCCCACGTTAGAACAAACTGCTCGGCCCAAGCAGAGAAGCATCCAGCTGCACCTCCACCTCTGCATCCCCTCATACAACCTTACAGCAGAGGTGTTTCAAGGACCAGCACAGATGGAGCTAGACGTGCAGAGAGCCATCGGTAACAGTAATGACTGTCAGATCGGCTGATGATGATGATTTTACTGGTATGCTGAGATTAAACTCTGTTAGGCCTGACTTTACTCAGCAGGAGCTTCCTGCTGTCGTTTTCAGAACACTTGATCTCTGACCTCTGAGGACACTAAGATTTGAACTCCTCTGAGATTTTTAGTAGATACACTGATGGAGTCAATTTCAGGCTCCTGTGTCGCCTTGTTTTCAAGTTCTCACAGTTGCAAACTAACGTGTTCACGCCGCCCACCCTGCATGGTGACAACAGTAAGAACTTTGTTTCTGTTTTAGATGAAGGGTTCAATGAGAAGCTGCAGGGCAGGGGAGGCCTGCTGACAGGTGTGCAGACAGCGCCGGTGTCATTGTGAGGCTCAGGGGTGATACATTCAGCCCACTCGCGAGTTCAGACTTCAACCTGTACGCTGTCAGCGAGTAAGGGTGCCGATGGCTCACTGATGAGGGTGAACGGACTGCAATAATGCAAACATTATTGCTGACAAATGCAACACGACCTTTAAGTGTCCGCTCCATGTCTGCTCAGCGTTTAAATAAAGTTTTGTCTGTGTGGGGTTTTTTTTTTTGGTTTTTTTTAAACAAAGAAGCCAGTATCAGCCAATAAAGGATGTTTATGCTGTTGCTGAGCGTGAGGCCTGTGCCGGCTGGACGAGTTCTGGTTTAGTTTTATTGATAAAGCTTTATTTGCTTCCTGCTGCTGTGTTTGTCCAGGCGAGCTGTCTGGATGGGCGGGATCAGGTCTCCAGGGAGCTCGGCCTCTCCGACTTGGACCTGAACAGGAAGTCTCCGCTGCTCCTGGAGCTTGTCAGGAGGGGGCGCCACCGGGACAAAACGGCCTCCTTGGCTGAGGTGAGACAAACCTCCTGAGGATGATGTCAGTGAAGTGATGAAGAGTTATTGATGGAATGTGTGCGTGTGAGAGCAGGGAGACCAAGGAGGGAGCATTCCCAAGATGAGCGGACTTCTCCTTCACTGTGTGTGTGTGTTGGTGTGTTTGTGTGTCGGTGCGTGTGTCTGTGTGGGTTATTCTGGGTCATGATGTCAGTAGATGGAGGGTTTTGGTTTCCTGTTGATCTCAGGGTGTCCTAGTTTCTGCTCCGAACTCTGCAGCACACGCAACCAGCCCACAGTACTGGTATTACAGTACTGCTACTGACACTAGTACTGATAGTAACGTGCATGAAGTCTTCTGTTCAGCTCTGGACTCTGACACGGCAGCTTTGTATGATCCACATCATGTTTGTTTAATTTTTGTGTAGTTTGAAGACATTTGGACTTTTATTCGCTTAAATGCTAAAAAAGTCTGTGGATGACAGAAGCTAACCAATCACATTGGTGGTTACATGCAAGTAAACAATGAGGTGATCAGTAAGGATTATTTGAAGCAGCAGGTGGGCAGGGCTTCACCCCTGACAGTCAGGTGGAGCTAACATGAAGAACAATACAGAAGATCAGAGCGACTATGAGAACTGAAATGGACCAAAATGTAAAATTAGGCTGCACACGTTTGATCCCTCTGCAAGAAACTGCTTAGCTGACACAAACATGAGAATCTGACTTAAAATGATTCATTTAACTCACTTCCAACTGAACACTGACGCCACAGATGGATGAGTCAAGAGGAGCGTGGAGAGGAGGGGGGGGCTCCGTGCTATTTCTGGAGCTCGATTGGTCAGTTCGTCAACCCGTCCTGCTGTTAGGGGCATTTATGGGTTAGTGTGGGCGTGGTCTCTGAACATTTTTCCATCCGTGGCATCACTCAGAGGCCAATTTGAGTGTGAGATTAAATAATCCAGAGTTATCCCTTAACCCCCCAAGGTTTCTGTTCAATGTGTGTCTGTGTGTGTATATATAAGGCGTGTGTTTTGTGTGTGTGTGTTTGCTTGCACCGGTTTGGTTTAATCTGTGGTTTGTTTTCTGTGAGCTGCAATCTAATCTCAGCCAATATCTTGCTTCAGCTCTTTGATCACTGAGCGTGCTCAGAGAGGTTTAGCGTGAGGTCACAGGTTCACACGTGTCACATCTGATCCTTATCAGCAAATAAACTACTTCCTTCCTTCCCCTCGTTGTAGGAGCTGACTCAGAAACAGATCACAAATGCCAATAAGAAGTTTGACTTTTACGACAAGGTGAGCCCCACACTGTACCTGTGTGTGATGTCATCAGCTATTATCCAACCACAGGCTGCAAGTATTGATCTTTTGTCTTTGACCCCCGGCAGGACCACAGCGGCTCAGTGCTGAGAGAAAATCTGAAAAACATCTTTACTGATTTGTTCCCCGCTGTGAACAAGTAGGTTTTACTTCCTGTTTCAGACAGTGAAGAGGGACACGGAAAGAGTCTGAGGATGATGACGACGATGATGAAGGTTAATCTGTTTGTGTGATCTACAGGAACTTGTTGGAGAGGTTCGTCACTGATGAGCTCAGAGCCTCAGACAAAGACTTCTCTACAAGTAAGAAAACGATTTTAAACCAATCACACTGATGAGAAACTCTGATGGCGCTCTGACTGATCTGTGTCTGATTGATCTGGTTGATTTGATCAATACGTTTACAGCTATAGACTTCCAGCAGTTCCTCGGGATGTACCGGCGGCTCTTCTCTCAGTGCAGGAGTGTGGTGAGACTCAATTTTTGGTTTCTGATCACATTTTATGAGTTAATGTGAAACATTTAGAGTATAAATCCGAGAAAATGCTCTTCAGAAACTCCGAGTCTCACAAGGTCTCATCTTTGTTCAGGTGCTTCAGGACTCTGATATGGGTGTGACTCATAGCCAGTTACCTGAGCAGAAAGTCAGTAAGGTACGTTTGCTCTGTCATCTGACCGGTCAAAGGTCATTCCGCTTTACTTCATCTCCCTGTATTTAAAGCTGGTGACATCACAGCGATTCTGGGTTTGTATTTTTGTTTTTTTCCCAAACGCGACCGCCTTGAGGTGACAGTTGCTGTAATTTGGTGCTAGCTAAATAAAATAAAATTGAGTTGGATAAGGAAAGAATATTTAAAACACATACAGAAACAAACCTAAAAGTAAACAGTTCACTAAAGGTCAGGTTACAGCAGACTTTAGCACATGTGTACACGATAGAAGGAAAACTGTGGGATAAATAGTTCACAAAATAGAATTAGAACAGTTTAATTTGTGTTCTAACACAGTTACAGCTGCTGGCACCAAGATAAAGATGCTGATGTTAGCCTGTTAGTTCTGCTGGTAGCTGCATTGAGTTAATGCTAGCACTGATTTCAGCTTGTTAACTGCCATGTAGTGAAGATGATGGCCTGTTAGCTCTGCTGATAACCATTTAGCTGTAATGTTAAGAGCTGATATTAGCACTGATGTTAGCCTTTTAGCTGATAGCTGTGTAGTGCTGATATTAGCCTGATAGCTCTGCTGATAACCATTTAGCTGTAATACTATCCTGATAGCCATGTAGAGCTGATATAACCTGTTAGCTGATAGCCGTGTAGCACTGATGTTAGCCTGTTAGCTGATAGCTGCTATCCTGTCCTGCACAGATCCCCAGGTATAAAGGCCTCAGAGGACAAAGTCAGACAGCAGCCCAGGTAACACAATGAGGAGCAGATGAGAGACTCACTTTGTGCTATTGCTAACCATCACCATAAACAGCAGCACTTCTGACTAACGCTCCTCTCTGGCCTCCTCTGTCACAGCTCAGAAACAGGAAGCTATTCATGTTATGACTTATGTTCATCTCATAAGACATCAGCTATAATGATCACAGCTCTTCTGGTTAGGAAATAAAATGAAAGGCTCTAACTTTAAATCTTTTAATATTCAAACATCCCCAACTTTCCAGAGTACTTTTGCATCAGTCGTAGTTCAGAATAATCAGTTATCCGATTATGGGAAAATACGTTTTACCTTCTTCCCCTCACTGCTGTATTTCTCTTGATTGGCGGACTTCAGGAAGCCTGCTGAGGGGCAGTACACTAAGCCTGTGAGCGACAGCATCTGAATTCACCAGACACTATCACTGCCACCATAAACCTAGTTTATTCTATGTTTATGTGATAAAATGGCTTCTTCCTGTTCGCATCTTTAAGAATAAAAGCTGCAAAAGAGTACACATCTTTAGTTTTACTGATTAAATAGATTTGTTTATTTCTGAATGAAGACGTGAACATTTTTCTAACTTGTGTTGCTGCCTCTTTAAAAGCTTGTATTGTGAAACATACAGGAAGTTCCCGGCTGCTGAACATCAGCTTTTGTTTGAGACCTGCAGCTGATTATGATCAAATCTAACTTTTCTGCTCTGAAACACTGTGACCTCGTTACTACAGCTTTAATCGGCCTCCACATCTTCCTCTTTACCGCGTCTTCATCACCTGCTCACCTCCAGTCTGGGGTGCACGGTGTGATCTGAACTTGTCATGTCGCTGCTTAGGACTCAGAACGCTCTCTGAGTAAAGGAGATTTCCAGCAGAAGGAGGAGATCTCTGCCGACAAGAGGGAGCGCCTGGACCTGGACCTGGAGGAGGAGGAAGACCTCGATGAAGGAGATTCTTTCTTTGACGACCCCTTGCCCAAACCGCAGAAGACCTATGGCTGGTGAGCTTGGCTGACCTTTGACCTCTGAGTCAGTGTGAATTTGTGGGTCAAACGTATTTCCTTTCAGCTTCAAACCACAGTAGTTATCCTTCCCCCTCACATTTACCCTCCCCTCCAAAATAAAAGGAAAATTTCCAGAAAATATTTGCTGAATCCAAAAAAGGAAAATAATTTTAAGATTTTCTTTCCTACAAATTGTTTCAATAAAATAAATGTTGCAAACAATCTGAACATTTTGATACATGCAAACATGTTGTAATAGAAAACTGAATTTTCTGCATTTAAAAGAAATTGTTCCAGCTTTCTCTCTTTCATCTCACACCTGAATTTTATGGAGTTATATTTGTGCCACTATTTTGAGCGCACATAAAAACATTTTGAGCGCATGTAAAACAAATTTGCATGTACAAGTGTTGCATTTTGAGGAGAAATTTATTTTGAGCAAAGAAAAGCTAAATTTGAGCGAACAAAATTCATTGCTGCGTGCAAAAAATGTATTTCAAGGTTTGCTGTATACACATACAATAACAGCCCCTCTTGCTCAGTTTTTGCATTTGCTCTTGCTCAGATCTCTGCGGACCCGCTCGCAAAAGTGCTGATCTAACGTTTTCGGAGATGCCTGTTACCCACCAGCTGACCGCACAGCTGGTGGGTAACATCTCCGAAAACGTTTTTGCAAATATGTGATGTCTTTATAAATTGAGCAGATATTTGACGTTTACGCAGCAACATTCTAGCCTGAAAATATCTTAAAATTTTATTTTCTGATCAAACCCTGCCACTCTGCGTTCCTCTGCAACTGCCTCGTTTGAGTTTTTGACGAAATGCATTCTAGGATATTTGCTTGGGTTTGGCTACAGTAACTAGTGAACTGATTGGAGACCAAAACAGCCAATCAGAATTTTTGCATCCAAGTCTGTGATTGGTTGGTTTTGTGGCACAAATATAACACTGTACAGAAAGAGTTGAACGCGCAGGGGCAGAGATGTGGAGAGCGCAAGGTCCGCAGAGATAGTGGCAAATAGTTGCACAAAAATAACACCATAGAACTTTACCTGTCTGTGCTGTTCACACCTGTGCTGTGTCTGAACATGCTCCCTGTCCTTCCTCTCCTCCTTCTCCTCCTTCTCCTCCTACTCCTCCTGCGGTAGTGCCGTCCCCGTGTTGGAGGAGAGTCTCTCTGGCTCCAACGTGTCCTCCATGAGACGAGGCAAAAGTCTGAGCGAGTGAGTGTGCACGTCCCGTCATGCCCAATCAGAGGAGCTGTACGTTCTTTATTTAAAGAACTTTATTGAAACAGATGCGCAGAGACCAACACAGACACACTTCACTACAGACTGCGTAAAGAATCGTTGTTGTTGTTGTTATTATTATTATTATTTATAATTTATTTGTATTTGTTCTTAATGAGCAGATTTTCACTGAAGTGTCTCTGTGCTCTGGGCTGTTTCACTGACCAGCTGATGAATGCAAACATTCAGATTTATCCAGGATGATGATGATTGGCTGGAGAGTTTCCTCCATGGTGGGAGCGATCCTGTGTTTCTAACAGCTTGTCAGGAGGCGTTCAGAGCTGTGAGCTGGGGTTTGAATGTGGAGCAGGATCACGGTGTTGGTGTTCCCTAGATGGACTGGGTGTGGATTGAGCCCTCTGTGGCTGTGACTGAGCCCTCTATGGGTGTGACAGAGCTGTCTTTGTGTGTGTGAGACTGAGCTTTGTGGGTGTGGCCAAGCTCTATGTGGGTGACCTCCTGTAGAGCGTGACTCAGGTCTCAGCTCAGCGTTTGTGATGAAAGTGGAGCAGCCGGAGTCTGGGCAGCACCTGAAACCATGTCAGTCTGATCAAACAGTTTTTAGATCAGTGATCGATCAGCAATGAGCAGATGTTATTGATCTCCCTGCTCCCTGTCTACGTGACGGGCTCTGCACGCTGCTGCCCATTAATAGCAGGGGGCGTCACACCCACAGATGGACACAGAGATACAGGAATAACACTCGTGTAAGCACCACCTGACGGAGCGACCACAGAAACACTTGCCGAAGATCTCCCTGCTCTTACCTGTGCCCGCCCTGCTGTGCCCCGTGTCACGTGTTGGGGAAGGTAAACTCGGAGCTGCTCGCCTGTCCGCCTCATTACGCGTGAGTTAAATCAGCATCCCTGTTGACGCCAGTCCCGTGGACTAAGCTGTACTCAGCTCAGATTAGTTTGATGGTGGCGATGTAAAACTTTATTGACGTTTGTGGAGAAAGTGGGTCACGGGGGAGCTCCAAGCTTCTCTTCCTCCTCTGCTCATGACTCTGAGGGCGTTTAACAGTTTTCATGGCTGATTACGTCCTCCTCAATAGAAGCTCAGACTTTGATGTTCACTGACTCCTTTCTTTCCTTCTTTTCTCCTCTTCCTCTTTCTCCTGGCTTTAGCCTGTCTGTGCTGGCTGCTGACTCAGAGGGCGAGCGAGACGAGCCTCTCTCTGATCCCTCTGAGCTCAGGTGAGCTGCAGGTGCACCTCTCTTCATGTGATTGGCCACTGATGAATCCTTCCAGGTGAAGCAGGTCAGCATCAAACCTCTAGGCTTTCCTCTCTGCTCTGACATTTTGGTTCCTCTCGTGAGCACGAAAGTGTTTTGATAAACCGTTTTTATATTCCTGGAACTGTCTGATGTCAGAGAAAGGGGATCTCCTTACATAGTCAAATGATTTATAGGCTTCATTAATAGGTCAGATTTGAGTTTCAGGGATGACTTTAGAAATCATAAAGACAGGATAAACTGATTAAACACCATGTTTTCTGTATTTATTTTTGCCTTGAAGCTGTTGCTGGCTTCTCTTTGTCATAAATCAAGTGCACCCCTTTCGGTTTTCAGTCAGACTCTTGCTGACTTAACAGGAGTGTTTGATCTGTGCAGAAAATGTAAAATCTACGAAAAGTTTCTGAGTGTTCATATTACGACCCCTAAGGTTTATCTCCTGACCTGGTGAAGGGCCATGCCCCACAGCATGGGAACCAGCAGTCTGAACTGTGCAGCTGTAGGCGGAGCTGATAGACCAGCCGCTTTACAACCCTCCTCTTCTCTCGCTGTTTCTGGTCCATGTTCAATCTGCTGTTTGATGCTGTCTGCTCTGGTTAGGTGGAAGAGAGGATGTCTAATCTGGGGTGGAGTGGGGGGTGTCTGATTAATTTGACTTGCTGGACTGTCTTTAAGGGTCTTCAGTCTTTGCGGTCTCCTCTTCACAGGAAGGGGGAGGTGTCCGGATCCAGGGGGAGTCAAGGAGGGTCGCTGGAGGGTCAAGGAGGAGGAGGAAAAGGACAAAGCAGCATGTCGGAGCCAAACCTCAGCAGGAACGGTCAGTTTGATTTCTCTCGGAGCGAGTTTGGGTCGAGTGTGTTTCTGTGAGGTCACCTGATCTTTAACAAACTGATTGTGATCCTGGACATGGCCGTTCTCTGGACTCCAACTGGTATGGTTGTGTGTTTGGATGTTCGTGTGGTTGGATGGTGGTGTGGTCTGGTGATGTGGAACTTCCTGTTTGATCTGGAGCAGTCTCAGTCACGCTGTTGGTGCTGACAGATAAAATGGAACTCGTGATTTCTCTGCAGGAGCATCTCAGGACAAAGACAGAGGCTTCAAGGCTCCAAGTGACAGAAGTGGATCTCTGCACTTAGGTAGGATTCAGGGCTGACACGCAGCAGGTTCAGATCACATAACACAGAGTACATGAAACATATATAAAACACGTTAACAATATAAGACTGGACAAACACCCGAACAAGGTCAAAACTCCTTTTTATAAAATGGTTTTCTAACCCGATTGGTTCTCTTCTAATATTGTCCCAATCTTTATGTTTGGTAATGTAGTCTGTTAACTACAAATATCTCTAATGGTCCCCTGGGGATAAAGCATATTTAGCCCTTAGTTGGGCAAAACTTTTAAGAGTATTCTTTTCAAACAGCTGATTGACTGTAATCAGTTCTTTCTCCGCCCACCTCTCAAAACTCCGATCTGACAATGATGGAAGGAACTCAGCATTTCCATTTATGGGAACAGCTCGAGACATGGTCAAATTCCCTTTTAGCATTTTTAACACTTGGTTCCAAATCTTTACAGTATGCTTGACCCATGGATTAGTTATTAAAAATTTTTTTCCGTGATTGATGGTTGAGAAATGGGAGACTCCGAAGTAGATACCTGGTAATGAATACTCTTCCATAGATACCAACTGCATTTCTGAATCATGAATAATCCAGGCAGCCATTGATTTTAATTGAGCTCCCCGGTACATTGTGAAGTTAGGCAATTTGAGGCCCCCTTTTTCTTTTCCATTAACATTTTGAGTCTGACCCTTGTTCGTTTATTCTGCAAGATAAATTTAGATGTGATGCTTTCTGATAATTTGAATGCAGACTGTGGGATCAAAATGGGTTGGTTCTGTAATAGGAATAATAGGCGTGGAAGCGCTTTGAGGCGACTGTAAGCACCTTGAAGTGACTATTGTTGTGATTTAGCGCTGTATAAATAAAATTGAATTGAATTGAAGAATATTCATCCTTATACATTCAATCCTCCCCATAAGATTGAGTGGGGTAGGTTCCATCTGTCCAAGTCCCCCTTAATCTCCTTGAATGACCGAATCATAATTGTGTGTAAGTAACTGATTGGTTTTAGGAGTAATAATTACCCCCAAGTATCTGAAACCATGTTTAGAGTGTCTAAAAGATATGATGATCTAGCTGTGTGGCCCAGTTCCGACAATTATTAACACCTCAGATTCTTTGTATTTGTTTTATTAACTGACACTGTACCATAATCTTAAAGGGCTGGGACAGAGGTGTCCGGATTCCCTAAAAATAGCAAAATATCATCTGTGAAAAGTGACAGCTTATGTTGTGTATTGGTTTCATCTCTAATTCCTTGTATGAGATGGTTGGATCTGATCAGTTCAGCTAAAGGTTCAATACTGAGAGCAAATAAGGACGGCAATAACAATTCACCCTTCTAGTGCCACGGCCTAGAACAGTGGCCATTAACCCTTACCCGAGACTTGGGATTTTTATATAAAGTTTGGACCCATGAAATAAAAGTCTCATTAAAGAGACTTGATTGAATTGACAGAGTTTAGGACCCAAATTACTCCCAGATTTACAAGCACCTTAGTCCGACAAATACAGCAATAACGATGGCCCGCTTGCATGTTCTACAAAAAAATGTGCTTTGTTGTGTATCTGACGGACAAACGCCAAACCAGTTAAGTTGCATCATTTTTACAAACTAATTCTGGTTCATCCGTTTCACTCAACAATCTGCTTTCCCCATTCTCATTCTCTGTCACTGCCGTGCTTTTTCAGCACTGCGCATGCGCGTTTTACCCACATTCTGCCGCGATATATCATTTTCTTATCGTTGCCTAGCATTGTACCGGTATTACCGTGAACGCTATAATATAGCCCAGCCCTACTTCAGACCATGACTGTGGGTGATCACCTTTAAATAACGCATAGTTATAAACTTTGCATAACAATGGTGTTAGCTCTTTTTCAAAAAAATTTTAATACTCCCCAGGCAGGCCATCCACTTCGGGAAACTTGTTGTTTTTCAGTTTTCCAATACTAATTTTTATATCTGCAATGGTGATTAGATTTGGTATTAGTCCAGCCTCTTCCTGAGACAGTTTTACTAAGATTGATTGGGTTAAGAAATTGTTCAATCTTTTCAATTTTATTTGGGGCATTTTCTTCTTTATATAATTAAAAATGCTTTTGCAACTTCCTTAGATTGGCACACAATTTTTCTGGAGTTTGGACATTTGATTTTATGACCAACCCTACTTGATTGCTCCTTACGCAGCCGAAATGCCAGCAGTCGGCTTGCCCGAATACCATGTTGGTAGTACTTCTGATTAGCAAAACGTCGTTGTCCCTCTGCCTTAAATGTTAGTAAATCATCCAACTTTTGCCTCTGCTCTTTCAATGAGTTCAAAGTCCCAGTTTCTTTAGTTAGCTGATGTTCTGCTAATTGTTCTGCTAATCTCTCATTTTTCAGTCTTGATGAGACTGCTATAATATTACCTCTCAAATAACTTTTTGCAATCTCCCGCAAGATTAAAGGGGGCACCTCATTATTATCACTGAACTGAATATATTCAGTCAGACTCTTTTGAAGTTCTTGTCGAGTTGTTTCATTATTCAATATAGATATGTTGGCTCTCCAATATTTAAAATGATTGTTTGGATTGATTCTTTTCAGATAAACCGGGGCGTGATCAGAGATAGTGATTGCCTCTATGTCACACTGACTAGCCCTATAAAGGTCCTAGGCATTAAAAACATATCTATCCTTGAATGGCTGCGATGTACATGTGAATAAAAAGTGAAATATTTTTCTTGGGGTTGCAACTGACGCCACACATCCACTAGGCCCAGTTCCTTAATCATTGTATTTAAACTATGAGATTTTTTGGATTTGGGGCCATTGTGTAACGGGAGTCTGTCGACAGCTGCTTTCAGAATACAAATGAAATCACCTCCCACCAAGATCATTCCTTCAGATTTTTCTGCTATTAATGATGCAGTATTCTTGAAAAAAATTGGACAGTCCTTATTTGGTGCATATAAATTTAGTTAAGTAATTTTAGACCCCCCCCTACAGAGCCAGTCACCATCTCTATCCACAAATATTTTTTCATGGTGGAAATATGTTGACTGGTTAACAAGAATTGTAACTCCTCTTTTTTCCCATCCTGATAAGTAGATCTATGTTATTGTTCAACCCACTCTCTCCTCAACTTCCTGTGTTCCTTTTCAGAGAGATGAGTCTCCTGGAGCATTGCTATGGCGCACTTAAGGTTTTTTAGTTGGTTCAACACCTTTTTTCTTTTAATTGGACTATTCAAGCCCTTCATTTTATACGAGACACAGATTAGATCCTTCATATCTTAGGCTCAGATCCTGTACAGACAAAACTAAATGATTATACTTAATGAAATAGTGGTCCACAATTGGTCTCAGGCCAAGATAAACAAAAACATTCAGAAGTAAACAAAGAACATTAAAAAAAAACGATTTATTGATAAAGTTCAGATGAGCCTGAGCTTGCACACCTTTAGCTGGTACTGACAAACTTCCTGTTTACACAAGTGTCCACTGCAGGAACAGGAAGTGAGCAGCAGCAGCACATACAGCTAGCTGTATGTTCTTCTTGCTCAATGACAGAAACATACAGTGGGGCAAAAAAGTATTTAGTCAGCCACCGATTGTGCAAGTTCCCCCACCTAAAATGATGACAGAGGTCAGTAATTTGCACCAGAGGTAC
>NW_005187449.1:3584144-3600356 GCF_000239375.1 Pundamilia nyererei
AAGTGTACCTCTGGTGCAAATTACTGACCTCTGTCATCATTTTAAGTGGGGGAACTTGCACAATCGGTGGCTGACTAAATACTTTTTTGCCCCACTGTAAATAAAATGCAAACAAACAAATAGGTCCTCAACCACCCTGACTCTGAACTGGATGAAGTCAGACGATTAACGAGGTTTTCACTTTTTTCCCTCAGATGACGAGGTCGAGTACGACGACGACTTCAACAGGTACGTACCAGTGTGTGAGTTTCTCTCACACACACACACACACACACACACACACACACACACACACACACACACTTGTTTTTATTCACGTCCTTTTTATTCACGAGGATTCAGAGGGTCTGATGTTCCTGTGATATCTGTGAGTCGAGCACTCACACTTCGAAGGTGCTGCTGGATCTGCTCCACGCATCGCTATCATCATCATCATCATTATTATTAGTATTATTATTATTGTTATTATTACATCAGAGCATGTTTTCTATGGAACCGTGTTTGTACTTTATTACTTTAGTACTTTATTTGAACTTTCACTGAGAAATCCAGCCTGCTCCAGATGTCTGATGAAAGTCCAATCCCGAACACAGCTAACGGCAGTCATAGCACCATCTAGTGGCAAAATGAAGTTATGTTTCGTAAAAGCGTGTTAGACCAGAGTTTAGACATTGACAGGAAAAGTATTTTGTGGTTTTTCTTGCGTCGTAATCACTGATGTGGATGATGGATTAAATCAGTGTTTACCATCACAGCTGTGATTTTAACGCTTCACCGTTTTTGCTGCTGTCAGAATTCAGGGATTTTGGAATTCAGGCATCCAAACAGGTTTTAACTGACTCTTATTCAAGTTTTGAACTTCTGTGGTTTGAAGTGGGGCATCCTCGACCGACACTTGTCACAGCAGTCTACAGACCTCCAAAATACCATAAAGATTTTATCCAAGACTTTTCAAATTTTTTTGAATTGTTCCCGAGCTATGACCAAATCGCTTCACTGGCTCCATGTACGTTTTAGAATCAATTTAAAAAAACCTTATTGGTGACTTATGAAGCACTGAATGGACAGGCCCCAGGGTATCTGTCAGACCTACTGCAGCCTTATACGCCCCCTAGAGCTCTTAGATCGGGTGAGCTTTTGCTCTTGGGCACACCAAGGTCAAGACTAGTTCTTAGAGGTGATTGTACATTTGCAGTTGTGGCATCTAAATTGTGGAATGATTTGCCTCTCCACATTAGACTGGTTCCTACCCTCAACCTTTTTAAATCCTATCTTAAAACGCATTTCTACTCACTGGCTTTTAATTCTGCATGAGAGTTATTTACTTATTTATTTGTTATTAGCTATTTGGTATTGATGTTAATTGATATTGCTATTTTATTGTGTAATTTGTATGTTTGTACAGCACTTTGGTCAACACCACTGTTGTAATTAAAAGTGCTATATAAATAAATAAATAGAAATAGAAAGTAGTTGAAACCTTCCAGACCTTTACAGCAGCTGTTCAGATTCAGCTCGAAGGAACAGAGGACAGATGTGTTGCTGACCGCAGTGCCACAGAGCCACTGTCATGTTTTGCGTTAAAGTGATATCTGTCCTGCAGTCAGGCTGGGCAGATGGAGGATCGTCTTACTTTTCTTCTTCTATTTGTTTAGTCACCGCTCTGAGTTCTCCAAGAGCGAGCTGAGCATCGGCGAGGAGATCGAGGAGGTTTCCATTGAGGGCCCCGACCACAGCGACAAGGTGAGACCATGCCCCTGCAGCTCCACCTGTAGCTCCACTTGCAGCCTCAGGCTCATTTCTGTCTCTGTCCACAGGTGGATGAATCCACTCAGGACGTCAGCATCTCTCAGCTCAGTCAGAGTCATGGAGCCGACTACATGGAGGACGTCGGCTGAGCCTCCCATCATGCACCTCTTCTTTGTATCCTGATATTTAAGCTTGTACAGTCTCAGTGAAGAATAAAGCTCTGTGTTCATAAATCAAGACATCCTCCGTGTGTGTGTGTGTGTGTGTGTGTGTGTGTGTGTGTGTGTGTGTGTGTGTGTGTGTGTGTGTAAATAAAACAGAGATAAGTAAAAAGCAGAAACAGAGACTGTTTCTCATTACTCAGTGAAAATGTAGCAGGGTGAGAGGTTGTCGGTGCTCGGGGCTGATTTTATTGTTCAGAGGCATTGCAGACTTTAAAACTCTGGTTTACTCAGGGGCGGTCCTAGCCTATTTGGTGCCCTGGGCGAACACTCCCTCTGCCACCCTCCATTCCCCCCGACACACACACACACATAAAACATATTAAGGATTGTATATTAACATACGTTATTATGGAAAACTGTTGTCGGAACCAAACTGAATTTACCCAGATAAATATTTTATATATAGAGAGAGAGAATATGCACATGGCTAACAAACAGCCATTATATTTCATCGCACATTGAGAATAGCAGACAAATCAGCAATTAATGGGTAATTAATATTGTTCTGAACACAGTCCAAAAGATTCAATAAGCCACATCAGTGTATTCTGTCTGTCTACTTTTTACTATCATAGCCAAGTGGCTAACAAAGGTAAACACAAGTTTTCCCAATCACTACTAATGAATGTTATCTTGTTTCATGTTACATAATACCTTCCAAAGACACATCTGCTTACCTGTATCTTTTGCTTCTTTCTCCTTTTCTGTTTTGTTTCTAAACCGAGGACCTGATTGCTTTGACCTTTTCTTGTACATCTTCGATCAGTAATTTTGCTCTCCAGTATGAACACCCACAACATAAGCTAATAGACCTACACACTGTATAGGTTTTTTTTTCTTCCTAGGAATTCACACAACGCAGGAAAAATAATTAATGCATAATGGGCTTGGATTGACAATATTTTTGAATGAAAGGTGCACTATTTGGAAGCAGCCTGCCCCCTCCTCTTTCGACAAGTTGCCTGTGAGACTTCAGCACAGCATCAGAAGCAAGCAGGCACACCGAGGGCCCTCGTGCTCACTTTTCGCGTACATGTGTGGGATAGATTTTAGAAAACACATCAGTGCAAATTATACGTTTATATCATAATGTCTTCAGTTTTTGTGTGTGTTGTAGGGCTGTCAACGTTAACCCGTTAACGCCGTCATCATGATTAACGCGATTAGAATTTTTAACGCAATTAATCAATTTGGAGCACTGAATGACTGAAAATCCCTGAAATGTCTCTGTCAACGTATTTCAGACCATTGGTCATTCTGCGCTCCACATGGGTTGATTGCGTTTAAAATTCTAATCGCTTTAATCGTGATGACGGCGTTAACATTGACAGCCCTCTGTCTGTGAAGGTTCTCAGTCATCCAGGTCATCGTAGTCTAAGGAGCTTGGAAAGAAAAGCCTCTGGACTTCTTTAAGTTGCTTGAAGACGTTTCACCTCTCATCCGAGAAGCTTCTTCAGTTCTAAGGTCAAATGGTCAAGAGTCCCAGATTTAAACCCAGTGGGAATTTCCTCCCAAAGAGGGACAAAGGACCCCCTGATGATCCCCTACCTAATCACATGAGCCAAGGTGTGAAAGCGGGTGTGGGTCCCAATCAGCCAGGGTTTCGGGTGAGCTCACTGTGAAACCTGGCCCCACCCTATCATGTGATTTCCTGAGGTCAGATGGCCCAGGATGTGAGTGGGCGTTAAGTCGTCTGGGAAGGGATCTCAAAACTGGATTATAGATGGCAGAGAGTTGGTGTTGTAAACCAGCGGTCTCCAACCTTTTTTGCGCCACGGACCGGTTTATGCCCGACAATATTTTCACGGACCGGCCTTTAATGTGTCGCGGATAAATACAACAAAATAAAACTAGTACCGGTACCGAAAAAAAAGAAGATTTATTCATAACACACGTGAAAAGACCCAGGAAAACCGAGTTAACGATCAAAACGATAACAAAATAATGCTAAAAACTGATAAAAACCCTGAATACCATACATTTCACACCCGAGCCTCAACTCTCGCGGCCCGGTACCGGTTCAAGGCCCGGGGGTTGGGAACCGCTGTCATAAACCACCGCCTCTGTTCAAAGATGGTCGCTCACAGTGGACATAGATGGCTTCTTTCACTCCTCTTTCAAACCATCTTTCTTCTCTGTCCAAAGTGTGAACATTGGCATCGTCGAAAGAGTGTCCTTTATCCTTAAGATGCAGATGGACTGCTGAGTCTTGTCCTGTGGAGGTGGCTCTTCTATGTTGTGCTATGCGTTTGTGAAGTGGCTGTTTGGTCTCTCCAATGTAGAGGTCTGGGCATTCCTTGCTGCACTGTACAGCATACACCACATTGTTAAGTTTGTGTTTAGGAGTTTTGTCTTTCGGGCGAACCAGTTTTTGTCTGAGTGTGTTGCTGGGTCACTGGTAGGTAGGGGCGGCCATTTGCCACGAACGATTGGGGTGAGAGAAGGAAGACAAGATAAAAGACACGCTGTGGAAAAGAGCCAGAGATTAATAAGTGTCATTCACTGCAGAGAGGCCTATTAAGACATAGTGCATCATGGGAATCCCACACCTATTGCAACATAACTAAGCGAGGATTCATGGTCACCTGATCCAGCCCTAACTATATGCTTTGGCAAAAAGGAAAGTAGGAAGCCTGATCTTAAAAGTAGAGATAGTGTCTGTATCCTAAATCCAAACTGGAAGCTGGTTCCACAGAAGAGAGGCCTGAAAAGGCTCTGCCTCCCATTCTACTTTTAAATACTCTAGGAACAACAAGTATCCTAAAAGTAATAAATGCATGAACTAGTTTTTCAGCGTCACTCTAAGACAGGATATTTCTAATTTTTGAGGTATAGCACAAATGGAAGAAAGCAGCCCTATATTTTTGTTTAATATGTTTATTGAAGGACATATCCTGGTCAAAAATGACTCCAAGGTTCCTCACAGTGTTACTGGAGGCCAAAGTAATGTCAGCAAGAGTAAGAATCTGGTTAGATACCATATTTCTAACATTTTCAGGGCCAAGAACAATAACCTCAGTTTTATTTGAATTAAGAAGCAGAAAGTTAGAGGCCATTAGGGTCTTTATGTATTTAAGACATTTCTGCCGTTTAACTAATTGGTGTGTGTTATCTGGCTTCATGGATAGATAAAGTTGGGTGTCATCTGCATAGCAGTGAAAATGTATGCTATGCATTCTGTTGATACTGCCTCTAAATGAAAGACTCTAAATGAATATCAATGGTACTGAAAGTAGTTGTAGGTAATGTTACATCTGAGATGATTATGAGTCATTTTTTTTCACTTTTTGTCAGCCTGGCTACAGTGCTGAAGAGAAACCTCGGGTTGTTCTTATTTTCTTCAATCAGTGATGAATAGTAAGATGTTCTGGCTTTGAGGAAGGCTTTCTTATAAAGCAACAAACTATTTCTCCAGGCCCTGCAGGTCTGTCCTCAGGGTGTGTGCCGCGTTACGGAGGGAATCTTCCTTTTTACATCTCTATTAAATATTTACTCTGCTGCTGTGCATGATGGATGTCAGCTTTTCTTTTACAGATATGAACGTGGTAATAACTGTTCTCCCTCCCAATAAAGAATAAACCTGCAGGCCTATGCGAGCTTATAATGATGTTCTTAGTTTATACACGGGCAAAGCTTACTTACAGCATGTGTTTGTATGTAAATATAATTACACTGTAATTTTACAGAAAATCTAAACATGTAATGATGCCATAGACTGTGTTACTACATGTTCCTGACACGTCTGTAATGCTGAGCGGTCCATGCAGAACTATATTAAAGCTGAGAGTCTGAACGTCACTGATGGTCTGAGAGTCATCTGAGGTGAAACAAAACTATAAACAATAAATCATGTGTAATGCTGCTATGACAGTTTTAACCCCCGATAGCACGAGAGGAACCACAACAGGAAACCGACACAACAGATAATACAAAAATTATTTTTATCAGCAAACACACACACACACAGCCTTTAATCTTACAGCAGTGACCCCCAAATGTTATGAAGCTCTGTCTCCAAAGGAGGTATAAATAAGGTTCAGTGTGAATAAAGGGGACGTGACGGGGTCTTCAGTAGAAAAATGGAAAAATTCAGCCTTTCATTTTTTATCATAGTGTGAGAGGAAGCTGAGATGAAGAGCGGACGTCACAGTAATGTGTGCTGGGCCAGACACACACACACGCACGCACGCACACACACACACACACACACACACACACACACAGAGAGGGCAGGGTAAAGAGGAAGGCTCACACTGGGGTTTCTCACTGCTTCGTATTTCTCTTTAATCGCAGCGTTTAGTGTTTGTTGGATCATCGCCCTCGTCATCCTCGTCCTCAGCTGTGCAGCCTCAGCAGCCGGCTTCATCATCCGCCACCACACCTGTGAGTCTTCTGATCGGAGCTTTTGCTGTAGCGCTGACTTGGACAGTCAGAAGACTCTGACTCTGAAGACTGTTTCAACGTTTCAGGCTGGAAACAGAGGCTGAAGCTCAGAGGTGGCACTTTGAACCTTCAGGTGTGTTTTTCCTGCTTTTCAGCAAGTTGGGGGTTAAACTCTGTCAGATGATGTAATGTGGGATATTTTTTAGATAAGATCAGGAGTGCTGTGAAGAGGCGTTTTCTGTTGATTTATCTTGTAAAGATTGAACCGATAAGACGGCGTTTCCCTGCAAACGGCACGTTCCGTCAGCTGCTCGCACGAGCACAGAAACCACACATTTACAAAAATCATCACCACCTCAGGAACAAAGTTTAATCAAAGAGTAACTGAGTCTCTCAGCTGTGCAGCGTCTCTGCAGCTCAGAAACACAGTTGATAAATCTGATAAAGTTTGTGTGCGCTGAAAGGAGAGGTCGTGACCACATTCACCATCACCTGCAGGTTAAAAAAAACTTGTTTACAGTTTTTACAAAAGAAATCTGTTTTTTAAACTCTGACAAAAAATAAATAAAAACTTTTATAATCAGTTCAACATGTTTTCTGCAGCCTGAACTTTTCCAAGCATCTGAAACGAGAAATTGACCTTTGACCTGCCTGAGTACAGTTGGGGGGCTGCTCTCAGAAGGACTGAGTATAAAAGTGCCAGCCGAGGCGAGCTCCGAGCTGTCCTGAACAACTGGCTCCCATTTCTGCACAAGCAGAAGAGAAATTTCCCATTACCCGCCGCAGGACAGCAATGTAGCGTCTGTGTCGTGCAGGCTAAACTCATCTTAAAGGAGAAATAAACAGTTCCTCAAATACCTCAGGTTCCTGCTCTGCACTTCTGCTCCCAGCGGCCCTCGGCTGTAATTTCTCCCCTCAGACTTCCCGTATTTCAAATGTCACCTGCGGGGAAGCGAAAGGTCCAGAAGACCTCAGATGATTTCATCTGCCGCGCTGCCCCGAAGGACGCACACAGCAGAATTGTCCGATGTGCAAGCGGCGGGAAATGGCCACTTCCTGTTTGTGTCCTGTCACCTGCTCAGGTGTCTGTGTAATTAACTTCCTGAAAACCAGCAGCTGATCTCAGGTCAGCATTTAGTACACCTGCCCACATACTGCAAGTAATCTATTACATTTCCAGCCTTGTGATTACTGCCCTGACTGAACTTTATTTAAAGCATGAACGCACCAATAAAATCAGAAATCAATTAAAAACACAATAAAGATATAAAAATAAGACAGTCAAAAATAAAATGGCAGACTACATTATTCAGTTTAATTTTATTTATATTTTTTATTTATACCAAATCACAACAAAAGTTTAAAAAGGTAATAAATAAATACATTAATTTAACCATAGAAAATAATAAAGACAGAAGAAAATACAAAAAAATTTAAACTAAATCAGACTATAAAACAAAATGTAAAAAAATAAAGTTTTTAAAAAACTAAAGGTATAAAAATCATGTTGTAAAATAAAATAAAGCAGACTGCAGAATAAATAAGAATAAATTACACAAAGGTAAAAAGATCATAGAGACATAAAAATGAAAATAAATCAAATCTAAATGAAAAATGAAATTATATTAAAAAGATGATGAATAAAAGCTGCTCCCGGGGTCAAATAAAATAAAATAAAGTTAAATTCAATTAAATTGAATTACATGAAATTAAAATAAGTTACACTGAATTAAGTTAAATGGACTTGTGCCTTTTTTCTGCACATGGCATTTCGTGACATTTGGACATTTATTGACATCTAACTGCTGCTGATGGTTAGGAAGAAGTTTTCTTATTTACAGGAAACCCCTTGATAAACAAACACACCTGAGCCTTTCAGGTAGACCAACACCTGGCTCTTTCTGCTCGACTTTAATCTTTGATATGAAGATAAAAAGGTGAATATGTGAGGAAGAAGGAAGATGAAGAGGGGGGGGTGTTCATTCTGCTGTGGAGCGTCTTGTGATTTGGGGGAAGTAACTGAGGGGGAAGCCATGCATGCATGAAGTGGGTCACTCGCTGTTTCTGACCTCATTTCTGCAAACCTCCTGCAAATGCTCAAACACCTGAAACGGTGTGGCATGTGCACCAATGGCACCGCAATGAGGACGTCTGCATCGGAATTTACCAGCAGCAGCAGCTCAAGGGAGCCGGCATCTGCACCACTTTCACATGTTTAACATGACAAAGTCCTGTTCAGGTTTCAGGACTCGCTGCTTAGCGGGGACGAGTCAGAGCATGAGTGAGCACTGAAATCTGGAGGCTGTAAAGTGTGTCACTTATTAATCTCAAAGAGTTTTGTGACTGACACTGTCTGATGTGAAAGTTTACTCTTTAAAAATCATTCCAGACTTTCTTCAGAAGCTGTTTCCATCTCACTCTAGAGTGAAAACTCACTGACAAACGCCGACTCTTACTGTCACATCGAGCTCACAACCCAAACGAGAGCCAGGAGCCTTGCGGGCTTCTTGCCTAGTTTATGATGGCATAAAAATTATCCAATTATGTTACAGCACAGGAACATGAGTGTGACACATGCAGAGAACAGCAGCAGAAACATGAAAATGAGATATAACTTCTGACCAGGTGAAAACTTATGATTCCTCAGAGGGAGACAATGGAAAAAAGGGAACATTTAGAGTATTTGAGTGGACAACGGGACGTTTCCAAGAAACAAACTGTGGAGCTTACAACCACTGTGAGGCTTCCTCACTGTGTTTGCATCAAAGTCACAAAAACAGTGTTTAAATTAATGAATAACAACAGTCACTGTGGTATTTTGAAATGCTGTTTCATCAGCCTGAAACACGCCTGCTTCAGGTTAAAGTTATGTGATGTGACACATAGTTCTTAGAGTTTGGGTGGTTTAGGACGACAGGTCTGGGATCCATAGACAGGTCTGTGGATGTCCAGCTCAGGCTACTTTCTGCTGTCTCGTGGCCTTGGACAGTGAACTCATCTTAGTGCTCGCCCTGCCAGAGTTTCACTGCAACAAAATGGTGTTAAAAGAAACATTGCGCTGGTTTGAGTTGTTTCTCTCTAATAGACTCCAAAAAACAGAGTCGTCCTCACACACAGCATTAGACATGGAGTCCCACAGGGTTCTGTGCTGGGACCAATACTTCTTCACATTATAGATGTACAAAAGAGAGGAAGTAGGAAGAACAGGCAAGAGTGAAATGGAGGGTTTGAAAACGTGCAGAGGAGGGAGAGTGGATATAGTGGACAAAAGATGATGAAGATGGAGCTGCCAGGCAGAAGGAGAAGAAGAAGACCTCAGAGGAGGTCAGTGAAGGAGGACATGCAGAGGGTTGGTGTGACAGAGGAGGATGCTGGGATAGGAGAAGATGGAGGAAAATGATGGAGTGGCTAGAGAAAGGAGCTGAGAAAGGACGAAGAAGAAAATTCTCTTGGGCAATGACATTAAAAACATTGTGTCTCCGAGGGATGATGAAATACTAGTTCATGCAGTTTTCAGGCCCCTCTTCTATGGAACCAGCTTCCAGTTTGGATTCGGGAGACAGACACTTAAGATTTTTAAGATTAGCTTTCAAACTTTCCTTTGTGCTAAAGTATATAGTTAGTGCAGGTTCAGGTGCATGGTCACCTGAACCTGCCCTTAGTTATGCTGCTAATTGTTTGAAGAGATGCAAATGAAAAAACGTGGCTCTCATTTAATTATTATGAAGATACAGAGCTGTTTAATGTGCCAACTGAAGATGCTATAGCATCCACACAGCTTTTTCATCGTGTGCCCTCAGGTCTTCCTCTTGCCATCACCTTTGTTTCACTGTGAGTTCATCAGACACCTTTGCTGTAGTTTGACGTTTTATCTCTGCTTCCTTTACAGTCTACTCTGCAAAGAATTTGATGTCATACACCACGAAGATATTCAACCAATCATACACCACGGGGATGTTCAACCAGTCATACAACCAAACCAAAGATGAAGAAGAAAACTACGATTATGATGGGTTTTGTCAGTTTCAAAAAAACCAGAGTATGGCGAAGGTGATTGGCCCGTATGTCCACTCCATCATCTGCATCCTAGGCTTTGTGGGGAACAGCCTGGTCATTGTCACCTACGCCTTCTACAAGAGGACCAAGTCCATGACTGACATCTACTTGTTCAACGTGGCCATCGCCGACCTGCTGTTTGTGCTGGCACTACCATTCATTGTCTACAACGAGCTGTGGTCATGGCCGATGGGGCAGGTGGCCTGCAAGCTGCTGCGTGGCTCCTACAGTGTGAACCTGTACAGTGGCATGCTGCTGCTTGCTTGCATCAGCACTGACCGCTACATCGCCATCGTCCAGGCTCGGCGCAGCTTCAGACTGCGCTCGCTGTCATACAGCCGCATTATCTCCGCCATTGTCTGGATCTTTGCTATACTCGTGTCAGTCCCCACCTTCTACTTCTACGACTGGTACAAGCCATCACACATGACTGGAATCATATTCGACGATGATATCTCAATCCAGATGCTGAACTCAACCTCTGAGTACGTCTGCGAGTTCAAGTTTGAAGACCCAAAAACAGCCAAAGAGGTGAAGGTAGCTGTCCCCAGCACCCAGATCAGCGTGGGTTTCTTTTTGCCACTCTTCATCATGATCTTCTGCTACAGTGCCATTATCGTCACCCTCCTGAAGGCCAAAAACTTCCAGCGGCACAGAGCGGTGCGGGTGGTGCTGGTGGTTGTGGCCGTTTTCATCATCTGCCACCTGCCCTACAACATAGTGCTGCTGTACGACACGGTCACCTTGTTTCAAGAACGCTCGTGTGATGATGCAGAAACATTGGAGATGGCCCTGAAGGTGTTGCAGACCATTGCTTACATGCACTGTTGCCTGAACCCGGTGTTGTACGCCTTCGTGGGAGTGAACTTCAGGAACCACTTCAGGAGGATCTTCAGGGACCTGTGGTGTCTTGGAAAGAAGTACATGGCCCCACGCCGCTTCTCCAGAGTCACCTCCGACTTCTACATGTCCTCCACTCGACGCTCAATGGACGGGTCCAGCAACAGTGGTGCTTCTTTCACCATGTGAAGACATTCGTGGGTTGATCTCTGAAGCTCCAGGTCTCTAACACCGAAACTGACCCACTTCTGTCACACCGATAAGATTCTTAAAATCCAGAGAAAAATATTTAGAAGCTAAAGAGTTCTAACCCCATGCTACACCTCTTGTTCTACTTCATTATTTTAATCATGAAATATTCCAACTCCTGCATTTTCTTTTTGTGTGTGATTATTTTGTGAGTGATGACTGAAGACGAGTCTCCCACAGAGCCTCCTGCTGTCTTTACTACACAAATGAAGCCCAGAGCTCATCATTTCCTGCACCTGCAGATGATGAGCTCTAAGCGAGGATAAAAAATGACCTTGGAAGAGCTGACTGATGTGTTCCTGAAAAGACTGATGGCGACTCGAAACTTCGTGTCCTCTGAAGGTCTCAGAAAGGATACTGAAACAGGCTCTGATGTTCAATCCTGCACAGCTGAAATATTCCTGTGCTAAAATAGCCATGTGACCTGCACAGGCAGCAATAATTAGCTGCCTCTCCAGTGAGTCCCTCCTCCCACAACTTTCATGCCCACTGGTCCTGGTTCTGCTCATAATCCAGTTCTTCACCTGCTGCACCATTTGGTTAGAAAGACCCTCCAGAACAGAACCAGAACTAAAGCCACCCCAATCGCACCATCAGTACCAAAAACCCCGACACAAGCACATGAATTTTCAAATTAAGAGCAAGGGGGATTGTCCAATCCCCAACACACCTGATCAGCTCATTGTAGTAAACTTGCCCTCAGACCAGCACCTTCAAACTCCATTTGGTCTCCTAAACATCATCAGAGTCGAAACCAACATGTTTGGTGACAATGTCTGTGATTGCTTTGTGAAAGCTTTTAAAGAGCTGTTTTTACTGGAATCATTGCCAGCTGCCGCCCATGAATGAACCTTGACCCGTTAGAAGGTTACTCACCAGACTAACTGGACATTGACCATTAAAACCTACCAACAAACAACAGCTGATAGGCTCCACCATCCACATGAGACTGCAGGCATGTTTTGAATCCTTTTTTTAACATTTTGTACTTAAGAATGTATTTTTTTTATGTTTATTTTCTGTTTGTCATTTCATTCATTCAGCTGTGCAATTAGTCTGCATTGATGTGAATGTGTAATCCTAATCTGCTTCTGGGTGATTTCCAGGATTAAGAATTGAAACTTTTCAGAGATTTTCACATCCTCATTTAAACCCTGGTGAAATTCAGTTTTTCAGTTTTAATTTTGTCTCAAGGCACATACATTTAGAAAACTCGGCTTTTCTTCATATCGAACTCTTATTTGTTGTGATTCCTCTCATTCTTTTTTTAAAATTCTTGTTCATACCTGTGTTTATTATTGTGACAGTGAATGTATCCTTTGAATGTAATATTACAGCTGAGCTGTCAGATTTGTGCCTTTCAAAATAAATGCAGTTTATTTCATCTATAGCTATGGGTCCGAGTATTTGTTTTAACGTCTCTGTCATTCTATGGCTAAACACTAGGTGGTGCCTTTTCCAGAACTTTAACGGGATTTAAACCTCTGGAGTGTAAAGGGCATTTACTGATTTCCTTTTAAAGGAGTATTTTCTTTGTTGTACTCAGCTGAGTTATGGCATGTCTTCGATGTTCAGACTCTTTGCAGAGTGTTACGGCCCTAGCTGGGCCTCCTGATACTGCCCTTGTGTGGGCGTGGTGTTTTTCTCCACCTCCTCCTCTTTTGCTCCACCCCCCTGTCTCTCTCTTGCTCTCTCTCTCCCCAGGACACAGCTGCTGCTCATTGGACTCACTTACCACCTGGGCCCAGTCAGCAATCACCTCTCTGAGGTCATATAAGCTGGGGATGAGCTGTGAGCAGGGTGTGGGGTGTCTCTGCTTGGTGTGTAGGTAGCCTGCCTGAAGTGTGGAGTTGTGGAATTGTGGAAGCAGTATAGCTGCTTTACGTGAGTAGTGTGGGCTTGTGGGCCTTGGCAGCAGTAAAGCCAGCTGCTGTTAGTGACAGGGTGAGCTTGTGGGCCCCTGGAAGTGCCTCCTCGTGGTGTGGAGTTTTTGTTTGGTTGTTGTGTTCTTTGTTGTTGCAACCTTTTTTTCCTTTTTTCGGCATGTTATTGGTAATACGGCGTTGCCGGCTCCTTATGTTATAATTATCTACAATAAAGACTGTTATTTACTAAGAACACCTGTCTGTTTTCCTTTCATTCTGTTCTGGACTCATTTGTTACTGGTCCCCTCACTCGCATGCCTAGACCCCTTCGGGGGGGACGTAACAAAGTTAGACTCCCCAAAAACAGGACAATGGCACAGAACAGGACAAATCTGCAAAATCGCACTACTTTAAACAGAATTACGATCAAATAAACAGAATTACGATCAAATAAACAAAACAAAAAACAAGCTTTCTAGACAACACTGTGCTAGAAATGAGGGTTTTAATCTATTGTGTAAACATCTATAGTCTGCCTGCTGTTAGACATTGGGGTCTGGTAAAAGCATGCTGCTGCAGTTTCCTGCAGAGATGATTTATGCACAGAGAAAAGTCATTTGGACGCAGAGAGAGGAACTGCAGGAGTTTAGAAACAGGCGGAACCATGAAAACACGTCTGATTTAAACTCGTCTGATCTTTCTTTCATGGCGGCTTTCGCGTGCACACTTGATCTCTTTCAGCACTGCTTCTGCTTTAAGGACACCCTGACGCCATGTACAGCTTTGCTTACAGCTCTGCTGAGAGTGTAACACTGGGCAGTCAATTCACTGTGTTTAATGCATGTTTTAGCATTTATGTGAAGAGATCAGAGTCTGTCTCTTCACTAACTGGACCTCTGGACTCTACATACTGAAGTCTCAGAGACAATGTTCTGTCACCTTACCGACCCTCTGGTAAACAGAGATGGGCAGTAACGCGTAATGCGTTACTGTAATCCGATTACTTTTTTCAAGTAACGAGTAAAGTAAGGGATTACTATTGCAAAAACGGTAATTAGATTACCGTTGCTTTCCCGTAGGAACGCTGCGTTACTAAAACCGTGATTTTTTTTGCGAGAATGTCTCATGACAGTGACGTAAGCAAGTGCGACGTTTGTGACAACAGCTGTGTGCAGATCAACAATGGATCGAGTGCGGGAGAGAGTATGAGCGTGCAGCGTTTAAAGCGTGGAAGTACTGACCTTACTTTGAGTTTGATTCCATAAAAAGTGACAAAAACATTAGCGTCCATCGTGCGTGGGAAGAAAACTTCTTTTTACAGCGAAAACAACCCCCTTAACTTCCAAGCAAGCACCGAGTGCACTACGAAGTAATGGGAAATTCACAGAGAAACTCGCGGATTCTTCCACTGACGGCTGCGGCACACCTGCACCAGGGTAAACCTCTGCCTACCCTACTCCTGCTTTACAGGTGAAAATAGAGCAACAGGACCGCTAGTCTTTGACTTTATTTTCTGCTGTGTTTTACTTGCATCTATTTGAAAGACTGAGTGTAAACACACACAAAAAAAATTATGTGCTGGAATGTGCAGAAAATAGGTTTAAATAGGTTTAAAAGAAATTTCTTCCAGTCAGAGAATGGTGCATATAATTACATTTTTGCTTGATGCTTAAAGTTAAAAGATTAAAACTAATAAAACAAGTTTTACATTTTGTATGATGGATTATGTAGAAAAAGTAGAATTGGGCTGAAAGATCTATCGCTTTATCACCTATTCAGGTTGTAAATCGTGTTTTTAAAAAGTAACTAAGTAACTAAGTAATTAATTACTTTTGAAAATAAGTAATCAGTAAAGTAACAGGATTACTTTTTGGGGGACGTAATCAGTAATTAGTTACTGATTACTTTTTTCAAGTAACTTCACCAACACTTCTGGTAAATAATGAGACCATGTCTGTGTCTTGAGTTCATGTGCATGAATCAGAAGGGGGCACATGAATGATGATTGAATTGAATGACATGACCACACTGAGGACAAACTGTGGATACATTAGTGTATGAAAGCAGACACGAGTGCACGAGTGGAAAACAGAAACTGTCCAACACAGGAGTGTGAAAGTCACAACTTTCATGTACTGATTTATTCTGAGCATGAATTTTTATCAGTCCACTGTCACACTGCAATGATACAAATGGGTATGGTATATTTAAAGTGATCATTCTTTTTACAACTACATGAATGTACTATTTCTGTATGGTTTATTACTATTACTGAAGGTTACTTGCCATACCAATACCAACTAGATTTTTAGATCTTAATCTAAAATGAGTAACAGAAGGGTGGGTAAGGCTGCACTTTTTGCAGTGATCTCGTGTAGAAAACTATTCCCTGCGAATATAAAACAGGTCGGCGGCTGGATGGTCTGAGCTGTAGTAAAGGGACCTCTGGCTAATAAGCTGGGTTCCGTGTTGGGCTCGTAGCTGAAAACTAGCTTTACTTTGTTGTCTGGGTCAACTTTGCTAGAGAGAGACAGAGAGAGGCGTTAACAGTCTGCTCCAACAGAACTTATTATATTATAATATATTATAACTTATTTCTGAGGAAAACACGAACACAGTATACAGTTGAGTCTTGACAGTTTACTTACAACTGGGCTCGTCACGCACTCTTTTTGGCTGCAGTGGTAATTATTATATTTACATGCTTCCATCTCCATTTCTGGTGAGTAACTTGTACTGCAGTGTTGGTGTGACCAAGTGGTTGGCGGGGTTATGAACAAAATAAATAAACTTGACAACGCCACCTAGGGGAATTACACCCCCAGGAAATATATTTAAGAAAAATA
>NW_005187449.1:3609418-3620000 GCF_000239375.1 Pundamilia nyererei
AAAAAAAAAAGAAGGCAAGTAGCCCATCTGGCTACATTGGGAAGGTTACTTTTAAAATGTATTCCACTACAGATTAAAGAATACATACCCCAAAATGTATTTTGTAACATATTGCGTTAAGTTACTCAATCAGTAAAGTATTCTGAATACTTTGGATTACTTACCGTATTTTCTGCACTATAAGGCGCACTTAAACTTCTCAAAAATTGGACTTCCGGTTGAGCTTTGATGGAGTAGGACGTGAGTCTGGGAGCTCCCGCTGACTTAGATTAAATTGGATGTAAAAATATTAGTTTGCATGAATTGGAAAAGCGTGGCATTTTGCACACAGCCTGTAAATGTCAACAAAAAAAGGAGTGTGTAAAACATGTATATTGTAGTGATGGCAGTATACTGTGTATATTTATACTGGCAGTATGAAAAATGATTATTTGGAAATGCTTAAAATGGAAATGATCATTTACTGTGAGGTGAGGTTGGACAGGTATGGACAGTGGTTGTGCTTTTGTAAAGTTGAGGTATGGACAGTGATTAGTGTTTAGGGGACACATCATTGATTTCTATTTAAAAACAACAGTTTCTCCACTGTGGCAGGTTGTAGGCGATTTCTTTTTTTGGACAATACTTCCCCTGCTTTTGAAAACACTCACTCACAGGGCACAGATGAGGCAGGGGTACACAGGTATGTCAGTGCTAACTTATATAAGTGAGGATAGACATATTTTTGTCTCTCCCAGTATTTAAGGGGGTCCTCCAGCCTTCCAATATTTGGCTCCATCATGTACAGTTGGACCTCAATATTCGCGTCTGCTGTCACATTTTGTGTCTGTCTGCCTGACACTTTCATCCAGCCACAGGTTGTTACCTAAACAATAAGTAGAGTTTTATGTGATACTAACAATTCAATTTTCAATTCATTGTTATTTATATAGCCCCAAATCACAACAACAGTCGCCTCAAGGCACTTTATATTGTACAGTAGATTGTTGGGTTTTCCTCTGTATCTATTATTGTACAATCAGGTTATATAAGTGCAACTCAAATGCAATAACAATAGTACCGTGGGAAAGAGCCTCAACAGTTTGTGACATTGATGGCTGTGGTGGTAGTGCGGAGGACGAGGAGGTGGTGGAGGCCCTCATTACGGAAGCACATTCTGCTTTCAGTCTTTTTTCTGCTTCGCTAGCTCTTGTAGGGCTGAGAAACCGGAGTTTTCTGAACCTTGGGTTCAGCAGTGTCGCAAGGCACATAATGCTCATGGTTTGTATTTTATCCAGCTTCTCTCTCAATAGCATCCTCAGCTTCTGAGCCAGAGAAGACCCAATGGATGGTGATTTTTCCATTTGTTCATTGAGGCAATGATCCAGCATAGTGAGCAAAGGTATGATCTTTGACCCAGACACTCTTTTTTCCTGAGAGAGCTCAGTGGTTGCATCGTTAAATGGTACTAGGACAACCAGACACGCGTTTCCGCAGGTCCTTCCTCCCTGCAGCTCCCTGCATGATCAGACTGTACAATCAGAACTGCTCCCAACAAACATAGGTGTTTACATCAGCACTGTATCTTGCACTATTTTATCAACCGATTCACACTATAACCAGGGTTGCCTCTTATCTATATTTAATTTTATTTAATTTAACAACAGTATGGTACTCAGTTTTTGGTAACCATTGTCCTTCATGTAAATATGTAAAAATTGTGTGTGTTTCTGTTCTGTGTCTTGTGTACTGTTTGTTTGTATATGTGTTTTCTTGCTGCTGTTACACCCAAATCTCCCCTTGTGGGACAATTAAAGGATTATTCTATTCTATTCACTCTGAAATTATACCAAATTCCTCAGATGAAATAGGTGGGATGTCTGTTGTGAGACTTGCCAAAGCAGCACCCACTGGCTCCCTTTGCTCGAACAGTCTTTGCAGCATATTATAAGTGCTGTTCCAGCAGGTTTCCACCTCCTGTATTAGTTTGAGTTGAGGCTTCCTTAGTTGTTCCTGCTCCACTGAAAGCCTCTCCTTACAAAATACAATTTAAAAAACCATACATTAGATTGTCAAGGGAGCAGAACTATACACTTAAGTAGCATTAAAGAAACTGTAATTAATCCACTTAAGAACTTACCTTTGCAGTGGTACTGCTCCTGAAATATCCCACGATCTTCCTGGACTTGGCTCGGATGTGAGAGAGCTCTGGGGTCTGGTCAAGGGCCTTCTTCACCACTAAGTTCAGGGTGTGAGCTATGCATATGGCATGTTTAAGTCGTAGCTCCCTTGCACGAGCCCCCATATTGGCAGCCCCATCTGTTACTAGGCATGTGTCTTTGTCAGTAATTGTCCACTGTCATGAGTGAGCCTTTCACTTGTGCAATATTTTCTGCAGTGTGTGCATTAGGAAAATATTGCACTCCTAAAACCACATTCAGGGTCTTCAGGCCTGGTTGGTGTGGGCCTGCTGGCGGTCTGGCCACACCCGAAGCCACACACCTGCTGCTTCGTCCGCCTCGTCAGGGGAGCTACTTAGGAGAGTCTTGGAGCTCCCACTGACGCGGGATCATTGCTTGAGACTCCACGTTAGTCACCCAGTTGTGCTTGGTTAGTGTGTGTGTATGCCCACGGTTGTATGTGTCCTGACGGCTGCTTCTATTGTGTCCCCAGGAGAGGGGTGGAGTGCCAGACAGCAGCCAGCACGGGGAGGGCTGAGACACGGGGGCGGAGAGCACAAACACTGGGAGAAGACACGACACGGGAGTCTGGGGAAAGCACGGGGATTTATTGTTGTTTAGTTTCATACACTGTAAATAAACGCACTGTTTACACACAGAGCACCGCGCCTGGGTCCTCCTTCCCTACACCCCCATGGTCTGCCAGCCAGACCGTGACAACAACGGTGTTTAATGTGCTGGACTCATCAACAAAATGGAAGGTGACTGCAAGATAGGCCTCTGTGTTGATGGAGGTCCACATATCTGATGTCAGATTCACAGCTGCTGCCTTCTCAATGCTGGCCTTAGCTTTCTCCTTCATCTCCTGTTACCTGGCCTCCACCATGACTTTCAGGGCCTACAGGAAAGAAAAAACATTTTGTTTAAAAGTACGACGTGGCTGTGAAGCAGTGTGTAGTGTAGCTACACAGTCCTGCCTGTTCACATTTTAGTCTGTAAAAACTAAATTTTCACTGCTTTTATGACCTTTTAATTGGGGATTAGCTAGGATTTAATGATTTAACAAATCTTTTAAATCCTTTGTCCTCCACAATGCTAAATGGCTGGGAGTCCTCAATCACCATGCTAACCAGGTCTTCATCTATTTGAGATTGTTCTCCTGAGGAAAGACAATAAAAACAAAGCACAAATATAAATATCACACACGTAATTTATTACAGTTGTTATTTATATTATTACTAATATTGTTATATCATTTAGTAACATTACGGCATGCTATATTATCATGGCATTTGATGGCTCACCTGGTCTTGCTCCTCAATCGGTGTTCCACTTATTCTCATGCAAAGCTCTGTAGTGCCTAAGCATGGATGATGTGTTGTTGTTATATCCCAGCTCCCTGGCACATAGCAAACACTTCACCTTGTACAAAAGTAAAGACAGCTTAACATAAATTGTATTGCACCATCAGTATTATGAAAATACATCTTCTGTAGAAATTTACATACCTTGTTGGGAGGAATAAGATCAAAAATTTCCCACACAGGGGAGGACATCCTCCTCTTCTTAGCTGGCTCCATTCTCTCCTGACTTTCTCTCCTCACTCTCCTAAACCTCTAAACTCTCACTAACCGCAACTCTCCATCAAATACCCACATTTTGAATGGAGTCTGGGGGGTTTATATCGCTGTCATAGCTCGCGGTCATCATTTTCAGCTCCTCCCATAAATGAAGCAAGCCTCGTTACGCGCATCGTGGAAATGCCCCTCCATTACTCGTCACATCACTAGTTTTAATTGTCTTCTACACAAACAGTTGTTTTAAACCTCTACAGCAGAGGTTCGAGGTACAGGCTGTTTTTCTTTTAGTGCTTTTTTAAAAAATTTGTTGAAATGTATTTGATGTTTATTGTATTTTAGGTTTCTAGTAGTGATTTTAGAAGACAAGCCAGGTGTGCAGCAAACACATTTGTCTGCTGGAGGTATGTTAACTTAATATATTTGACATGGGAAAAAAAGTATATTTATGCACTACAATCTAATTTATATTGTATTGCCTCCAGCAGGACAGGCTGCATTATTTTACCTCACATCACAGCTTTCCCTGCCTCCCATAGAACAGATGCTGAAGTTCCAGGAGTGTCATTATAGTCTAAATATAGAGTCCCTTCTTTTTTAAAATATTTAATAAAGTCTTCATCTTTAAGCAGTGATGTATTAAATCTCCAGTTTTTACTTGGTGTAGTATTATTCTTGTGCATTAGTGTTAGAGATACAGGAGCATGATCGCTGACAGCTATAGGGTGAATCTCAGTGTCTGAAATGTCGCTCAGCAGTGAGCTGCTGACCAAAAAATAATCCAGACGAGAGTAGGAGTGATGAACATGTGAGAAAAAAGTATATTCCTTACTGGTGGGGTGAAGGGAGTGCCATGCATCGCAAAGGCCAAAGTCGCTCATATACTGTTTGATTATATTTGTGGATTGCCAATTATGCTGAGTTCCTGCTGTATTGAGCCTATCCATTTCTTCATTTAGTCCAAGGTTGAGGTCCCCTCCAAGAACAAGTGTGCGATCTAAGTATTCAGAGAGTGCACTGAAAAAGCCATGAAAGAATGAGGGATCATCAACATTTGGACCATATACACTTACAATACATAGCTTTTTATCAAGTATAGATAGTTTTATGATTAAGAATCTGCCCTCTGGATCTATAACTGTATCGAGTACTGTGAAATTAATATTTTATTCCTATTTAGCATCTGATTTCCTCTTGCTGTCTTGGTTGGACGGTCCTCCCCAGAAGACCTGCCTATGTGTATGTGTGTGTGTCTCTCTCTCCTCCTCCCCACCCTTGTTGTCTCCACCCAGCGGCCGACACACCTGCCCCTAATTTGCCACCCAGCTGTCACTAATCATTCTTCGTTTTGGGCTGAGGTATTTAACTGTGTCCTAATGGCAGTCGACACTGGATTGTACTTGAAGCTCGGTAGTAAAGAGTGCTTGTTACTCGTAACATAGCTTTAGCCGGCTAGCCTTCTCACATGTTGTTGTCGCTTGTTTGTAGGAGGAAGAGATACGGAGCAGAAGGTTGGAGAGAAGGAGCCCGCTGGATTAAGCTCTCGGAGGAGAAACACACTCAGATAATCACTTGGGAGACTCACGTGCACACCACTAAGAATTTGGAGAAGATCACCGTTGGATTTTTGCACTTCGCTTTGTGTTTTGAGACTGTTTTTGAGCACTGTAAATAAACGCACTGTTTGCTTCGCATCCAGAGCTCCGCGACTGAGTCCGTAATTTCCCATTACCCATGACAGAACAATCCAGCCAGCAATGGACTCAGCGGACTCAACTCCCATCGAGCGCGAACTCGCGTTTCAAGCTGAACAGTTGGAACGACATGAAAAAAATGCTGCAGCATGTTGCCAAGGAGCAGTCCGTGCTACTACAGGTGGTATCTGAACTGAAAGGTATGTTGCTTGCTACACCCAGAGCACTTGTTCAACCACCAGAGCCCTATGTACAACACATGCAGCTGGGACGGACTAAATTCACCCGGAGGAGAAGACAACTGGTGGGTGAGTGTTTTGTGTGCGGGAAGAAGGGGCATTTCGCGGACGCCTGTCCCTCATGGTTAAAAGACTCAGCCCGTCAGTAAAGGTGGGGATACTGACGGGTGTGCCGGTTAATAATTCCTCCACCTCAGCTGCCCAGCTAAATTACTGTTTCTTTCCCGCACCCATTCTTGTGATGCACTAATAGACTCGGGAGCTGAACAAAGTTTTTTGGATGAGGCTTTGGCCCACAAAATGGGTTTGCCTGTTGTTCCTCTCCCTGAAGCGCTCCAAGTGTCAGCACTTAATGGCAGTCCTTTAGCCGCTGTCACTCACCGCACCCAAGAAATCACACTCACTCTCTCCGGCAATCACACTGAGCAGATGTCCCTGTTTCTCTTCAAGGCACCTGACACACCCTTAGTTTTGGGATTCCCCTGGCTCCAGCAAAACAATCCACAGGTTGATTGGACCAAGGGATGTATTGTTGGGTGGAGCACCGGTTGCTATGAGCAGTGTTTACGCTCTGTGGTGCCAGGTTGTATGTCTGACAATCCTGCGGGGCTGCCCACTCTCCCCGACTTGTCAACCGTGCCCGCCGAATATTACAACCTAGGTCAAGTCTTTAGCAAAGACGGGGCCCAATCGCTGCCTCCCCATTGTCCGTACGACTGCAGGATTGATTTGCTCCCAAGCGCCCCCTTGCCCACTAGCCGACACTATAGTATCTCAAAACCCGAGCGCAAGTCTATGGAGCGCTACATTACGGACTCCCTGCCAGCTGGCATCATCTGCCCCTCCACCTCTCCCTTGGGCGCAGGCTTCTTTTTTGTTGAAAAGAAGGATAAGACCCTACGCCCCTGCATTGACTATCGGGGACTAAATAAAATCACGATCAAAAACAAATATCCTCTACCTCTGCTCGCCTCAGCTTTTGAACTCCTTCAAGGAGCCACCCTTTTCATCAAACTTGATCTCCGCAATGCTTATCACCTGGTCTGCATTCGCGAGGGGGGCGATTGGAAGACAGCCTTCAACACCCATCTGGCCTACTTTGAGTACCTGGTAATGCCGTTTGGACTCACAAACACCCCTGCTGTCTTCCAGGCCCTGGTAAATGATGTTCTACGAGATTTTTCGAACCACTTCATGTTTGTTTATCTTGATGACATTCTGATTTTCTCCAGATCCAGAGCTGAGCATGTTAAGCATGTGAGACTGGTGTTGCGCCGTCTGCTGGAGAATCGGCTGTTTTGCAAAGGGGAGAAATGTGAGTTTTGTGCCCCAACTGTCTCTTTTCTGGGTTTCATCATTGAACAGGGCCGGTTGCGAGCAGACCCGGCTAAGGTCAAAGCTGTGTTGGAGTGGCCTGTGCCCGGCACCCGGAAGAAGTTGCAAAGTTTTCTTGGATTCGCCAACTTCTACAGACGTTTCATCTGGGACTTCAGTAAGGTAGCATTGCCTCTCACACAACTTACATCACCCAAACAGCCGTTCCTGTGGTCTCCAGCAGCTCAACAAGCATTCGACTGTCTCAAAAGCTTGTTCGCCTCGGCCCCCATCCTGGCCCAGGCTGAACTGGCCCTGCCGTTCGTGGTGGAAGTGAATGCTTCTGATTCGGGAGTTGGGGCGGTTCTCTTTCAGCGCAAGGAAGCTAAATTATACCCCTGTGCCTTTTTCTCCCGTCGTCTCTCTCAGGCCGAAAGGAATTATGACGTGGGTGACCGGGAGCTTCTTGCCATCAAGTTGGCGTTTGAGGAGTGGCAGCACTGGCTGGAGGGGAGCGAACATCCTGTTGTCGTTTGGACGGACCACAAGAACCTTGCCTACCTCCAAGCGGCTAAGCACCTGAACGCCCGACAGGCCAGGTGGGCATTGTTTTTTGCTTAACCTAACCATTACCTACAGACCTGGGTCCCGGAACACGAAACCAGACGCCTTGTCACACCAGTTCGCGCCAGACACAGACCCTGAGGAGAAGGAGAGGCCCATTCTGCCGGCCTCGTGCATTGTGGGGACCCTCACCTGGGAGATAGAAAGGGTGGTCCGAGATGCCCAACAACAAGAGCCCGACCCCGGAACCGGTCCGGAAGGTAGATTGTATGTTCCCTCGGCGGTCAGGGGTAAGATTATCCTCTGGGCACACACCGCGTGGTTTACCTGCCATCTGGGTAGGAATCGAACTGTAACCTTTTTACAAAGGTTGTTTTGGTGGCCCTCTCTCTCTCAGGACGTCCGGGAGTATGTGGCTGCATGTCCTGTGTGCGCTCAAAATAAGACGTCCAACTCACCTCCATCGGGACTCCTTAGACCACTGCCTGTCCCCAGCTGGCCGTGGTCACACATCGATCTGGACTTCATCACTGCTCTCCCTCCATCCTCTGGTAAAACTGTTATACTCACCATCATTGACTGTTACTCTAAGGGTGCCCATTTTGTTGCCCTTACCAAATTTCCCACCGCTCTAGAGACTGCCCAGCTCCTAACCCAGCATGTTTTTTGCCTTCACGGCATTCCTCTGGACATTGTTTCTGACCGTGGGCACAAGTTCACCTCTCAGGTGTGGAAGATGTTTTGTGCCGAGCTGGGGGTCCAGGTCAGCCTGTCTTCTGGTTTCCACAGGCAGACTAATGGGCAAACAGAGTGAGCGAACCAGGAGTTGGAGGCCATGCTGCGCTGCGTTGTTTCCTCCAACCAGTCATCATGGAGTGAGCAGTTGGCGCGGGCCGAATACGCCCATAACTCCAGCACGTCGGCCGCTACAGGTGTCTGTCCCTTCGAAGCATCCCTGGGGTATCAACCCCCACTCCTCTCCATCATGGAGAGAGAGGTGGCCGTACCCAACATCACATGAGGCGCTGTCGACGGATCTGGCGGGCAACTTGAGCGGCCCTACTGCGTACGAGCGCACAAAATAAGAGACTGGCTGACTGCCGCCGCGTCCCTACACCGGCCTATCGGGTGGGCCAGCAGGCATGGCTTTCCTCTAGGAACATCACTCTGCGGACTGAGTCCAAGAAGCTGGCTCCCAGGTTCCTTGGACCCTTTTCTGTGCAAGCTGTCCTGAGCTGTTCTGTGCAAGCTGTCCTGTGCAAGCTGTCTGTGCAAGTGACTGTCCGGCTGGCCCTCCCGCGCAACATGAAGGTACACAACGTGTTTCATGTTTCTCAAATCAGGCCGGTCCGGACCAGCCCGTTGTTAAAAGCATGAATGTCAGTCAGGAGCCCACTGGATTAAGCCCTCGGAGGAGAAACACACTCGGATAATCACTTGGGAGACTCACCTGCACACCACTTGGAATTTAGAGAAGATCGTTGGATTTTTGCACTTTGCTTTGTGTTTTGAGACTGCTTTTGAGCACTGTAAATAAACGCACTGCTTGCTTCGCATCCAGAGCTCCGCGACTGAGTCCGTATTTTCCCATTACCCGTGACACTTGCCCCAAAAAAGGAAAAGAGGCCGCCCGCCGGTAGGTCAGGGAAAATGGGTGGGCGGAACCAATGTTAACACTAAGCCCCGCTTTTTACTTTCGGTCACACTTTTGCTCGGTCAGGGAACCTACGCCTCACAAGCACTGATTGATTCGGGGGCCAAGAAGAGTTTAACTGATAGGGGATTTGCTGAACAACTTCAGATCCCTCTTTTTGAGTTAAACCCATCCATCCCAGTTAAAGCATTAAACAATCGAGTCTTTTCTTACATAACCCATCGCACCACACCAGTTACTTTGATTACTTCTGGCAACCATAGAGAAACACTGATCTTTTACTCCTCTCAATCCCGTGACACACCCATAATTTTAGGTTTCCCCTGGCTAAGGCATCATAACCCTCACCTGGATTGGGTGGGACAGAGGGTTGTGAGTTGGAGCCCATATTGTCATGCCAACTGTCTCATCTCTGCTCCACCACCAGGGCCTGCAATTAGAGCACATACTGAAGAAGCTAATCTCTGTAGCCCCAACTCGTCTGCAGTGCATGCTTTTACAGCTTCAGAGATATGACATAGAGATTGTGCACCGGCCTAGAAAAGACATACCTGTGGCCGACACTCTGTCCAGAAAATTCATTGCTCGACCAAGACAAGCACGTTAAATGAAGGCATGGAGGACCAGGTCCACTCAGTGATAGACAGCCTTCCAGTAAGTGATAAAAAAAATCTCGGAAATACAAGCTGCTACAGCAAGCGACCCACAGCTCACCCAGTTATAGCAAAGTACATGGTGGCTGGCCTGAAGACAGGAAAAAATGTCCTAAAACCCTTCTGGATTTCTGGAATTTCAGAGACAAAATTTTGCAGAGAGCTAAGGATGCCCTGTTCTTGCCAGGCATGGGCAATGACATTGCTGCCACAGTAGAGGACTGTTCTATATGTCAGGAGAGGCGTGCAACGAACCCTAAAGAGCCTCTGATTTCACACCAGATTCCTGAGAGACCATGGAAGGCTGTGGCCTCAACCTCTTCACATGGCGTGGACGAGACTACATCATAGTTGTGGACTTTAGAAATTGACAGACCACGTGACTTTCGCGCATTGCATGCCGGAAACTCGTGGCAAAACAATCCAAGTACTGCAACACGTTCATTCTCCGGTTCCAATACCTTCTTGCTTTTTCTTTGGCCCCCCAAAAAGTTATGTACAAAACGAAGGAGAACAATGCCGGTCTGTACCAAGACAGACTTGATGAAAAGTCAAAGAAAAGATACAAGGAAAAAAAATCAAAGGAGTGAAAGGGTTAGACCCTTACGAGCACACAGAGTGGACAAAAGACGTTAGCGTGCTGCCCAACCTTCACCACGCTCATATTTATAATTATACGGTTCTTGGAGTGAGTGCATACACTCATGAAGTTTTTAGTAACTTCAGGT
>NW_005187449.1:3621528-3624735 GCF_000239375.1 Pundamilia nyererei
ACTGGGTGTGGGTCCCAATCAGCCAGAGTTTCGGGTGAGTTCATTGTGAAACCTGGCCCCACCTTATCATGCGAATTCCTGAGATCAGATGGCCCAGGATGTGAGTGGGCGTTAAGGCGTCTGGGAGGGGATCTCAAAACTGGATTATAGATGGCAGAGAGTTGGTGTCGTAAACCACCGCCTCTGTTGTTAACAGATACTCCCACTAGGTCTTGAGTCAGTCCTCTGTACTCCTTGTCGTCCCCATCAGTGATGAGGCTGACTATTGCAGAGTCATCAGAGAACTTCTGCAGGAAGCACTGGGTGGAATGGTGGGAGAAGTCTGCAGTGTAGATGGTGAAGAGGAACGGAGCCAGAACCGTTCCCTGTGGGGCCCCCGTACTGCAGACGACCCTGTCCAACACACAGCCCTGAGTTCTCACATACTGTGGTCGGTCTACTACAAAACACTTACCTTTGTGGAAATGCTTGGAGCAGACTAACATGTGAGCTGGAGTGTTCTGGGACGTTATATTTGGTCTTTGAATGGCTGCAATCCAGGCCATCCGTCGGCTATTTGTTACTTTGGAAACATGGCTTGAACAATTTCTCTTCAACGACGTAATCTGATAACAACCAATCTCTTTACCCGTCAGCTTCTCGTGGCTGTCATGCAACCAGCTATTGCAGTTAATAACACAACAGCTTCTTGCCATTTTTTGTGTTTCTTTTTATTGCTGTGTAACTGATTTCAATTGAAAGCCTGCATGCGCTAGTACCTCTTGCCACGAGTTCCCAGAATCCTTTACGGTTTTACCCCTGAATGACATCACATTTTCAATCTCTATTACAGCTGCTACTTTGAGCTCAAAAGGCTATTCTCCACCACTGCAGGGTCAGTCATCCAAAAGCTCAAGGCTATATTTGCCAGACGCGGAATACCAAAAAAGCTTATTTGCGATAATGGCCCACAGTACGGCTGTCCAGAGTTCAAGGACTTTGTAGTCACATAGGACTTATCCACATAACCTCAAGCCCTTTGTATCCACAAAGCAACGGCCTCACCGAAAAAACAGTCAGTGCAGCCAAATCAGTTCTGATAAAGCTCATGCAGATCCCTACCTGTCTCTATTAGAGCAAAAGAACACACCAGTTGACGGCCTCAGATCATCAGCGCAGCTCCTCATGAGTCGACGTCTGGGATGAGTGCTTCCTATCACCGGATACCAGCTGGTATCCCGCGTCATAAGTCAGAGGGTGGTACAAAAGAAATGGATGGAAAGACAAGAGCACCAAAGGCGATACTGCAATCGCAGCACCACACTCGTACCGCGGCTGCAGCAGGGGGCCACATTCGCTTTCAGCATGAGACAGGAAGCTGGAAACTGGCTGTCATCGTTCGACCTGCAGAGACTGTACGCCTTTCGTCATCCGCACTAGCAAGGGGCAGACTATACGGCATAACCGACGGCACCTGAGAGGCCCTAAGGCCTCACCAGCACCATCAGCACCAGCACCTGATCTGGTATTCCTTATCAGAAATCCACAGTATCATAATGTACTTTTGAGCATAGAGCAACAATATGTGAAGGAGATCTTTGCTGTGGAAGTTGGCAGGTAGCTCATCATTTAGTCCTAACCAACGACTGTAGAAAACATGGCCTCCCGTTGTGCAAAAATGAAGCCAAAATATCCCGCTTGTGGAGGCTGCCATCTTGCATTTTTGGAGCCAGAGTGGAGCGACTGTGTCACGCTCCCACCCACGCATCCGCTGGATGTGACCGCAAACATGCCCCTCTATACTTTTTACGTAGCCCGGCTGCTCCAGTTTATTTGCTGATGGGTATAACGACTGACGACTCGTTCAATTAAGGTAAACACAACTATGTCACTGTTATGAAAAAGACACACAGCTTAACGTCTTATAATTCTACAACATCTAAAATCACTCAGTTAATTTGTTTTCTTGATTAGCCGCTAGCATACGCAATGTGTTGGAGGCTTGTTGCTAGCTAGTTAGCGATGCTATACAACTGTTACTCTAATAGTGTGTATTATTGAATGATTCAGTACTCCTTAGGTTTTGTTATCCATTTTTTTAGACAGCGATAAGATCAGCTGCACACTCCACAGAGGACCAGAGTTATTGTTAATATCAAAAATGTAATGCTGTCCTTTGAGATTTTAACATTTAAGACTGTGAGTGTAATGGATCTAAAACTATTTAAATCCCAGAAGATGGATACACCCAGCATTTAATGAACACTGTGATGGGGACCTTTGGTTTGTGTAATGTTATAAATACTCGGATACTCCCCAGACTGATTAATGAGGAGTTACTGAGGTACAAGCTTTTTTTTGCTTTTAATTTGGTGTTACTGTTTTTACAGATGTGGCAAGAGACTTGAAAACATGCTGTTGTTTGCACATATTTAATAATCAGCTCTGCACAGGAGCTGAAGCAGAGTGCAGCCTGTTGCTTTTACAGCATAATACTTGTAATTAGGGATGGGCACCGGTTCTGACATAAACGGTAGTAACCAGACCTAAAATCAGCGCACATTTCGGTGCTTTATTTCGGTGCTTTTTGTTTCCTGAGATGTGATACACTTCAGATTCTAGCAAATCATTTTATGTTTCCAAGGATAGTAGGCGGTCCAAGGTACGTACGTTCTTTTAGAGCAGAGCTACAGATTAAAAATGCCCAGCAGTCAAAAGTCTTCACAGGAAAAAATGCAAACTCAGCAACCTGCAACAAGTGCTTTAAGGTGATACTGTGCAAAGGAGGTAACACCTTGAATCTGATGAAACACCTGGTGACGCATAGCGGGTTTTTTTAAAGCCGGGTTTTTTTTAAAGCTGCGAAATGCACCGTACCTACTATGGGTGTGGTGCCTGTTATCGAACCGGGAGTTAGCAACATCCCCCAAGAACCCGAAGAGGAGAGTCCTGGCCCCTAGCCCTGTCAGTGTAGCAGAAATGATGACAGCAAAACAAAACTAGAATTAAATGAGGTAATTGATAAAAAAACAAAATTATTAGTACAAAGACTACGCTTACAAAATTATGAACATGGTAATAAATCCAGTCAATTTCTAGCAAACCAGCTAAAAATAAATAAAGAAAAAACAACTATATGTGCTGTTCAAGATTTATCTGGGAACACAATATATGATCCGATACAAATAAACAACATTTTCAGGGATTTCTATAAAACGTTGTATTCAC
>NW_005187449.1:3636714-3644463 GCF_000239375.1 Pundamilia nyererei
CCAGGATCCTTTTCTAAGTAGCTGACAACTGGTAACTGTGCAGGGCCGGGTCTAGCAAAGTGTTGCCAGGGGGCCAGTTAGGGCATTAACAGGGAAAGGGGGGCACAAAGAAATACTTTTCTTTGTTATTCTCATTTAAAATGTCTATCTTTTAAAAAGTAATTATCTGAATCTTACAAATGATTGATACATATATATCATCAGAACAGTGTGCATCACTGTCACAACGGCTTTTGTTTTCATTCAAAGCCTTTATGATTTTTCCTATAATGGTGGGCCAGTCTCTAGTCAAAATGCCCAGGCCGATTTTTTTGTCCCAGTCCAGCCCCGTATGCAGCTCATCTGCAGTCTGGTGTTACCTACATCTTCCTTTTCAGAAGGCAGAATTTCTGAGTTCTGAGTACAATCAAAGGACCACGACTGCAGTTTTGGTGTTGGATGTAAAAAGCGCACATGACACTGTGACGTAGGCTAGAATCATGGTGGCGGTCAACGACGGTCCAGTCGTGGGATTTCTCTCGTGGAAATATGCACATTATTTTTTTCCTTTCTATTGGTAGGTGGCACAGCGCACTTGTGGCAAGTAAGCAAGCTTAGAAGACTGGCAATCTTGCTGGGTATCCAGTTACGGAAGCAACACATTAACAAGAGAATTCTGAGTAAAACCAAAGTTACTTTCCCTAGTAACTAGTTATTTTAAAAGTATGAGTAACTTGAAGTAACTGAGTTACTTTTGATAGAAGTAACTAGTAATGTAACTAACTTACTAATAGTAACTTACCCAACACTGGTTAATACAGAATGTCAAAATGAAAAACAAACCTTCCGATTTCAGATGTTTGAGGTTGTGCTGAAAATAATAACACCAAACAAGGCAAGATAAACAGTTTTTTAATGTGAAATATATAGAGGTAAAATCAAAAGTAGTCAAAAACACCAAATTATACTCTGCACCCCAGAGGGTTAAATATGATGCATAGCTGTAGAATGTAAAAAAAACTGTAGAGTAACAGAACAGCTCCACAGACTGAAAAAAAAAGAAAAGCAACAGCAGCGTGACATTTGTTACAGAGATTTGAGAAAGCTGGAAACATTATGTGTCTTTTCTCAGGTGTAATATAAAGCCTATGTATGAGTTTAAATTGCCTCTCCCAAATAGAAATGGATGCCGATTCCTTAAAAGTTGACAACACAGCTCATCCCAAGCCTCAGCATCTATCACGCCTTCATCAGAATCAGAATCAGAATCAGAATGGGGTTTATTGCCAAATGTTGAGCAGGTTTACAACACTAGGAAATTGCTGCGGTGCTTCAGTGCAAACATGGTGTCATAAATAACACTTAAATAGACATGGAAAAAATAAAAGTAGGGATAAGAATTAAAAGTGCTACGTGGAAAGATATGTGCATGAGATATACATGAGATATATACATGAGAGTAAGAATTAAGAGTGCTACGTTGAAAGATATATACATGAGTGCAGGTGGTGATATGATTCCCATTGGCTCTTGATTTTGTTAGAGTTATCCATTCTAAGATCAGAGAGAATGTTATAAATCTTTTTAGTTATACATTTTGGTTGAGTATGATGGATTCTGTAGGAGAGACACCAAACCCTCCATTAAAATCCTTCAATTTAGAAATAATAAAGTTCTTTATCTGAAAGTACTTCCAAAAATCCTTATTGGTCAGACCAAACTTGATTGTCAATTGATTAAATATAAGAAAAGAGTTCCCATGAATAAGATCACCCACTATATTAATCCCTTTTTGAGACCGGTCGGCAAAACCAGCCCAAAGACCAGGTAAGAAGTCAGGGTTTTCATGAATAGGAGTAAGAAGGGAGAAACAATTACCATATACTTCCAGGTGCCTGACTTTGTGCCAAATAGTGAACATATTTTTTAACACCATATTATCTTGTGTGGCTTTATCTATGGAAATATATAGCAGGTTCTGCAATGGAATGCCCTTTAAAGGAGTGGACTCAGCACTCAGGTAAATGAAATCAGGATCACCTATAAACCATTCTGTGAGAAATTTAAACTGTGCAGCCCAGAGGTATTGTGGGAGGGAGGGAGCGGCAAGACCGCCTTTCTGAACCGCGTTGATATGCGCACCTCTGCCTCCTTCATTTGAACCTCCAATGCATATATATTAGCTGTGCATGTTTCCAGTCTTTTTAGAACAGGGTCAATCTTCTTCTCAAAGGAGGCCTCCACAGCCTTCAGCACCTCCGCTGTTATTGTCTCCACCAGCTTTTTGGTGTCCACTTGGCAGAGGGGTGAAAACGATGGGGAGCCTTTACCGTTGCAGCTGGTCGCTCAGCGGAGGGTGGTTTTCTCCAGATTTGCCCAATTTTGGACCAAGGTTGAGCTTCTTCTGGGTGCTTGGCATCATACAAAGTTTGAAGGTGGAAATAAAGCAGACTTTAACTGAATTAGACATATATAAAAGCCTAAACGAATGCCAAGCTGTAGGAGCGGGCGAAAAGCACTCTGCCATTAACGTCATGTCACCCCCAGCTAACGTGCAAATTTATTGTACGGGTGAGTGGAATTCTCAAAATAAAAGCTTTTCGAAAACCTGTTGTTTTGGGAATCCATCCTACCTCACAAACCATCCTGCTGTTTCTGAGCATATGCAGTGCATGCGCTCAACACAAAACCCAAATTTACTTCATTTTTTTAACCCATTGTGAATATTTCTTATGGTTAGGGTTATGGTTAGGATTAGGTTCAGTCAGAAGTTACCATCAAATTATAATACGGGTAGGACAATTTGCCATAGTAGGAAGGTTTCTCAGAATACTGGTCGTGGTCAGGTTGTGTGTCTGCTCTCCTCTGACGGTCGCTTCTCACCGCCATAAGCTGCTTCACGTCTTGCCTAGCAGCATGCTGGCAACACTAAATGTATGCATAAAAGAGTCTCACATGCGCCCCCATGTTACAGTGACATGCAATAACTCAAAATATTTTGTGCTATTTTACTTTTTACTCCAGAGTTCTTCCCTGGGGGTGGAAGGCTGTATATATATTTTTAAAATTCCCCTCTCGTCCCTGCAGGTATATATGTGTGTTTTTATGCCGGGTGATAGATATAGACACACAAAGAGGATTTGCTCTGTTTAAACATGCGCAGACACAGACGTCCACTGTGGTCAGTTAGTCTGTTAGTGGTTGTTTTTGGGGTGGTACAGAATGCACGGGATGTCTCAGCTTCTAATTGGATTGGACTGTGAAGTCTGCAGCTTTTTTCACACTGAAATGAGTCGCCCTGCAGATGAAATGTGAAGGCGTGTCTTTTCTGAGCAGGTGAGGGAACGCTGCAGCTGTTGGAACATTAACAGCACTGACCTCAATGTCACCAGTTCAGAAACAGAGAGCTGCATTGATGCTGCCTCTCTCCCATGTGTCTGTTTGAAAGCCGCTGCTGAAGCATATGAAAGAGTCAGTTTGTTTGTGAGGACTTCAGGCGCCTCACATAGAGCAGGACGTCATACAGTGACACCGAGTCCACATAATATCTGCATTTCCAGTGAAACCAGCAGCTCCTTCACACATCTGGAACCTTCTGTCCCTTTATCACAGTGTAGATGCTCCCCCTGGTGCACACAGTGACTTTACAGCAATGGGTTGAACAGTTGTGTGTTCATAAAGCTGTGTGAATGACTCAGGTGTGAAACTATAAACCAGGCTCGTCAGCAGCTTTGTGGCATTGCGGTTTCTCAGCATGATTTGGCTGTGAGCGCCTGAGCTCTGCTTCCTGTTTTCTGAGTGCCAAATTTAATCTAGAGTTGCATCATCGTCGTTGTCTCCAAACGCATTACAGTGAGGAAGAGAGACAGACAGACCTCATTTCACCACAATTCTTTGTTTCACTAATGGCAGCCGTTACTGCCCGGGCTGTGTCCAAACCTGTGACTGTTCCTGTGGAGGCTTCTTCTGTGCTTTGTGAAAATGAATAAAATCTGTGCTAGGCCTGGTCTTACCTCCTAAACACTCCTGAGCCTGGGACATTTCTTTGTTTTAAAGGAAGTAATCTTTAAGGAAGTAAGGAAGGAAATTAAGTAATTATTTAAGAGCTTCTAATTCCATTCCAGATATCCTCCCCAGTCATCTTCTTAATGAATCGCTCCACGTTATTGGGCCAGGAATATAGTACAGTATATTTTAGTATAATTTACTTTTATTAAATTTTTCTTTGTCATCAGGCTGTGTGCCAGCTGAAGCCTATTATTAAAAATGTCCTGGCAAGTTTTCAGATCGCTTTGGACTCTTGTGGTCATCATACATTCATTCATCTAAACTGGAGCATGCTGTTGGTCCTGAAGGCTCATGTCTGTCAGAAAGGCTGTTTTCTGTAGCCATCGCGGAATCCTCCTCTTCCTTAGCCCGTGTTTCCTTTGGTGTAACACAGGGCTCTGTTTTGGGTCCTACTCTGTTTTCATCACACCTGCTGCTGATTTTCAGGAAGTTTGCTGATGAAATCCAAATTTATTTCCGTTATTTTGATGTCTCTGTTGAAGTGTCTACACAATATCAAAGACAGGTCCTGAAAAAAAAATGATTGTGGTGCCCCTCTGGATGATTTCACTGATGCCCTTGTGCCTTGTGTTTCTTATTGTTATCTGATTGTTAGAAGTCTGAGTGTTTTCAGAGTGTCCTCTTTGTATTTCAGTCATGAACACTCATCTCTCCATTAGAAGACACGACAGCAGGTTTACTCTGGATAAAGATTTCTTTTTTGCTTTAACCTGTGACTTAGACAAAGAGCACTGAGATTGCGCAGCCAGATGATGCAAGAGCGGCATCTTCAGCTGCTCTCCAACTAGCGTTTCCTGTTTCTCCGTCAGCGTGAGCCCGACTGACTCAGGGTGCTGTTTTAATGACACACAGTGTCTGTCTGTGAGGCGTTAATAATTATAATTGACACTGTTATTTGTACTCAGACTGCTTGTACAAACCCAGATTTTATATATTCCATATATGGATGTAAAGACTGAACCTGCTGCAACAGCTTTCCTCTGACCTCAGTTAAAATGATTCAGAATTAAATTCATTAAGCATATTGATTTTAAACCAAATTTAACAAGATTTTGCTGCTGAGTGCAAATATTTATCATTATCATTATTAATTTCCCTGTTCCTTATTTAGTGGGTGTGGAGCTCTCTCAGGATGTTTGTTAAGGTCAAGCGTCAAAAACATTTTAAACAGCTCAAAAGTGTGTCACAGTTAACTTTACATTAACGGTCATATTGTAATAATACGTGAAGTTATTGAGTCCATCAGCAGAGTGAAAATGAACTTCAGTACTACTTAGTAAGATGAAATAGGTTTTTGCACATCAATGTTTACTAATGTGTCCTTCCTCCTGACACGTGATGATGTCACATGAAACACACACACTCGCGTTCACTCAGATTTCTGCTTTATTGATCGACATGCAGCATCAGGAGCCATGATCAAAGTCCGACATCAATAACTCTAAACACACGCTTCAGCTCCTCACGAGCAGCAGCATCCTCTCTGACGGCTTCAGTCACAAACCAAACAGGAATTGTCCGAATAAAAACTGCGTTACAGTTCCAGCTCGGCCCACCGCCACCCATGCACACGCAGGAAACATTCTCACCGTTAAAGTTAGGAACAAGAAGGCACCGCGACGACAAGGAGGGGCCAAGCAGCCCAACTGTGGTTCTTAAATGCCAGGGTCAGAGATCACGGTCTGTGATCCATGGTCAGAGGCAAGAGTGTTCTGGGGCAGGCTGAGGACAAAGGGCACCAGGTTGCCCCGGGCCCCGGCGGGGGCTGGTAGGACCTCGGGCAGGAAGCCGGCCCCCTCCTCGCCGACGTGGAACTGCAGCGTGCGGCTGCGGTTGACGCAGTAGATCCGGTCACCGAGCACAGCGCAGCGGAATGGCAGTGCGTTCTGCAGCGGAAAGGTGGCGGCCTCGAGCCACACCTTCACCACTGTGCTGTACCTGTGCACGCGGACCTCGGCACGTTCGCGGTCCACGTCAAAGCGGTAAATGAGGCCGCGGTGCGCGACCATGTCAGCGGAGCGGCGGTGGCTCTCGTTGAATGGGCACTCCTCCCAGTCATCGCGGCGGGGGTCGTAGCGCAGCAGGCGGTAGAAGAGCGACCCCCCCGAAACAAACAGCTGACCATCGCACGCCGTGGCCTCGTGCGCCACCGCGAACGAGCCTTTGGGCAGTGGCGCCACATGGCTCCATCTGTCGGCGCGTGGGTCGTAGCGCTCCACACTCAGCAGGCAGCCCCCGCCCACCGCGTACAGCAGCCCGTCCACACCCACCAGTCGCAGCTGGCAGCGTGGCTCGCTCAGCGGCCGGACGCCACTCCAGCGCCCGCTCAGCGGGTCGAAACACAGCACACTGTCCTGGGCCTGTCCCCCCCGCAGCCCACCCGCCACGAACAGGTAATTGAAGAGAGTGCACAATCCAGAGCCGGTGGGCGGGGCCTCTTCCGGGAGGCGGGTCAGCTCCTCCCAGCGCCGCGCACTCGGGTGCAGGAACAGCACGCGCCGCGGGCTGCGCGCCTCCTCCCCGCTCTCCGCCACCGCCAGCACCCCCTCCCCCGACTCTAGCCCCGCCCACTTCGTCCTCCTGCTCAGGATCAGTGCGCGCTCCGCGGCGCTCAGACGGCCGTACAGCGCGGGAGCACGCAGCACCTCCAGGTAGTGCGCGCTCATGTAGCTGTACACGCGCTCCTGCTCATCCTCTGCGCGGTCGCGCTTTGCTCTCCTCAGAAGCTCGTGGCAGTCCTGCACGCTGATCCGCGTTCCCTCGGAGGCTGAGCAGGGCTCGCAGCGCGTGCCCGCGGCCGTGTTCAGGTCCTGGTTCCGGTCCATGGCGGCTCTGACGGTGACGTGTCTGCAGATCACACCCTCTGCTGCTGCCTTTGTACAAAGAGCTCCGTGCCCGCGCGCACCCCCTCCTCTCTGGACTCCGTTCACGCGACAACGTCTCTGGACACCGTGGGGAGGACCGTGGGACACGCCCTGCAGCAGTCCCGTTATCAGCGCCGTGAGAACGCGCGGGGTTCACCTGTGTGAGAACGCCCTCAGATACATGCTGCTGCACGAGCCCGTCTCTGTGACGTCATCAGCGCTGTTTGAGAAGGGAAAAAAATGAGACCGAGCAGAAAACACCGAGCTGGTTCTTTTCTGTCCCCCACGTCTGAGCTTCAGTCTGATGCACCAAACACAAACATTCCCACCTGTGACTGAGGTGATTCTTATAATAATAATCCGACACTTTAATCTCATCTGAGGAAAAAAAATTGGCAAAAATAAAGAATAAATTCAGTTCATTTGAGGCTGTACATAGCTACAGATACCTTGCGGCACCCGCGATGTGGGACGGAGAGACCCTGCAGGTCCAACTGCTGTCAGACTCCACAATAAAGACTTTACAGATGACCACACACACACACACACACACACACACACACACACACACACACACACACACACACACACACACACACACACACACACACACACACACATCTAATAAACTTGATAGCCTTCGCCCAGGCTCCCTGATGTGCAATATTACAAAGTGAAATTTATCTGATGCAACATGAGCAATTCTCGGGTGAAACTACAGGGAGTGCAGAATTATTTGGCAAATGAGTATTTTGTCCACATCATCCTCTTCATGCATGTTGTCTTACTCCAAGCTGTATAGGCTCGAAAGCCTACTACCAATTAAGCATATTAGGTG
>NW_005187449.1:3645701-3648740 GCF_000239375.1 Pundamilia nyererei
AAACATTCAGCTTTGATATTAATGAGTTTTTTGGGTTCATTGAGAACATGGTTGTTGTTCAATAATAAAATTATTCCTCAAAAATATAACTTGCCTAATAATTCTGCACTCCCTGTATTACTGCTGGGCACAATGTGCAGTTTTTCTGGTGCATTTCTGATGCTGTTGTTTATGTACATCAATGTATATTTTTCCAGGTATCCTTATTAAATTTTTAGATTTTATGCTGTACATTCTTTGGACCGTACATACAAACTTTTTATTTTACACTGCCTGGAACATTGTATTTTATTCTTTTTTTATTTTATACAATTCTATTGTTTTTCTTAATTTTTGCTGCTCTTAACTTTGTACGGTCCACTTTCTGCCGTGACAACATGTGGGACTAATAAAGGTAATCTTATCTTAAACAAAAGCTGAGCAGGTGGTGAAGCATCAGGTATGAAGCTTTAGAGGTATGATGTCACCTGATAGTATCACACTTTCAGACCTGCTGCAGGTCAAGGGTCAGGTGAGTTCAAACAGGCAGCATGAGTGATGAAGACATAAATCCTAATGATGGGGAATATCTGCGCGCAGACTGTTCTCCCTGTGATAACAGTCACACCTTGAGCAGCTGCTCAGGGCCTCGCCTCCTGGTGCGGGCAGCTGACTTCCTGTTTTCCGTCCGTCAGATCCAGTGACAGGTGTGCCTGCACTTCAGGAGCTCACAGGTGGCTGTGTCGTATCTGATGTGAGCTCACCTCTAAAGTTTCTTTTCACACACAGACCTCAGATCAGCCGATCACGCTGTGTAACAGGATCTCTAACAGGAATCCTAGTGCAGACCGCCCCTCCCAGGTAGGGATGGGTATTGTTGAGACATCAGTTTTACCCCGGTTCTTTTATTCATCGAAACTTCCAGAGACGGCACCGGACTGAGTAGTCATTTCACAAAACCTTTATTCATCTTTGTTCATCTTCATTTAAGCATGCACTTCTAGAAGGGAAGACGAGGCCGGTGTCCCTCTCCAAAATCTTCACCCCTTTGTTCGTTACAGCCAGCTTTATAGAGGCTGTCCCCATCATAAAACCCCCTACGGTGTGCTGCAAACTCTGTCTGTGTCTATGTGCACGAGCACATGAATGCCTACATGTGCGCGTTCTCACGTGTCTATGTGAGTGCTCGTGTGTGACTGTGTACGCATACCTGTGTGTATGTGTGTGCACACGAGTGAGTGTGCGTGTGGATGTGTGTGCGTGACAGTTAAAACACTGTGAGTGTAGGTGACTCCCTAGGTCATAAAACCCATCTCTCTTCCAGACAACAGTTATCCAGTTACAAATGTTGAGACCCCCACCCAAACATCCTCTGGGGAAATTCCACTCAGCATTAACTCCTCTCTGTTTTATTTTCACAGTTCAAGTGGGGGAGGGGTCTCCTACAATCTACTCCTAAGTTCACGACACAGTCAGCCTTTATTACTTTAAGGGCAGTGTCTCTACAATAGTTCTACATTCTATGTTAACACATTTCTAAACTCTAAAATAAGCTAAACACTCCTACAGTATCATTTAGGTTTTATCCGATGCCAAACCGGTACTTTTGAAATGCTTAAACGGTGCTCGAACCGGTGCTTAAAGAATGGAGAACACAAACTTTGTCCAAAAACCTCTCATGTTTAGCTGTTTTTTTGTAAAAACAAACAAAGTTTGACTTTTCTGCAGCTACAGGGCATATATGGTATCACTCTTGGTTGGAAGCAGTGCAACCAAACAAGAAGACGGCCGCATGTAACTACGACGGTGTTTGCTAGTTTACCTTACATGCATTAATGTAATAATGTGGTTAGTGTACTCAACGTAAATTACACACGAACAACATTAAGCTACTGACGCAGAGAAGAACGGCTGCTGCTGCCATCATCATCCATCATCATTTCTGCTACACTGACAGGGCTAGGGGCCAGGACTCTTCTCTTCGGGTTCTTGGGGGATGTTGCTAACTCCGGGTCCGATAACAGGCACCAGGTACAGTGCATATCTCGGCTTTAAAAAACCCCCGCTATGCGTCGCCAGGTGTTTCATCAGATTCGAGGTGTTACCTCATTTGCACAATATCACAGTAACAGCATAATAGCACTTGTTGCAGGCTGCTGAGTTTGCATTTTTTGCTGTGAAGTACAGCCAGACTTTTAACCGCTTCGCCTTGGGCATTTTAAAAGAACGTACGTAACTGGGCCCGCCTACTATCCTTGGAAATGTAAAATGATTGGCTAGAATCTGAAGTGTATCACATCACCGAAATAAAGCACCGAAATTTGTGCTGCTTTTCGGTCTGGTTACTACCGTTTATGTCAGAACGGCACCGGATACCGGTACCCATCCCTACTCCCAGGTACCCTGGCTCCTTCCCCCTCCCACAGTGTAGAAACCTGCTGGGAGTTACCTGGCTCCAGGTGTCAGTCTGAGCAGACACAGACATGAGCTCATCATCTGAGCGGTTAGCAATCCATTGGCTCCTCCTGCTGTTCAACACTCAGAGTCACAGCTGTGTGCAGATGTGCTGAACCTCGCTCAGAGAGACACAGGAAGCAGCAGCAGGTAAGTCGTCACCACACACAGGTGAGCCAGGTGTGTCAATGTGTGCCACATTATGCTGATCATGGGTTCAAACTCTGAAAACACGTATGAAAAAAATGTCTTTAGATGGTTAAAGACCCACAGTAACACAGAGAGACCCCAACAATCAGACAACCCCTTTGAACAAGCACTTTGGTGACAGTGGAGAAGAAAAACTCTCTTTTAACAGGAAGAAACCTCCAGCAGAACCAGAGATTAATAATAACTAGAAAAATTTGCATTTCCTGCGAAAATACAGTGTGGATGCTTTAAAGCTGAAGCTGTATGCAAAAACTAGCTGAAAAAGCTAAAAAGTTGCAGAAATTGTAAAAACTTTGCAGAAGCAAAAGAACTTTGCTAAAATGGAATAACTTAGCAGAACTGCAATATCTTAGAGGAAACATAATACTTGGCAGAAATACAATAGCATAGCAGAAC
>NW_005187450.1:0-957 GCF_000239375.1 Pundamilia nyererei
TGTGATCTGCTCTGTGATCTTTGAGAGTGACATCATAATGAAATGGCTGCAACCCTGCTTCTTAAACAAACTGACATAATGTGCTTTAAGTGACACAAATAGTAATACGGGGAAAATGTTGGTAGCTGTGATCATATGCTTGTCCATACCTGCTGTGAAAACATCCATTCTACACTCATCATAATGTGAGTACGCAGGGGGCTTCTTTCGTCCTAAATTGTTTAGTTAGTAGGGAAGTTACGTCTGTGTCGAGGCCTTTGTCGTTCTTCAGAATGTCATTTAACCAAGTACAACCGAAGCCCCCTTTCTCTTAAACAACGTTACTCCCTCGTTATGTCATTCAAGCTTTTGAAAACACATTACAGAATTCCAGGCAGTGTTTTATGTGATCTGGGTCTGAGGTGATTCCGAGGAGAATGCAAGCACATTATGGAGCCACTAAAAATGTTAAAATTATCAGCATTTTGTGAGCATGTGACACCTTCGCAAAACAATCGTAGAGTGGATGGGTTGTTTCATAAACACACACACACACACACACACACACACACACACACACACACACACACACACTGGACCTCATACTCATACGGGTATTCTGCAATTGGTACATGATTAACGTTCACATACTCACTGATATATCACAGCAGGGCTGTTGTAGAGTGAATGACCAGCAGATGTCAGTATTTCCAAATGAGCTGTTGAATGGGGCTTTGTGTGATCTGTGTTTTGGCGAAGCAATTGGCCGGACAGATTCGACATATTCACAGGGTTTTATCACAGCATCACTAGTACTGTAGTTAGTGTAATGACACCCGATTACAGAAAAAGCAATGTGAATGAATGTGAAACACATAGTCACATCAGACTACAGCAAAACAAATGCAAAAACAAAACAAAAGATCACGTGAATGTTTCCACGATGAAAAGAAGAAAAGCTTGTTCAGTGATCACTCG
>NW_005187450.1:3589-11519 GCF_000239375.1 Pundamilia nyererei
AAAAAAGAATCAGCCACAGAACTGTTGTGCCACAGACGTGTCCAGCAACAGTTCCCAAAGCCTCGTGAGGAGCACGTCTTTGACAACTTCCTCTTCTTTCCTCTTTAGGAGGAGCCTTCAATCCTGCAGCAAGAATTCAAAACTAAAACTGTCCCAAAGTGCTGAGAATTAGCGAGCATCACAATGAAGATGAAGTTTTCCATTGTTTTTATTCTTTTAATAGGTATGAAAAAAAAGGCTATTCCACTTTTTCCAGTATTTGAGAAGTTGTATTGACAGCTGTTTGTTTTCCAGATATCTGTCATCTAAAAGGCCAGGAGAGGATTAAAGAGTTCGAGCACATTTTCCTGAGACTCTCCTTTCCTTCATTTTACAACAGTTACAACAAGGCTTGCTGTAAACTGTATCCGGGAGGCTGCTACAGGCTGATGGACAGTTCAGGATATACCTGTGAACTTTTGAAAGGAAGAGTGACCAAAATAGAAAATGATGGCTGGATTGAATTTAGAATAGCAAATGTGCAATTTGTAGATGGAGGCTTTTACAGGTGTGTCGTGCTGGGAGCCCCAAATCACATCTACAGGGACTATTATGTAGAAGTGTCTGGTGAGTATTCTTATAAAACTTTTGACAGGATGCTCTAAATGCATTTCATGCAACAGTCGTTACTGTCATTGTTTATTAGCTGTATTTAAGCATGATTTTTATTTGACTTTGTTATATCTGAAATTTGCAGAAGTTTCAGATCACTTCAGCCATTCACAGCCTCCAATCACAGGGACCACCAAAGCCCCCGGCACATCCACAGCACTCCCAGAGTCCACTAGACCTGCTTTAGCAGAGGACCACGGTGACAGCAACAGGTGGTCACTCTGCACATTGCTCGTTTTTGTTGTTGCTCACTGGTCAAATTGTTCCTGGGTCTGAAACATGAATAGTTTTTTCATTTTTGTGCTCTGCTCCTCTTCAGAGTCTCCTGGAGTTTTAGTTTGCCACTGGCTGTCATTGTGGCAATTACAGTGATGATGTTCATCAGTTCAGTGATTGGTGTTGTTTGCTGCAGAGTCAGGACAAAATCCAAACTGCTAGGTAAGCAGTTCCCTGAAAACTGCTGTCGCAGAGCTCAGACTGTCTGCCAAAGTTTATGATAAAATATATTCTTTTTTTCCTCTTATAGAATGGGTAAATGATGTGAAGTTCTGTTGTTTTTCTTTGTAGACAAATATGGACAAACTCACTGTGACTCACTGAACCAAGAAGCTTCGGTACGTGCTAAACAGGGAACAAGCAGTCGCTGTGACTCACTATCATGTTAAATTGGAGACATGTTTATACTTTAAACTTCCTCTAAAATACTGTCTCTTGGCAAAATGTGTCTCTACTAGGAAACGAGCGGCATAGTCTACACAATGGTGGACTTCAGGGCTCTGCAGAAGCCCGAAGAAGTGTATGCAAATGTGAGGATGCACAACGCACCAACAGGAGCTGCCGAGGAAGAGCATGCTGGGATGGTGGAATACTCCATACTGGCAATCCAACCGTGAATTTGAGTTACAGATTTTAATGTCTGATCCACTTTAATTCTTTTGTCAGTGTTTTGTTGGAAATTTTTTATGTATATGTCAGTTAACTGCTTAAATACTAAAAGATGTTTAATGATCAAGCAGAGATTGATCACTTCTACTTTGTTTTGATTATTTTGTATCCCAAACCTTGAATGGACTGTAAAATCTGAAATCTGATGATGTTTATAATAAAGAGCTATTAATGGAGAAATGTTGACAGCATAAGAAATGAAATTAAAACAGTTAACTCTGTCTCTGCAGTAAATCTGTGCTTTGTCTGTGTTTGAGACTTCCCCATTCTCATGTTCACAGGTTGAGATAGCAGCAGAGTTGTGAAATCATGTCATCAGGTTATCATCTGTTCTATCAATGTTTGTCCTTATCAGCTTCTTCGATGTCAGTGGCAACTTGCCCTTTTTTCCTCTGAGAGCTGTTGGGTCATTTTTTTCTTAGCCTGTTGTCCTTACCATAAAAAAAGTGAAAACTTTCAGATCCTTTGTAAAAGGTCGAGTGTATAAAAGAACACACTGGACTGATTCTTGTTCCTGTGACATTTCAGCACAACACAGAAACACTTTATTCTACTGATGTGCGATAATAGTAGATAGCCATGCAAGTCCAGTCGACACAGATACACACACAGAGAAATGCTATGCGTTGCTATAATCTGTTTAATGTAAAGGCAGCTACAACATGTTCACATGCACGTTTTCCACAAACTCCTGTTTGCATAAACTCTCCCATTCCATTAAAATACATGCTTGGAGTATTTATGAGATTACTGATGTCATTACGCTGACTTGGCCAGACCAATGTTCTGGGACTGGGCATTAAAGACGGCATAGTATTCCCGGATGAAAACATCGCCCAAGATCCAGAGCTGCATGGTGCCACCCTGACCAAAGCCAGTCATACAACCAGAGGAGCTCTGTGGACAGGGGAGAAAGAAAAGATATATTTCTTCAAATCTTCATTATTGTATTGTATTATTTGGTGCTGTGGTTGGCAGGATGGTCTTACTGACCTGAGAAACATAGGCAGATGCAGGGACTGTGAAGGCGTTTCCATTGAGAGTGAAGGTGACATCGGGCATGCTCGGGATGTTCTGGCAGTTCACTATAGCCTGTCAGCAGAACAAAGTCAGAGGCCATGAGGCAGAAGAAAATCTGTTTATTGGTATTTTACAGTTTTCCAACTGAAGCAGCTATCCGAATCCCACTTAATTATTTTTATTTCAAAGTTCTGACGTCAGGGTCTTAAACGTCTGTTTACTCTAGGTTCAGAAAAAGGGGAAAATTTGTGTCACGATGGTATGACTCACATCTCCTGACTGGTCGGTTGAGGCTCCAACCCAGCTATTCAGATTGTTGATGTCAGTGGTTGGACCAACAATCTGGGAGGTGCCAGTGTCGATGATGGCCTGGCACCCGCCAGAGCAGGCTACAGTCTGCCCGTTGATGGTAACACTGTGAAGTGGAAAGTTGAATTACAGTCAAGCCAAGAAGTTTTATAACCTTGTGATTTTTTGTGTCTGATATGAAGCTGTAAGCAAAGATGTTGGCTATGAAGAAAACAGCTTTTGGATGACTTATTGGCACCTGTCCATGTTGATCTGCCAGTAGGTGGCAGAAGAAAGGGGGATCCAGGTGATTGTTCCAGTGTAGTGGGTGCTGTCAGTACCACCAAAGACCACCTCGCTGCCCTGTTCACTATTGCTAAGATATTACACACACACACACACACACACACACACACACACACACACACACACACACACACACACACACACACACACACAGAGAGAGAATCATATCATAAATTCACAAAATATACTCAAAAAGAAAAACCCAGTAAAGATTTTCCAGCCAACTGAATTCCATTTCATTTCAGTACCCGCTCAGGTAGACTGAGAAAATGGGCTCTGACACCAGCCCCTGAGTGATCATGTTGTTAAAAACTGGTACAACATTGTCAGAGGCGATGCTCTGGAAGGCCAGTCCTAAGATCCCATCAGCCTGCATGTAAGTCATGAAAGAAGCCTCTGTCTCACTCAATCCAAACACCTGCTTGGCCACAGAGATGCCGCCCACCTGGACATGCAAAACAGCTGTCACTCACAGTTCAGCAAACCACAGAGAGATGCCCATCTGAAGTCTAAATAGACTAAGTTTTTTGTTCCACGGGTTTTGGTTACCTCAACAGTGTCGCTGCCCAGTAACCCAGTCATGCTGCCAGTCCCGTACTGGATGGACAGAGACTGGTCACCCCACTGGAAGGTGGATGACTGTGATGGGTTGAATTGATTGTGGTTCTCTGCAGAGGAATGCATTTTTAAGTTTTGCAATTTTATACAACTTGGATGTCTAGCATTTCAGTGATGGCAATGAGTGTTGTTCTGCTGGTAAAGTTACAACTAGAACAAGCTAGAAAGAATGTGCTACCAAAGTAAACCAATTCATTATGTGGAGAATCAGAGTTGCAAGTGCAAATACTGCAGAAATCTCAAGTCACTGTGATAATCAAACTGTGCTGCTCTGTTATTATTACTAAATGACTTCTACTAATGCTCGAAGGATTCCAGTGTTGCTAGTGGTCAAGTTCATCTAGGCTTGTATATTGATTTCGCCTCACGAGTTAAGAGCATATTTTCTGCTGGAAAAAAGTTACATTATGGATAAAATTCATGAATGAAAAAGAGCCTAAAATGAAAAAGGGATATTTTTGAACAGTATCTAATAGCAGAAGTACACATTTCTGTATGTTCCAACCATACTGGCCAGGTTGTACCATGTTGCTTCGGTAGTCATCATAGTGGCACTCACCACAGGCTGAACTGTTGCAATACACTGAAGGGACCCACAAGTTGGAGGAGCCAGTGTCAAAAATGACAGAGAAGGACTGAGGAGGGGTTCCAATGGAGATCGTACCATAGTAGGACAACTAGAGGGACAGATAAAGAAGGAACAAGTACACAGATGCAGATTCAGATTTAAAAAGACAATTTTGAAAAAGTAAAGCAAGGTATGTTTTCAACGACATGAACAAAATCGAAAGCTTTTTACTAATCTGGGCTTACGTCAGCGTCATTGGTCATGGACTCGGTGCCACTGCTGTAGAACTTGGCTGCTGGGTTGTATGGGTGACTCTTCCTGTACTCCTCCCACAACCCTTTCTCTTTGAGGGTTTGCCTGGCAGATTTTCCCTTAATCAGGGGCATCCTACATGTAGCAACGTGAGCAGAAAATCATGCAATGAGCAAGGCAGGCCTGAATTTTACAGCTGGAGAAATGTCTGTGCGATATTCAGGTGAGCAGGAGGACCTTTAGATCTCCTCATAGGAACACGGAGAGTTTCACAATTTTTTATGTATTTAATGTCAAATACATAAAACAAATAAAGAAACAACCAACCAAGTCAGACTTACTTATGGAGACATTCAGCGAAAGCCACGAGGGCAGCCAAAACGACCAGCCACTTCATCATGTTGCTGTCTCTACAGGTAGACTCAGATGAGTGAACGTCCAGTTGCTGAGGCCAGCCCTTATATACAACTAATCAAGGTTGTTTTTCCGAAATGCCCTTTCCTATAAGCTGATATGAAAGATGGTGATAAGAAGCATATGATTTAGAAAACAGACTCTTATCTGGGGACAAATATCCCATTAAGCTTGTGAACACTGAAAGTGTTCAGGAAGATTGTAAAAAAAATGTTTTGTATGAACTTAAAAGTTGCAACTCTAAAAGTCAAACTTGTATTTACAGGGTATCTACTGAAAATGACAACTAACTTCCAAAGGATTGACTTTATTATTCGTCACATCATTTAAATACACTGTAAGTGCTAAACAGGTACACCAATGTGTTGGTGTGCAGTTCAGGAGATATGATGTCCAGACCTTCTACTTAATACCAGTATGCTAACTTTCCTCAAGGTTTCCAAAGATGTGAGCTTGAATTACTTGGAAAGGTTTATCTGATAACAATAAAAAAAAAAGGTAGGACAAGCAAAGATGTAATCATGTGAAAGTGTGAGCCGTAAATTACAGAAACTTGTTTCCACCACTGTATTTATTTGCTTATTTTGCCATCCATAAGTCAAAATTTCTCATTATTATCTCAAAATTTTGACTTAATAAACTGAAATTAGGGTTAGGTTTAAGATTTAGACAAACACTTTTTCTCAATTTTCACAAGTTCACTGAAAAACAATAGCTGTTTTTCTGTACTACGCTGCAGTAACATTTAACAAATTGGTAGCATAAAGTATTCAAACCCAATAGAAGTAGCAATTATAGTACTCCAATCAAAACATACTCAATTACAGTTAGCAAAATGTAATCCTACATTAAACAAATGATGTAAGTGGCTAGTCTTTGAATTTATTCTGGTTTATTATTTGCTGTGCATTTATGTATAAGTGGTGTTTCATGCTGTAGCTAAGGCTGCAGCTCTTTATATACTGTAACGGTGAGCTGTATTTGATGAGCATTATAAATGTTTTCTATGTGGTAACTCGACCTAAAAAGTAAGTAGTTACTGCAGATGTCAAATAAATATAAGTACAAAGGACAATATTTTACACAGATGCAGTGGAGTATAAATATAAAGTCCAAGTAGAGTAAGTAAAGGACAGCACAAGTACCTCACAGCTGCAGGGTAATACTCCCAGTTCATAACATCTCTGGTGATCTATACTACTTTTTCCCTTAATGTTTTCCTGTTATTAATTTTTTATTAGTTAAAGCTTTTGAAGTCCACGTGTCAGGTCATGATTTCACACTGGACACGGAACATTTCAATTTAAGACAGAAGAAACAAAGAACTACTAACGATTTAACATGAGGGAATTTCACCTTGACTCATGTATGCACTAATCAAATATATTATACAAGGTCAGTTTGCGTGTGAAAGTATTTGCACTAAGATTCTGTTTATGACCGTTATCACACCGTGATTAAAACCAGTTGACATTTCCATTCCATACGGAACATAATGTTTTATGTAACAAAATTAACTGAGCCCTCTATAAAACACAACTTTATGTATATGTTTATTGACAGTAATACTCGAACACGTCTCATGATAAATTAATATAAAATGAGCATGATAGAAACAGCAGATGTGCTAAAGGTTCACAAATAACTCTCGGGGTAACATTTGGCTTGTTAAATTAAAGCTGTCTCATGTTTATTGTAGATCTTGTTGGTTACACTTCCCTGTTTCTTTTTATGTGCTTGTTGTGTGCATCAGTAGAACCCATACATTTTAGTGCATAGAGTACACAAATGAAGAATAAAGTCACTGAAGAAGATTTTGATCCGCAGGCCGTTCGGATTTCCACTCTGTTTGCTGTTGTGCTTGCATCATTCTGGGTGTTCTCTCGTCCGTTAAAAGTCCATGTTTTTGAAGTCCTCAGTACACCTGTACTTGCTGTCAGCATACCTGGTGCACACCAAGTGGGGGAGACAGGGGCAGGTGTGATGTTGCCTTTTCCCTGGATAGGGTACCTGGAAGCGTGAAAAGGGGGAAAAGGAAAGTAGCTTTGGGGTAATCTGACAGCTTAAATCCTTTATGAGCTGACAACTGGAACTGCAGGCCCTAAAGCTTCTCTTAATCGGTCTGAGTTTCAGAGATGGATGTGGTGTTAGTAGAAGTAATCGTCGCCTGTTCCAGATAATCAAAGAGATATATGGCTCAGATCTGCTGAGTAGAATCAATACCCCCTGCACTTATCAGCAGCTTTTCTAAGGCTTCAGCCAGCTTGACAGCAATCAGAATTTCTTAAAACAGGAAAGAAGGATAAACGTGTGTGTGTGTAACACTGGAAGATTATTATAACTGACATCACATTTATCCCCACCTTGTGGCTAAAGGGGTGGCACTCATCCCCTTCCACACCTCTTGGGACACACATCCTCAGACCCCTCAGCCATAGACTGACAGCACAGCAAAGGCCAAAACCACACTGCACATCTCTCTCACAAGCCTGCAGGAAAGATAGAAAGACAAGGTGGCAGAGGTCTAGACAAAAAGTAATAAAAGCAATTCTATTGTTGCCAGTAAATCAGTTTCATCTTCATATATGGTAATAGATATAGAGTTTATCTTTTCATATATATAACTTTTACTTATTGTAATAGAGATACCCTCCCATGTTTGGCGAGTGAAATCCATTTGATTTATTCCCTGTCCTCTCCCTAACTCATTTACAAATGAATAGCAATCAGGGGGCTGAGATAATTTCCTCTGATTTTTCCAGTTAACTTCAAGCGGGGGAGGATATGATCTGTCATTAGTCATTTGTAATGAAATTTAACAATATTATCCAGAGAAGTGATGTGTTCAGTTTTCATCCACACACAAGA
>NW_005187450.1:11736-25432 GCF_000239375.1 Pundamilia nyererei
AAAATTATTTGAATATACTAGTCTGAACTGAAGCAACAGTTACAGTTATGATAGACACAATGTAAAATGCACTTTCAATATGACAACACACAGATTGATGACTTGATTAAAATATTGCTCTAGTCTGATAAATCAAAAACCTTAACATTGAGTTGCTCCATTAGAAATTTCCATCTTACCCCTGTGATAACAGCTCCTCTGCACCAGCTCCCAACAGACAACAGGAGGAAGGACAGCAGCACCTCCCTGAAACCCATGACAGCAACAAGAGAACTGGACTCTCTCAGCACCCCCAGCACCACACAACAACTGTGAACTGTCTCTGTGGCACGTCAAGCTGGTTCCCCGACTCTTCAGCCACTCCTCAACGTTTACTCAACTCCTTAGAGAAGGCAGCCTCCCTTTCTCCTTCTCTTTATCCACCTGTGACCCCCCCACCCAACACTCTCCCCTCCCTCTCTTCTTTCCTCCCTCCTCATGCCAGAAAAATCCCCCTTACACCCCTTCTGCCTGTCCACTCAGAAGCTCTGTCATCTCACCTATCCAGATGATGGCTTACGAAGACTCACTTTAGGGTTCGACTACATCGTCTCTGGACCGGAGCTGTAAGAGTTTCCACCAAGCTAGCAAAAACAAACTAAAATAAATCTGACATGTCTGTGGAAGAAAGGGCACAAGTCCTGAGCTATTTGTCAATCAGAAGTGATCAAGACAAAACAAATAAAAATCAAAGCCATCTAATGAGTTTACTGACATTACCACATTACTGACTTGTGGGTTGGTCTTCTGGTAAAACAGAAACGAGAACGCGATATTTCTTATTTATCACATTACTGTATGGCAGGGGTAGGCAACCTTTCTGATGACGAGTGCCATTTAAAATTTCCTCAGAAGTCAGTGTGTCATTTGATTGCATTAGCAATAAATTTAATAACGCTCTATATGAACAGTTACACACTATATAGAACCACTTTATAGAATTATATTTGTTTGCAGATGTTGGCAGCTATCAGTGAATAGTTATCAGCTATTTTGAAACAAAAAAAGACTTTTTATCCATAACAGAAAATGAGCTGTACAACAGAAAATACAAATGCTATTTATGGTCTCCTCACAACAATGATAAGAACAATAAACTGGGCCAATATGACATGTTTGTTAATACAGGGAAAATGTGATCTCTGGTCTCCCACTCAGAGACACAGGTCTCCGAGTGTCCAGCATTCAGACGGCTGCCTCACAAATGTGAGAGAAAATCCGCTCACACAGATATGTAGAACCAAATACTGTCAATAAGGCCTCTGCAATGTTCTGAAGACAGTTAAACCTGTCAGGTAGTGACGTCCAGCAGGTGCAAATGCAGCTCCATGAACACTCACAGCTGTGGATTCCAGCTGCTTCGATGTTGCATTAACTGGCATTAACTCAGCCAGTTAATGTGAGACAAATCCAGCTGCTCATGAAAGATTTCTGGTTTGATCAGAAAAAAAAAATTGGTCCAAACACCTGAAAGTCCTAAAAACGCCTTGTGTCTCCAGTCTACGGATGTATCCGTGTATTTCCGTGATGCTGTGCTGAGCAGAAAGCTGCTGAAGCTTTTGAAATGTCGGAATATGGAAAGCTAACAACGACCCTCTCACCAGTAGGCTAAGTTATTTTTAGCCAATTACAAGTTGAATCTGGTAGTTGGGGTTGTTAGCTAAGATATGAAGAAGCAGCACAACTAATGTGTCTATGAGAGCTAATTTGCGATGTGCACCGCTGACGCGGCCATTTATTTTTTAATGCACCTTCTCATATTAATTCACTGCGTGTCGTGCCCAGGGCTGGACTGGGACAAAAATCGTCCTGGGCATTTTGACTAGAGACCGGCCCACCAGGTATTAAAGCCATAAAGCCTTTGAATGAAAACAAACGCTGTTGTGACAGTGATGTACAGTCTTGTTGTTATATGTATGATTTCTATACATTTTACGTCAGATAAAAACTTTGGTTGTAAGCTTCAGATAATTATTTAATAACAGACATTTTAAATGAGAATAAGAAAGAAAAGTATTTCTTTGTGCCCCCCTCTCCCTGTTAATGCCCTACCTGCCCCCCTGGCAAAACTTTGCTAAACCCGCCCCTGCACAGTTACCAGCTGTCAGCTAAGTAAAAAAAGGATCCTGGTGTTATTTGTCTCTCAGAAACAGTTCATAACTTCCCTTCAACTCAGTCATGTCACCTAAAAGGTAAACCTGCTTCTCCATCACAGCCCTGATGATTCAGTAAGGACATCTCCTGGTTTCCTCTTCATGTTTCCCTCTCACCAGATAACCAAACCGACATCATGACCAGCAGCTTTACAGCTGTGGCTCCAGCAAACATCAGCTGATACTAGAAAGTAATATTAAATAAATTCTAACAACAGCTGATCAAGCTTAAACGTGCTGCTGTTGTTTAGCGCGACATCCGCTGGTTTCCTCTTTCTGGCGCAAAGTGGGCGATAAACAAACAAGAGAGAACAGCTGATCATTGATCAGTTTCATGATTGAAGTAGCAACAGGAGAGGGAGGGGCAGAGAATGAGAGGAGAAGAGGCAGCTGCAGCGTAAAGACACAGAATAACTCCAGCTTTGTGTCTTTTTCATTGTAGCTGAAGTCCGGGACAAACTGCGTCCCTTCTCAGCTCAATACGAAACACGTAATAATTTCTCTGAATACGGACGATTCGTCTTTTTACTGGACGGTTGGCAACTCTACTAACTAACCTTATGAATAAAATAAAGTTCAACATCAGTAACATCATAGCACCCACCCAGCTGTATAGAAACTCCGTCATGCTAGCTAGTACGCAGTACGAGTTACTGTAACTGATTGTAAAAAGTCAGCACAATGAGAATACTCGTGCCATCAGTTAACCCTTTCGTGTGCCAACTGTGGCACGCGTGCCTAGGGTTGCCGACCCCTGCTGTATGGTGTGTGTCATGATGCTATGTGTTTTAAAGAGATTTAAATGAATGATTAAAACCTCGCACCACTCCTCACTGAGACGTCGAAGCTACAGTGCCACTAAAGTGATACGAGAATAGGAATAATGAGTCTTAATGTCTCTGAATTATGGTAGTGAGGATCGCAGTGATACATCGACTCTGAGTCAGGTCTCTATTTCAGATCCAAATTTCATTTGCAGATTTACTGCAGCTCTAATGTATAGGTCACGAATAACTGGATTTATACCAACCTCTGGTTGTACAAGATTAAAGATTTCCTGTGGGTGTGTGTGTGTGTGTGTGTGTGTGTGTGTGTGTGTGTGTGTGTGTGTGTGTGTGCAGGCCTGTTCTGCTATCTTTGGAGGACAAATTTTAATTTTAAATTTACTTAGATTTAGGGTTTCATTGAGAATTCAGTAAGGTTAGAGTGACTGGCTTTGCTGTGACGGCTAAGGTTACAGCAATGGGCTTATGGATTTAGTATTTTATTGGCTGTCCTCATGAAGATAGCAGGAGTTACTGTGTGTATGTGATGTGTACGTGATACATGAGCATGCATGTATGGCATAAAAAGCAGGCTGAAAATTGTTCCTTATGCACAGACTTATACTTTTACATGCGTCTGTGAGTACGTGACTGCTTGGACAGTGATGAGCAGCTGGTTGTCAGAGAAAACGGGCAGACTGTGATTTAAGTTGCGAAAAGAGAAATATGAGCGAGAGAAGACAAGAGCCAAAGACAGAAAAAAATTAGAGGGAAGGAGGGAGGGGGAGAGCACCCCTTGGGTTACTCAGCAGGACATTACCCTGCTACTGCACAGGTGATGGATTCCTCCAATGCAGTGGCCATATAATTACATTCACCCATTTTTGCCCTGTCAGCAGGAGCACTGAAGCCAAGCCATCCTGGGACAGGCAGCAGAAATCATGTGGAGGTGTGCCCAGAGGCCTCACACTAACTTCTAAAGAAATTGCATTAACAAAATCTGCCATCAAGAGGGTACAAGAAACAAGATTTCTGTTTTAAACCCAAAGTATTATTGCTATATTTTACATGCAATAAAAGCCATTGTTACCGTTCTTGTATTTATTATGCTGAGTCATTCTGTTATGTTACATGGATGGTGGAGAAGATTGTGTTTGAAGGGGTGATTTTGCTTCTCAGTACCGAGGAGCACCTTCGACATTGGAGTTGTTTTAGGCAACCTCAGCTTATTTGTGGGTGTCAAGTGACTGCTCCATAGGAATACATTGGGAAGTGAATAATCAATAAATATATTCAGAAGAAAAACTAAACTAATCTGATTTTATATTTATACACCTCTGAGTACCAAAATCAATTTCTAGTGGAGGTGGGTATGAAGAGAGTAACAGATCAATGATGAAATATAGAGGAGCAAGGTTTCATTACATAACCTATCTAGTGTAGACAGTTACTTCAGTGAATGAGGACCTCGGGACACGGAAGACTGTACTGAATATTATACTCATGAATCAAACACTTTTCGCAGAGTGGGGAATATGAAATCTCACCATGATGTAAATGTTACGGTCCTGTGTTTTGTCCACTGTTTGTTTTTTGTTCAGTGTTTGGGTTTTGAATTTTTCCTTTTTATATTTGAGTCTATTTGGGTTTTTGTTTGTTTGTTTATTCATGTTATGCAAAGTTGTTGTTGTTGTTTTTTTAATTTTTTTAGTTCTGGCTACTGTTTAGTTTTCATGGTGTTTTGGATGCCTTTTCAGATGGGTAACAAACCTACTGCTTGTTTTGGATCCATGATCTTTATTTAGCTTCAGTTCCTAGTTTGAGTTATTTCTCATGCGTTAAGTTCCTTCTGTGCTTGCCTCTGTTATTCCCTTCATCTTATCTTTTTGTGTCCTCCAGTGTTCCCTTCATTTTGAATATGAGCTTTCCTGTCTCTGTGTTTATTTGTAGCTTTTGGATTGTTTCCTGCTTTAGTGTGATTTATTTCTCTCTGATTTCCTGTTTTTGAATCGTATTTTCTGTCTGTTGAATTGTCTTGATTACTTTCATCTTTGTCATGTTGGTGTTTTGTTCCCTGTGCATGTGCTTTTGTTGTCTTCAGGTCTCCTTGTATTCTTTGTACTTTGTGCTTTTGGACTTATTATCAGCTTTCTATTGACTCCTCTGTGTTGTGTCCTGCATTCTGGCTTCATTGCACACAAAACTGTGACATACACTCACTGGCCACTTCATTAAATATGCAAGTTTGATGACTCTTTATTTAGGCATTGAGACAGTCGAGATGACATTTTGAAATTCAAACTGAGTATCAGAATGGAGAACAAAGGTGAGCTGTTCTGAGTTTTTCAGAAACTGCTGATCTACGGGGATTTTCCTGCACAATTAATTCTCTAGGGTGTAAATATGGAAGTTACAAAAGTGTATTAGCAAATATCGATCTATCTAGTCACAAACTCTGTGCTTTATATGAACGTAAGAACGGCCAATATATTATGAATTAGATAATATGGAAGTTAACCCCATAGAAAACAGAAAAGGCGAATGCAAGCAGGCAATAGATTTTAAACTGGGGAGTGTGAATCATCATTTTAAATGTCAGAAATACATTTGTATTTGTAATTGATTTTTTAAATCCATTTAGTGATGTCTCTTTTAAAAATTGCATTTTTTCAAAAGGGTTTTGAAAAAATAGTTTTTAAATTTGGCATTAAAAAATGTTTTTTTTAATTAAGTTTTTATTTGTTAGTTCAATGCCATTTTATTTTAAATATTTATTAAATTAATGGATTTATAGTTCATTTAGAAATATTTATTTATGATCAGTCCTTTTATTTTCGATTGAATTATCAAATAATTATTGACTTTATTAATGCCTGAATGTCCAATAAATGAATGAATGAGGGAATGTATTTTGATGCATCATTCATCATTAAATCGAAAACGAAACGCTTTATTTCAATGCACATGACTCACTTGGTCCTACAATACTATTGTATATTTCCGCGCTTGGCATATTTTGGTCCTCATATGGACCCTTAGTTCATGTGACAGTCAGCTGACTCTACCCGGAAACGTTGAGGTAGCAGACAACAACAAAAATACAGCTTCATTGAGCAAACTTCGATTTAAGTTATTCCCGATTGATAAGAATGGAGTCGACCCTCGAACAGCATCTCGATGATACGTAAGTTAAAACCACTCTAGCACTGAGTATATGTTTTACGTTTTTGTGACCTTTAAAGCGACTTTCGCTCCTTCTGTGTGTTTGTTTGTGGCAGCATGAAGAATCCAGCAGTGGTTGGTGTGCTCTGCACGGATCAACAAGGACACAACCTGGGCTGTAAGTGAGGAAACCCCAAACTAGTTCACGTTAACTGGCTTTTTACTTGTCAAAGTGCACTGGTGTCACTGCTCAGATGCTCAAAGTTATGGGTTATTTAGCCATAAGTCATTACGCTTTGGATGGGAGAGAGAGTACCGAGTGGTGTTGTTTTCACGAAAACATTAAGTTCTTATTGATCAATACTGGTCTACAAATAAGCATTTAAAGTAATACATAAGACAATATAAAACAGATTCAAGAGCAAAAGAATAATTCAAATAAACAAAGTAAAAACACAAGTATTAATTAAAAAAAATCCACGTTAAGCTCCTTCATAATAAAAAGGTTGTGGGCATTTCTTTGGAAATGTGGGGATTTTTTTTTTTACCTGCAATCTGTTAATTGTTGAAGCTCAACGGCCATACTAAAATTTCTACCTAAAGCATTGATCATAATGGGTTAGTGACGTTTGTCACTGCATGAAACAGAAAGATGCACTTACATCATTATGAAGGGAAAAAATATTCAAAAAGAATAGAAGCTTCTCAACTTAAAATTGTAGTAAAACTATATTGTATACTGATCTGAGTATTAGCATTGTACATACTGTATTTGTAGTCAAATGTAATCATTAGTTTTAGAATAATAAGTTCTAAGTTGTTTTTAAACCATCCACTACTAATACATTATTCTAATACAATAATAAAATACAATAATTAAAAAACTTTAACTATGTTGATGGAGAATTAATTTTCATTCTGCATATAAGTCAAGTGAGAATGAAAGACAATTAATTATGAAAGCTGAAATTTTGGGAATTTGGTGGTCTGCAGGATTCAGGTGTGTGTTAACACACAATGCCACAATCTTCCCATGAGTGGATGTCTCATGGTAAATGTGTTAAATGTTAAACATCGTGAACAAGATGGCTGCAGTGTGCTCCACCGAGTCCCGTGAAAACATTCTTTTTTTACATGCCTGAGAGTCAGCAGCCTGCTCCTATGCTTGCTCTATCAAGGATTAATAAATGTTTTAGTGATCCCTTGATTAACTTTGATGTAGTTCCTGTAAAAATCATCCAAACATGGGTATAAATGTTACAGATGGTATTTTTCAAATGTACAGTGGTCCCTCGTTTATCCTGGGGGTTACGTTCTAAAAATAACACGCGATAGGTTAAATCCGCGAAGTAGCCAACTTCATCTATAATAATTATAAAAAATAATCTCCAGTATTATAGAATGAAACCAAAGGCACCCGCGGTCGCCCCTGACGGTGCAAAACGTTTCGTTGACATTGTTGTGTTTGTTGGGGAGAAAACATACAAACATACAGTACAGCACTTCAGAGTCACACTGCTAGCGATTGAAGATTTATGTAAATTTGACAAGCTGAACGATTGATTGACAATGGTCTACAGCCAATCAGGACGCAGAACACAACGCGCTGTAAAAATAAATAAATAAAATAAAAACCATGCAAAATTGCACAAAAAATATCTGCGAAACAGCAAAGCTGCAAAAGGTGAACCGCGTTATAGCGAGGGACCACTGTAAATGTAAACGTTTTACTAGGTTTTCTCTGATACAAACAATTGCTGCTCTTTAATAACAAATTGTGTGTCGTGTATCTTTCATTCAAAAACATAATTAGCATATTGATAGTGGTATAACTCAGCTGGAAGGGTTATCACTTACACCAGATTATGTGCTGCTTTATCAGCATTTGCGGATTTTATTACATTTGACCAACAGACTTTCATATCATTGAAATACAAGTAGACTCTCTACTCACAGGCTCACTTTTCACTGCGATGGGATGTCCACTGTGTGATAGTTGTGTGTATTTGAAGTATATGCTTCAAAACAAACAAAAAAAGTTCATTAAAATATTATGAATAAAATCTTACTGGCCAAACAATTTTGCTGTCTGACTCTCTGACAGCTTTCGTATTGATTTGACTTCTTCCTACATTTTCGTTCAGTAGATTCACAGCACTCTCATGTCTGCGTAGTAAATATGAACCTAGAGCCAGCAGCCACTTAACTTACATACAAATCTACAGACAAATCCAACTAATTATCCACATAATGCTGTAAAATGTTCATTTTTGTTCATCTTACAAAACTGAAGTGCAGAAACAGCAAATTGTGTTTTCCAGGGTTTTCTTGACCAGGTGCAGAAACTTTCTGGATTTTTGCTAACAGTAGGCCTGGAAACGCAGTGAAGTTAGTGTGCTTGTCCAAAACCGTGGATTTGTTCCTTCAGGTGTAGCCTGGTTTTCCTTATCAACAAAGAAATGTGTTAAAATCAAAAAATGTTGGTTTGGCTCCTCAGCTAGAAGCTAGACAACATGAGTTTGTTAGATGCACGATGACCTTAAAGGGAAATTAATCAACACTGGTTTGAGTGGGGTTTTTTTTCTTCTAAAAAAAAGTCTTTTATTTCCAGGCCGCGGGTCCCTGTCTGATGAACATGGCGGTGTTGTGTCCGTTTTGGCCAAACAAGCTGCAGCTCTCACAAAAGACCCAACAGACACTCCAACCGTATGCCTGGAGTCCGAGTCGGGGTGAGCACTGACACGACTTTTGTCTTTTTGGTTTTTGTTTGACTGACTTTCATCTCTCCTTTTTTTCTCCATCTCAGTGAATTCAAGCATTGCACTGATTAATATGCAAGGAGATGAATACTGTTACGAAATCAGTTTCACCCCAGTTCTTTTTATTCCTCGGGCATCCAGAGACGGCACCGGAACTCAGTAGTCATTTTCACAAAACCTTTATTCATCTTCATTCATCTTCAGTTAAGCATGCATCTTCTAGAAGGGAGGACGTGCAAGGCCGGTGTCCCTCTGCAGATCTTCACTCCTTTGTCTGTGAAACACAGTTTTGTAGAAGCGACTCCATCATAAAACCACCATGGTGTGCTGCAAACTCTGTGTCTGTGTGTGTATGCACGAGCATGTGAGTGCCTGTGTGCGCGCGTACCTGTGTGTCTATGTGAGTGCACGTGAGTGACTATGCATGTAGGTGTGGGTGCGTCATAACAGTCAAAGCACTGTGTGTGTGTGTGTCTCTGTGTACGTGACTTCCTGCCGGTCATAAAAGTAATCTCCTCACCTAAGCTACACCAAATTCCTCTACACAACAGAGAACACAGAGTTAACATATTACAAACACTGAGACCGCCACCCAGGTCTCACCTGGGGAATTTCCACTCAACATTAACTTCTCTTTGTCTTACTTTCACAGCTCAAGTGGGGGAAAGTCTCCTAGAAATCTACTCCTAAGTTTATGACACACTCAGGCCTTTATTACATCGAGGGCAGTGTTAGTGTCTCTACAATAATTCTACATTTCTGAACTCTAAAGTAGGCTAAACATATCTTCAGTACCTCCAAAAAACATCTGAAAACAGGCCAAAATCAAATGATTAATTTCTCTAACTGATCACAGGCTTGACAAAAAGACTTTATTTTTGCAGCTCTGCTGCCCCCTTCTGGTGCACCATTAACATCAGCTCTCAAAATACTTGTGACCATAAAGGAGAAGTTATTAAAAATAAAATTAAGACTTTAAAGTGATAGGATAGAGACAATGGATGAGCCTGTTTTTTGTTGTTATTGTTTTTTAACTGTTTCCTTTTTAAAGGCGGTTATTTATTTTGTTCTGATTATTTCTAGAGTTTGATCATTTGTAACCACTTGATAAGAACAAATTTGTGGTTTTGTGATGAAATCTAGGAAGTGGTGCTTTCTTTCTGTGCTAGTTTACCTCGTTTACTGAAATTTGTGGTAATGATGATGACAAAAAAATTTTTTTGAGTAATAATCATTGATTGATTGCTCATACTGATGATCAGATTAGCAGTGTACGACTGACAGGTTGAAAAAGATTTATCAGTCAAAGGTGAAAACATGTCATAGAGAAAAACAGAGCATTTCCTGAACTTTGTCACCTTTGACTAATCCCTGTTTGTCAGTACAGTTTTTGTTTATCAGCTCAGAGTTTCTACATTTTTTTTATCTTTATTTGTTCTTTAGGAACATTCTGGTGAGGAGTCACGGGACCATCACAGTAGCAGTTCATAAGATTGCATCTTGAAGACAACCGACTCGCTGAGGATTTTTGTTCTCTTTTTGTAAAGAAGTGTATGCACATTAACTTTATTCACGCAATCCAAAAACTAATTTGCTGTTTCTGTATATTCAGACTCCATATTTCAATAAGAAGATGCTTGTTCTTTAAATTGAATGGTAAACGCTGATCTGAAAGTAATACTGTTACTTTGATATCGTTTCCAAAACCAGCTCCGTGCTTTGTTATATCAACGCTCTCTGTTCCTGTGTCTTTTTGATTTCAAGGCTGTCGTACACAGAGTAACAACCCCTAATAAACTTTAACTTGACTTTGAGATTGCCTAATGTGTGTTAAGTATTCATTGTTTTCTCCTTTGCTCAGTCTTACATGGTTGAGCCATTTTCTTGGAAGCTGGATGATATTTGCTGCAGAGGTGAGAACAAACTGGTTTCAGTGTTTGCAATCATTAAACGGAGCTGCTATAAAGCCCCAGTCGTTTTGAGAGTAGGTGCAGGTGGGAACAGGTATCATCTGGGTGCTCTCCTCTCTGTAAGAACTTGCACTGATTTTGTAATATTGCTTGCAGATGGCCTATTTTTAGATATAGTTCCCGCCTATCCTGCTTTCTATAGCACATGGTCTCCTATTCACATACTAGACCGTGTAATGTGAGTAAAGTCTGCCTCGCTCTAAGGTTCTGACCGCAGAGGGGATTTTTTTTTTTCCTTCCTAGTCTCCGAGCTTTCAGATTGGGGCTCATTGGTGCTACAGTCACGTGGTTCTCCTCCGCGAAGGCTTTGCCCTCTGCAGCTCCTCGGCACAGAGAGCGATGCTGAGGCTGAGATGTGAGATGCAACTTAGAGGGTCCCGCGCATAGAGGCAAAGTTATGGCACGATCATCCCCGGAGAAAAACGTCCCGCAGCAGTCTCTCTGTGCCGAGAAGTCCCTCAATGGTGACGCGCACGTCTTTCATGGGCGCAGAAGCTCTGAGCGAGAAAACCCCAAATTACGCGTCAAAACAAACTAGTTCAAAGCGGGACAGAAGCAAGTCGACGGCAGGGGGAAATCAAAGGTACGAGCAGCTTTTTCTTTAACTGCAAACACGTTTCAACTTACTTATTCCTCAGATGAGTAAACGAAATGTTCGGATTACATTTTAACCGGATTTTTCTTTTATTGGTAAAGATCTATGTTCCCCCACACACAAAGCTCAGACACGGACAGAAATATAACTGTCCAAAAACAGACCGGTATCCTCGTTGACCCATGAAAGTTATTTCGGGGTTAAGAGAGTTTCACCTAGATTGCGTCAGTCCAGGTTCGGGCCTCTTTTTTTGGTCTGGTGGATAAGAGATATAATCTCGTGTCAGTGCCATCCCATGTCTGCCTGAATTTTCACATCTGTTTGAGCGACCCTTCTCTTCACTTCGCAGCGGTGCTGAGTTGAAGTGAGCGGCGCAATGCAACCGGCCTGCGAAGTGAAGATAAGGACTGGCTTGCAGCTACACAAGGTAAGACCACCCTGTTTTTTCCTCACTATAATACGACTGCAAGTCAAAGGCTTGCTCCATAATCTCACTATTCCTGATGTAGAAGCAAGACTGCTGGAAGATATGGGTTATTTTGATTGATGGGACCAAAAGTCATAAAGACAGCGTCACCAAGCAATAATAAACGAATTATAATTAAATTAACTTTTTTGTGAGTTTTAGCAAAGTCGTAGTTTATGTAATCTCCTAGGAGATGTAAACTCCCATTTAATCTCCCAGGAGAAAAAAAAGTTCAGCTATCGATGCATAATCCACACAAAAGTATGTCACTGGCAGTGAACAGGCCTAATTACTAATACTTGTGCTTTGTTAACACCTTATGTTGACTGGAGTACTCCAAATAAAACATGTTATGATGAAGTGGTTGACTTGTTCCTCTGCTGATCACCTGGAGACTATGAATAGGACTTTGCATCTCCGGTCCAGGGGCGATTCCGGTGTGGTTCCAAAGCCCTGTGTGCATATGAAAAGTGGCACAGGTGACCACAACTATGTCCTTCACTATTTTTTATTTTCACAGGTTTTGCATACAAGGGCATGCCTTTTACTTTTAAGTGGAATTATAAACAAGCAAGTCTCAGGTCCCAAGCTGCACACGAGGTGATAAATCTATAAGAAGAAACTTAATGCGAGATAATTAATAGGGAACAAGGTTAAAGGTTGATCTAGCATGTTTAAGGGTTTTAAATAATCTGAGTTGTCTTTCACACTAATGCAGCTATAGAACACTTTTGGACCGGATGACTGTTTTTCACTAACCTAGTACTTTTAGGTCTTCTATAACTAAATATTGTTATTTACTAAGTCTGCATTCACAGAACAGTGTTCTCTTAGTTACTGATGGTGACTGTAGCTAGGATCATTGGAGTGAAAGATCAGATGCCGAGGCTCACTAATCGCAGGTTTGACATTATGCTGTGCACAAAGATCACTAATTTAATCATTCATTCATTTAATCTTGAGTCTATAACATCATTAATCTAGTAAATACCTCATCCATACCTGAAAAAAACTGAAATAATTCTTGACTTTTTATGTGACCTCCGCCTGGAAAATGCATCTTTTCCAGCCTGAGGAAACACAAATAATGAACAATCAAATCTATGCAGTGCGTGTTGGATCAGCCTGTTAATGACAGAAGGGAAACTGTGAAACTTAAAGTGCAGGACACAGAAAGTCAAATCAGGTATGTTACTTATCAACTAAAAGCAAAACATCTGCTCTTGCCACACCTCTGTGTGCCACACCTCTGTGTGGCAAGAGGACAGAATCTTGGTCGGATTGGACGCCCATCATAACAGACATGTTCACAGGATGTTCTTACTGAGGTTAGCGCTGTGTTCTTGTTACCTATTTTCCATCAAATAGGTTGCAAGCGAAGAAGGCAAACATCTGTGTAAAAGCAATGTATTGATGAGTGCATCTTTCACATTGAATTGGTCAAATGCACTCTATCTTTGCTACAAACAGCATTTCCAGTGAGGGTGCAGTGGACTTTTGACTTTTGGCTTTACAGTGTTGGTCTGTAAAGCTAAAAAGTCCACTGCACCCCACTGCACAAAGCGTCCCTTTCCATTATGAAAATGCTATCAATCCCCAACGAGAGCATGCTGTTCCCTGCCGAGTTAGAGGGACACGTCTTCCGTCAAATCGAACCCACCTATGCCCTATTCACTCCACCTCTAAAGAACTGCCCCAAAATTCATTAGGTTCTCATTTGCTCATGTCCCCTCTCCCCTTTATCCCCACCCCCTTCCTCTCTCTCTCTCTCTCTCTCTCTCTCTCTCT